>NW_015164819.1:16734-23341 GCF_001447785.1 Gekko japonicus
CTGAAGGAAAGGGATATCTGGTGTGACGATATGATGATAGCCACAAATACCTAATTTTGAGTCCAGGAACACCTAAAGAATGTTTTTTGGGCATCAGCTTTTGAGAGTCCCCCGCCCCTCATTAACATTTTATTGGTAGATATTTAGTGACAATACAGAAAATTCAAATGTAAAAAGTTTTAACAATATATATAATGAGCTTCTTAAAGGTTGATTACTTGAAGTAGTACAATACAATTAAGATTTGAAATAACAAAATACAATAAATCCTTTGACATACCCTTATAAAGTGTAAAGGTCCAAACCAGTATATTTTGAATAAAATGTTTCATGTCTGTCATTTTGAACAAAGATTTGTAGCTTCGCAGTAATTTACATTCTGGAATTGTAACTTTCGGAGTGCATATAACATTTGGAGCTATCTTTGAACAAGACAAGCTACAACCCATATTCAGTGTATGACGTATAAAAGATAAGCTTTTGAAAGTTAAGGCTCCCTTCTTTATATTTAATTCAGAATGGAGATCTCTCAGTCTTTATGTCTCAGTCTGAGGGTGGGAGGGGCTTTGCCGAAAAGGACCTGGGATGTAGAAGTACCATGATGATTGTAATCAGCTAGATCAGAACAAAACAGAAATGCTCTGGAGAAGAACAGAAATGCTTAAGGGCAGAAAATTAGCATCTGTGAGATAAGAATCCCAAGTCCCTGTTCAGCCCTGGGGGGCGGGGGGGGAGTCCATTGTTCTGAATTTGTGACTGAGCTTAAGTTCAACAATCATGCGTTTTTAATTTCTCCTTGAAGCTTCTCTCTTTAAGGACCGCCACCCTTAGGGTCAGGTCACACGGACATTTACTGCGGGCTTCGCTGCTGATCCCTCTCACATTTGCAGAAAAGGACCTGGGATGTAGAAGTGTCCCGGTCCAGCGGCTGCGGGACGTAGACCCCAGCTCCCAGGGATGCCCCAACCACCCGACTCACCCGGGAACCAGCAGAGGAGCGGAGCAGCCATGACGCCCTGGCAACTGATGGAACCACGGCGCGGCTCCTTGCTGCGGGAAGCCCCGGGAGAGATGACCTCTGACGACCCAGGGGGTTGCAGTAGCGTCGGCAGAGCATGGCTCCTGGAGCGTGCACCCCGGAACCATGCCCCTGGGAGCAGCGGCGCCAACGTCGCTAGGGGAGAGCTGAGGGTGGGCACGGCGAGGAGTCCAGGCAGTGGCACTGGCAGCATGGTCCCTGGGCCAACAGGACTGCCACCGGCACACTTGCGACTACACCCAGAACGCCCATATGGCGTCTGGGCTTATCACGGGGGGCGGGGCCATACCGGGAGTAGAGGCGGCGGGAAGCACCAGCAGGGCTGGGAGTGGAGCGGGGGAATAAAAGGAGAGAGATCCAGAGGAGCCAGGGAGGAGGAATGTGCGATGGAACGGAATGGAGAGGAACAGAGAGAGAGGGAGAATGGAAGGTGTCCTGCATACGCTGGCAGAGGGACTTAAGGGGTGATGTTAAGCCCGTCCCCTGCCTATCTGAGGCCCCACTGCAAAATCCTTCTTGACGACCTCCCTTCGACTCCCAGGACCATCAACCCGGGTGGGAAAGCAAACGCCACGGCCACGGGCGGGTCAGCTTCCGGGCCACAGACGGAGCTTGACGAGAAGTACCATGCACATTGTAATTAGCTATATTAGAACAAAACAGAAATGCTTGGGAGAAGTGCTTAAGGGCAGAAAATTGGCATCTGTGAGATAAGAATCCCATGTCCCTGTTCAGCCCTGGGGGGCGGGGGGGGGTTTCCATTGTTCTGAATTTGTGACTGGGCTTAAGTTCAGCAATCATGCGTTTTTAATTTCTCCTTGAAGCTTCTCTCTTTAAGGACCGCCACTCTTAGGTTCATTGATTCTTGACCTGTTTGTCTGCCAAACAGAGGGGAAGGGCACTGCTGCCATTTGCTGGCATAGACCACCTTGGAGGATAACAAGTGAATGAACCTGAGATGGTGTGGCTGGTGTTGTTAGGCCATAGACTCATAATTAGGCTGTAGACTCATAGAATCACAGAGAGTTGGAAGGGTCCATAAAGGCCATCTAGTCCAACCCCCTGCTCAACGCAGGATCAGCCTAGAGCAGGGGTGTCGAACTCATTTGTTATGAGGGCCGGATCCGATGTAAATGACCCCTTGTTGGGCTGGGCCATGTGTGTCATAAACTGTAATGCCAGGTAGCAGAAATACAAACTTTATAAAGGACACAGAGAAACACAGTTAAAAAAATTTTAAAACTTTAAATAAAACATAAAGGACACAGACAAACACACTTAAAGATTTCTTAAACTTTAATGAAAACTTAAGAAATGTAATGCCAGTGCTTTACCAGAATCTCTCAATCACACAGGAGAGGCTTGCCTATCTACCTCTCCTGTGCGACTGAGAGAGTCTGGTAAAGTAAGCTGTGATGTAGCAGCAGCAGCACTAGAAAAGGAAGCAGGAGAAAGCCAGGGCCTTGTGGGCCAGATTGCAGCCCCCAAAGGCTTGATCCGACACCCGAGCCTCATGTTTGACACCCCTGTTCTCCCTGGCAGAGAGCATCCCTGACAAGTGTTTGTCCAGCCACTGCTTAAAGACCGCCAGTGAGGGGGAGCTCACCACCTCCCCTGGCAGCTCATTCCACTGTTGCAAAACTCTTACCGTAAAAAGGGATTTCCTAATATCCAGTTGGTACCTTCCCGTCCTTAATTTAAACCTCTCCTTGCGAGTCCTCTCCTCTGCTCCCAAAAGGAACAGCTCCCTCCCTCCTCCAAGTGACAGCCCTTCGGATACATCAAGAGAGCAATCGTGTCCCCCCCCCTTCCCGTCCTCTTCTCAAGACTGAACCTTCCCAAGTCCCTCAGCCTGTCCTCAGAGGGTTTGGTCTCCAGGCCCCCGATCATCCTCGTCGCTCTTCTCTGCACCCGCTCCATCCCGTCCACATCCTGTTTGAAGTGAGGCCTCCAGAACTGCACACAAGACTCCAAGTGTGACCTGAGCAATGCAGTGTACAGCGGGACTATGACACCTTGCGATGTGGAGGTCTTATGGTTGTGTTGTCCGAGTGAACATGGGGACAGAGTTTATCACAGGCCCCGGAGTCAGAGTCTCTGCCCGTGTTAGGAAAGGCTTTGTTCTGGGCTAGAAGTTGTTTAAAGTTAAGAGGCAAGAAAATGTTTCCCTCCCAATGCCTACGAGAGGTGTATCATCGTTTAGCATAGGTGGTTAATGATGCAGTGAACTGGTTTTAGCTGCCCCCCGGTTTGTGGACAGAGCCTATTCATGGTTTCCAGCAGATACTTTTCATAGAAGCACACATAGGAGCGGTGGTGCAGGCAGTAAAGAGCCTGCAAAGTAAAATCTATCAACAGCCATTAGGCTGTTCGAGTCCCACCGTGGCCGGGGAGAGCTCCCGGCCCTCGTCCTAGCTCTTACCCACCCCCCAGCGGTTTGAAAGCTTGCAAGTAGATAAATGGGTACCTGCCTTAGATGCAGGGGGGCACCCGCCTTCGGTGGAGCGGTGACGGAGAGGAGCAGTGGTGTCGGCGACAACGGGGCGACCCGGCGATCCAACGGAGGAGGATGGAAGATGGCGGCGAAACATCGAGCAGGCGAGCGGGGACTGGTCCGAAGGCGCAGCGACGTGACGGCGTAAGCTCGGCCGGAGCCAATTAAGACAGAGGCCGGTGCAATGATTGTCACTTAGTCGCAGGCGACAGAACCACCCCAGTAGGAGCCGCTACAGAGCCGAGCCACCACGCAAGCAGAGAAGAGAAGAGCCGCTGAAATAATCAACTAACCGGTAGGGTGCCTGGTAGGCATTCCCTTCCCCAATACTGTGCGTGGCCCTAGTTAGGAGGGTTAACTGTACTATGTAAACCGCTTAGAGCCCTTCGGGGGTTGAGTGGTCTAGAAATTGAAAGTATAAAATAAATATAAATAAATAAAAGTCATTTTGTAGAAAAAGAGGTGCAGGAGCTCACTAGAATAACTTATTACCATAACTCATTTGCATATGCCACACCCCCTGACATCACCGGAAGTGTGTCAGAAGGCAACACCCACCGCTCAGGCTCCACTGGACTGTTTTGGATTGCTAGCGATTGGGGGGGGGGGCGTGTAGATCTGCCCTCACAGAGGAGGGAGAGCTTGTACCTGAAGGTGGGCCGGGGAGAGAGCTCTGCAACTTACCTGGCTGCTTCTTGCTCTGACTGAGGGCTGCTGGGAGCAGGGGGTGGGGCTTGTTGCATGTGCCCGCCCCCTGGGCTCATTACTGCCGGAGCTCCGCTCCTGTGCACTCCCATAGGAAATGACCCCTGCTTTTTCACTTCCTCATCCTTCTAGATGTGTCTCTGGGTGGAAACGTGAAGGCTGCCCAGACATCCTGTCCCCCAGAAGGCAGAGGAAATGACAGGTGGGGGTCTTTTACCAAACTAGCAGAAACAAAAAGGGAAAAAAACTGAACCGAACAATAGAATCCAGAACCAAACAAAGGTTAGTGAAGAAGAGGGCCAATATTAAAACCTATCTAATAAAAGTAGAAAAAGATACATGTATTTATTAATAACAAATTTTAAAACATATACGGACGGGGCCGATTTACAACAATTATATATAAAACATTACAATATCAAGGGCTTAAAAGCGTGACTTTACGCGTTTCGGCCAAATAGGCCTTCCTCAGATGTCATATATATGTGGCAAAATGGCTAATACATATATTCACATACACACAATCAAGAATATATACAAAGTATAAATTCAATGAGGACCATAAAGTAAACTGTTCAAAAATAAATCACCAGGCACAGGGTCAATATGCACATAAGACCTTTAAAGTGCAGTCACTAGCCCAGCAGGGCTTTTTACTTGTGAATACTGTGGCAACACAATCAAAGAAGGAAATCTTTGGACCACAAGTCTACTTTATAATCACTGGGCTAGTGATAGCACTTTAAAGGTCTTATGTGCATATTGATCCTGTGCCTGGTGATTTTATTTTTGAACAGTTTACTTTATGGTCCTCATTGAATCTATACTTTGTATATATTCTTGATTGTGTGTATGTGAATATATGTATTAGCCATTTTGCCACATATATATGACCTCTGAGGAAGGCCTATTTGGCCGAAACGCGTAAGGTCAAGCTTTTAAGCCCTTGATATTGTAATGTTTTATATATAATTGTTGTAAATGGGCCCCTGTATATGTTTTAAAATTTGTTATTAATAAATACATGTATCTTTTTCTACTTTTATTAGATAGGTTTTAATATTGGCCTTCACTAACCTTTGTTTGGTTCTGGGTCTTTTACCAAAGACATTGGCAAAGATGGGGGCAGGCACCGAGGGATGCCATCCTCCAGGTGGGACCTGGAGTTCCCCTGGTGAAAATGTATGCTTTGGAGGGTGGACTGTGGGGTGTGGCACCCCACAGAGGTCCCTCTCCTCCCCGGGCTCCACCCCCACAGCTCCAGGAGTTTCCCAGCCTAGATCTGGCACCCCCGACTCCCGCTTCCCCTGCCGGTGGCCTGAGAGGACCTGGCAACAGTGGTGGACCCTTGAGCCATTATGGGGCCCCCTTCTCAACCAGCGACCTCGTTGGACGTGGCCCAAAGGGTCTGACTGCTCTTGCAAGGACCCCAAGAGAACGGGGTGGTGGGGTGGTGGAGCCTTTGAACATGGGCCGTACAGTGAGCCCCTTCCCACCGTCAACCAGGTCTGGGTAACCGGCAGTGTTCCCTCTAAGCTGAGTTGGTGTGAGCTAGCTCACCGTTTTTTAGCCTCTGGCTCACAATTTTTTTTTAGCTCAGGAAGGATGGCTCCAGAATTGCTCGCTGGCAACTTCAATGCCAGTCGCTCACAAAGTAGAATATTTGCTCACAGGACTCCACAGCTTAGAGGGAACATTGCTCACAGGGTGTCTGTTGTGGGCAGGGGAAGGGAAAGGAGTTTGTAAGCCACTCTGAGACACCTTCAGGTAGTGAAGGGCGGGGTGTAAATCCAATCTCTTCTTCTCCTTCCTCACTCCTCTACTTGCACCTGGCTGGATGACCTTGGGCAAGCCGTAGTTCTGATAAGAGCTGTTCCTGAAAAAGAGCAGTTTCCAATCCAGTAACCGCTACACCAAACTGGCTCTCGAGGAGGAGTAGATTGGATTTCTACCTTGCCCTTCATTACCCTAAGGAGTCTCTGCTTACAAACTCCTTCCCCTCCCTCCAACAGACACCCCGTGAGGTGGGTGGGGCTGAGAGAACTCTTTCAAGAACGGCTCTTATCAGAACTGTGGCTTGCCCAAGGTCATCCAGCAGGTGCAAGTGGAAGAGAAGTGGGGAATCAAACCTCACGGATTAGAGTCCGCCCACTTCACCACTAAGCCAAACGGGCACCAAATAGAATGGGAGGCGTGGACTGCCAAAGAACATCAATATTCCTCCTCCTCGCGAGGCGCCGCGCCCGGGGCTGGACGGAGGGGGCCGGACTTCAGCCCGAGACAGCGCCGCCTCCACCCTCTCTAATGCAGCTGGACGGGGCTGCTCGCGAGTAAATCTGCACAGGGCTGCCTTGCAGGGGGGTGGGGGG
>NW_015164819.1:23793-38318 GCF_001447785.1 Gekko japonicus
CTGTGGGTCGGGAGGGGGGCTGTGGGTCGGGAGGGGGGTGTCAAATCTCTCTCCCCCCCCCTTCGATCTCCTTTCCCAGCCTTTGGGTTTGATAAGAAAGGGAGCGCTGCACATATTTCCGTTCCCTTCCCCTCCCCCAATTTGCACAAAAGGATCAAAGTTCTTTTGTCTGTTTCTCTCCTGGGCAGGCTTGGATGTGTGTGTGTGTGAATGCCTGGCTACGCTGGAATAGCGCCGGCTTGGAGCAAGCTGCGAGATCCTGGGAAACATATTGTCTCAGCATCCGCCACAACCTCGTCTAGAAGGGGAGTGACCACACTTCCTTAATATAAGAGCCACACTGAATAAATGTCAGATGTTTGAGAGCCGCAAGACATGAACCAATATTACACACACGTTTTGGAAAATATGCAAATTTGCTTTTTATTAACATTAAATTAGACTTTGTGAAAGAGCCGCATGCGGCTCCGAAGCTGCAGTTTGGCCACCCCTGGTGGAGATAATGTAACCGTTAGTTGCAGGTGCTGGGGGCAGCTGTAGGAGCAGGTTTGGGTCCTTGGCGGGCTGAGTGAGAATATTGATTGGATAGTCTGGCCTAGGGGGAATGTCTTGCTTGTAGTATAGGGTCGGTCCTGGCACCTGGGTGTCAGTCCCGACACAGAACCTGTCTATGCTTGGAATCTCTCTACCTCTCAATAAACAAATCTTGCTGCTGCAAGGGTGTTGTGGGAGTGACTGCGTCCAGGACTTGACAAGCACTTGGGTGGGCCTATCTCCTGACGCACATCCAGAGTTGGTCAAGGACTAGTTTTAGGCTGGTTCCCCAAAGAGGCTGGACTCTGGAAAACGGCCCTTCTGTCAGGGTGAGTTTGAATATGGGGCTAGGAGAAAACGATGATTGGCCCTTTATTAGACTTCTTTCTTACCCTTGTGGTTCTTGAAAACTGTGATTCTTCTCTGGACGCAAGATACGTTACCTCCGCCCTGCTTCTTCAAGGGGAAAGAAGTTCCAAGGGATACTGTTTATTTGGGTTGGTTCCCCTTGGAAGAAGGGGAAAGCCCTGGTGGAGGCTTCTGGTGTCTTGGTACTCCTAGCTTTCATTAGGAAGAACTTCTTGACAGAGCGAAGGTGGTGGAATCTCCTCCTTTGGAGGTTTTCAAGCAGAGGCTAGATGGCCATCTGACAGCAATGCTGATTCTGTGAACTCAGGCAGATCGTGAGAGGCAGGGCAGGAACGGCTGCACCAGTACTTAGTTCTCTTGGTGGCCCTTTCTTACACTCCCAGGAAAATGCCGATTGCCACTTTGGGGTCAGGAAGCAATTTTTCTCCACACCGGTTTGGCCAGGGATCCTGGAGGGTTTTTGGTCATCTTCCGGGCATGGAACAGCAGTCACTGCGGGTGTGGAGGGGGAGGTCTTTGTGAATTTCCTGCGTAGTGCAGGAGATTGGACCAGATGACCCTGGAGGTCTCTTCCAGCTCTATGATTCTGTGAAGCTGACCAAGGCTGGAAGCCAGAGGGATTCCCGTAGAGTAGCAAGCCCCCTACCCCATGTCAGGTGCCCAGGGGGAGCGTTTCTGCCCCTCCGCATCCTTGATCTCAGCCAGTCTTCCTTTCTTGCCCGATCTCAGCTGCTTCTTCTTTGCAGGGACACATTCCTGCCCCTTCCCCTCGGGTGGGTGCTCAGACAGAGCCCTTGCCTAACGCTTCAGGCCTGTCGAAGAGATGCCTACGATGGTCAAGGGCTCACCCGTCCCTCTTGTCCTTTTGGGGTTTCCCTTAAGAATCAGCCCCGAGGACAGACTGAGCCAATGCAAGGAGCGGCTGAGCTTGTTGACATTCTTAGAGAGCAAACAGAGACACTTAAATTTCCCAAAGAACGAAGGGGGCATATCTCAAATAGCTTTGTTTGCTATATAGAAAAAGGATATTAAGCCTGGTCTACAAACCACAAGAAGCCCTTTTGTGCTGATCCACCAGGGCAATTCTCGTGTGTCTCCTGAGCATATGAAGGTTCGTGATATTCAGTGGTGTGTCTCAGTTATTTTTTGTTTTCCATGTTACTGTTTGTGTCTCTCCTTCCCCCCAGGGAGACGCCTCTCTTCATAGCCAAGTGACTGAAGGCATCTTTACACAGTCAGAGGTGACCCAAGAGAAGGGGAAGGAGATGGAAGAGCAGGACCCAGAAGGACCTGGAACTGGCAAGACAGCGAGGAAAGGTCCCCAATCCACCAAGGCTGGGAGTGGTGTTGAATCCTGGGAAAGGCCAGGGCCAGAGATCCATTCTCAGCTCGCTGCAACCTCAGACGTAGATTGCCGACGCTTCCGGCAGTTCCGCTACCGTGAGGCTGATGGGCCCCGAGAGGTTTGCAGCCAGCTCCATGGACTTTGCAGCCACTGGCTGAAGCCGGAGAGGCACACCAAGAAGCAGATCGTGGACCTGGTGATCCTGGAGCAGTTCCTGACTCTCCTGCCCCAGGAAATGCAGGGCTGGGTCAGAGGATGTGGGCCGGAGACCAGTTCCCAGGCGGTGGCCCTGGCCGAAGGCTTCCTCCTGAGTCAGGCAGAGGAGAAGAGGCAGGCAGGACAGGGGAGGGGGGTTCCTTCCAGGTATGTCAAGTTGAAGCAACGATAGTTGGCCTTACCTTCAATTTTCCCTGAGAGATATTTGTCCAAGTCTGAATAATCCAAATGGGAGATTTAACAGCCTCCTTCAGCAGCCTCTTCTATCAGAGAATTCCTGATCCCTCCAGATAACCCGGTGTGCTGAAGGAAGGGTGCAGAGTCTGGGAGTGGGGCAGGATCCATTCCTTGGCCTCTTTTCCATTCCACCTCTTACCCCTCTCCCTCCCTGCTGTTTCAGTTGTGGGCACCATCCGTGAAGAAAGAAGCGACGTTCCCTGAGGCGGAAGGAGCTTCCTCGGAGCAAGGGCAGGGGGCGCAGGCCGTGGAGCGTGCCCAGGATGCCCTCTCCTGTGGTAAGGACTCGCCATGCCTAGATTAGGGCACCCAGTGAATTTGATGGGTAGAGAGTTCAGTTTAGGAAAGAAATTAAATACTTCTTCACAGTATGCGGAGTTAATTTGCAGCACTCAATGTCCACTAACTGTGATGCCTCTCAAAGGAGATTAGAGAAATTCATAGAGGGCAATTCCATTTTTTGATATAATCACAGCTCACCTTCCTTCCATAATATTTATTTATTTATTATTTATTTATATTTCACTTTTACCCCGCCCTCCCCGCCAGGCGGGCTCAGGGCGGCTTATAGAAACTGATAACAGTATATATTTTACAGTGATAAAATAACATACATCATTTTAAAACACAGACAAGTCAATTTAAAACATTCCTTTGATGGCAATCAAAATAATGTGCAGTTTAGGGACACATTCAGCGGTGCCACCGCGCTCGGTCGTGTTGGATCGGAGTCCACACCGGGCGCTGCTGGTAAGACGTCGCTCCTAGTGGAACGCTTGCCTAAAAAGTTCTGTTTTCACGGCCCTGCGGAACTGTGACAAGTCCTACAGGGCCCTGATCTCGGCAGGAAGCTCGTTCAAATAGGACGGAGCTACAAACGAGAAAGCCCTCGTCCTGGTTGCCATCAACCTGACTTCCTTTGGGCCAGGGAGGTCCAGGCGGTTTTGGGATCCTGATCGCAGTGCTCTCTGGGGGACATGCGGGGAAAGGCGGTCCCTCAGGTGGGCCGGTCCCTGACCATAAAGGGCTTTAAAGGTCAAAACCAGCACCTTGAAGCGAATCCGGAATGCTATTGGCAGCCAGTGCAGAGTCTTAAGCACAGGCTGGATGTGCTCCCACCTGGGGAGGCCCATCAGCAGCCTGGCCGCCGCATTCTGCCCCAGCTGCAGCTTCCGGAGTTGCACCAAGGGTAGCCCCATGTAGAGAGCATTGCAGTAGTCAAACCTCGAGGTGACCATAGCATGGATCACTGCAGTCAGATCATTGCGTTCGAGGAAGGGAACCAACTGCCTAACCAGCCGAAGATGGTAAAAGGCTGCCTTGGCAGCGGCTGCTACCTGGGTCTCCATTATTAATGAGGCATCCAGGAGCACTCCCAAACAATGTTCCCTCTCAGCTGCCTGCCTCCTTTGGGATGGGACGCAGCCCCCTTCCCTTCCATTTCTGCCTGGTCCCACCGCTATACTTTCCCCTCCCCAGGAGCACTGGTATACCCTGGCCCATCATTTCTAGCTACTGATGATCTTCGCTACCCTGAGCCTCAGATTACTGGTCAATTAGATAGATGGTATATCAGAGCGCGGTGCTCCTTCTCACAGTTCACGGAAATCTTGTAGTGCTGTTAACCTTAAAACCTAATCTATCCTAACAAGTAATCCCCTTAACTAACTGCCCACCCCCCAGCTAGCCAGCATTTAAATAGTAGTCCCTCCCTCTTTCTGAGCCAGTACATTTTTATAAAGGTAAAGGTTCCCTTGCTCGAAAGCCAGTCGAATCCGACTCTAGGGTTGCGGTGCTCATCTCCGTTTCAAAGCCTACAAGCCAGCGCTGTCCGAAGACGTTTCTGTGGTCATGTGGCTGGCATGACTAAACACCAAGGTGCACGGAACGCTGTTACCTTCCCACTGAAGTGGTACCTATTTATCTACTTGCAATTTCTTGCTTTCGAACATTTTTATATAAAGGCCCAAATCCTCATGAGCATGCAGTTACGTTATGGGCTAATCAATTCCCACATTAGGATAGCCAATCACAGTTATTACTTAATTAATTAATTTACTCCCCCCCTCTAATCAATTGATTTAATCATTTCTTCATTCTCTACTGTATAATTTAGACCCCAAATCATTCAGTTTAATCATACCCAGACTTAATTCCTACCCCCAATAGACAACCAAAAATCAATCAATTGCCCCGCTGTGCTTAATTAAGTATAAAATTCCCTATGGTTAACAGAACTCTCGTGTTGTTAAAATTTGCCTGCTCGCTATAGTCCGATGTTCTTCTCCAGCCCCGTCGGTAACTTTCACAGGAGGCTCCCAGATACTCTGATGTTGAGTCTGCCCAGCTGTTTTATTGGGTTCTAGGTTGGTCTTCGCATCCAGACACTCCCCTCCTCCGTCCTCCATCCTCCCATCTACTCCCCAAGGGGCCAAGGTAGCTGTTTCGATGTCCGTCACAGGTGCCACTACAAGAGGGTCTGCGACCAGAACGGACGCGCCACTCGCAGTCCGCGGGTGCCGAGTGCCGCCAGGCGATCCTCGGGGGAGCAACCCCTTCCCCCCAGTCTCCCTCGCTGCACTCCCGGGCCCACAGCTCACTCATAGGTGGCCACCGCAGTCCTCCTGTGATGCGCGTTGCCACATTCTCTCGCCCCCCCCCCACAATCGATTGCGTCTGGGGAGCAGGTTTCCAGGGAGCGAGTCCAGCACTGGCTCATTGCCGTGTCCCCCACCACTGCCCCCGGCGCGCTCCTCCCACGAGGCTGAGGCCTCACCCGTCGTCCGCCACTCAGCTAGGCTGGTCTGAGGTGCAGCTCCAGAAACCGCCGTGTCCACTGCCGCTGCCCTCCTCTGGCGAGGACATGGCCTCGTCTGCTACTCTCCAACTGGCTAGGCCAGTCCCAGTTGCCGGGGTGCAGCTCCAGAGACCGTGCTGAGACCAAAAGGTATTTATCCCTTCCGTGAAGTTTCAGTCTCTCCGCAGCCCTTTGAAGCATGACAGGCTGCTTGCGGGGCAGGAGAGGGCAAAAGCGAAGTGCCAGAGGTGTTTTACAAGGTTTTTTTACAAGTTTACTGGAGCCGCAGCTCCGTGTCTGCTGTGTCCGTCGCCGCAATCTTGCTCCTTCATAAGAGGAACTCAAGTTGGCTCAAAAGAGAAAAGGTAGACAAACCTCGTCAGAGCTATTCAACCTGGTGAATAGAGAGCAGAGCTCTGAAATCCGGTTCCTGGGGGGGGGGCAATATTCATCCCTGGAGCCAGTATTTGCCTCTGGCGACGAGAGGGGAAATAGCTGCCTGTCTGTTTCTCCCTGTGGGGGGAGCAATAACTCCAGGGTAGCAACTAAGGCTAAGAAAAAAACATGTGGGAGAGGGCCCCCCCCCGGCCAGACACAGGTCTCACAGGAGTCTGAAATACGTTGGCAGCATTTATAACCCCTGAGGCTCATAGGTACCTGGTGCTTCTCTTCTGCCTCTCCCAGAATTTAGAAAAAAGTGTTTAACAGTTTGTTGAGTGTAAAGAAGGCAGGATTTTGCAACTCTGGGAAGGTTGTGTGTGAAGCAGGGGCAAAGCAAGCAAACTCCCTCCCTCCTTTGTCTCAGGAACAGGCATTTTTGCCTTGGCTCAAGAAGGACGGCTCCAGAGCAAACTAACGTATGCAGTCGTCGAATGGCTCGCTTACAACTTTAATACCAATAGCTCACAAAGTAGAATTTTTGCTCCTAGGACTTCACAGCTTAGAGGGAGCATAGAACCCCTCTGTTCTCCAGGTGAGCTCAAGTCTCGTCTGGGCCAAAGGTGATGGTGACGTGTCCTGTGATGTCATTTCCACCCCCCTCTTCCCCCCCTCGAGAGATGAGCCGGGGGGGGTCCCTCCTCCTTTCCCGGGGGGGGGGCTTTTGCTCCTGCGGTTTCTGGAAGGTGTCCGGGTGAGAGATCCTCTGAACACCGCTCCCTTTACCCATCCCAAAACTTTCATCTGATACCTTCCCGGACTACTCCCTTCCCGTGTACCATCTCTGCCTGGCATGATCTCTTGACGAGGGTATCTGCTTCTTCTTTCAGGGCCCCTTTTCCTTTGAAGAGGTGGCCGTGTACTTCACCGTGGCAGAGTGGGCCCTGCTGGATCCGGGACAAAGAGCTCTGTACAGGGAAGTCATGCGGGAGAACTATGAGAATGTGGCCTCTCTGGGTAAGGATCTTTCCTAGGTGCCAAAGACGCAAATTGCTGCCCTTATGAGGAGGCATGAATCAAAATATTGGATAGCTATTCAGAGTTTCAAGGCCTGTCCCGCTACTTGGGGAGGTGCTGTGGCTCACTGGCACAGCATCTGCTGAGCATGCAGAAGGTCCCAGGTTTGATCCCTGGGACACCCAATTAAAAGGACCAGGTAGGAGGTGATGTGGAAGACCTTTCTCTGCCCAAGTCCCTGGATAGTCGCTGCCAGACTGAGTAAACAAGATTGACTTCAATGGACCAAGAGTCCGATTCAGTAGAAGGCAGTTTCCTGTGTTGTTCATGTGTGTGTACTTGCCCAGTGGCAACCGAAGCCAGAGTTGTGGCCATCACCTACTCAGAAAGACTCTGGAAGGGGTTACATGACTGGATACAGGTTCTCACAATTAACCAATGAATACATTCTGGAGTCTGGCTTTGAAAAAGATAAGGATGTTAGCTGCAGGGAGACTCAAATCAGGAACACCTGCAAGTCAGACCAGGCCACTTAATAATCACCTTAACCCCTTGGGGGAACTGGGGGGGCTTTGCCTCACAGATCCACTCCCTTTATACTGGTTGGGATGATGGGCTTTGATCTCCATGATCGTTCCATCCTTCGAGAATAATTTCTACTTTGAATTTCTTTCCTTCCCCATATAAGAATGATCACTTTATCTCTCTCTCTCTCTCTCCCTGTGAAAGAAGCCAGAAGTATAAGAGAGACTGTGGTGCAGACAGAAAATGGCCTTGCATTCAAAGAAAGGCTGGAGAGTTCCTCGAGAGGATCCCAAGAGCATATTTCCTTCACATATAAGCTGGCTGAGAGTGAGTATCCTTCACGGTTGTGTCAAGGGAGCAGGCAAGGAATGGCCATGGGGGGATTTCTGATTGTATTCTGAGCAACATTTGGTTTGGTACAATCATGTAGCCCTCTGGGTAAGGGAGGGAGAGCTTCTGGGGGCCTGAAATCAGGAGTCTCAGAAACTCCTTTTGGGCAAGAGCTCAGCTGTGGCTCTTGGGGTGGTGGTTGAGGTATCCGTAAATATTACGTATTTTGAAGAAAGGTGGGGGGGGGGGTTTTTAAAATCGGCCAAGCTGGATGAGGCCAAAGGACTGTCAGTCCTTTCCAAAAGCAGTCACATAATACGCCTTTGGACCTTACCAGCCCTTCCAGATGCTAACAGGATTTCTCTATTTATTCCAGCAGAGGATGATCAGAGGAATGAGGAGGGTGAGGAACTTCATCAGCAAATGCCAGATAGAGCTAAAAATGAAGACTTGAAAGAAAATATCAGGAATCGAGGGAGATGTGAGAGAAAGAAAGGCAGCTATATGATTGATAAGAGAGATGCCAGACAGCGTAATGTACATTTTGCAAAGCAAAGGATAATGAAGGCAAGGAAATATATTATAAGGGGAGAATACTTCAGAAATAGATCACAGTTTCTTGTGTACCAAAGAATACATAGAGGCGAAAAACCTTTTGAATACTCAGAGTGTGAAAAGAGCTTCAGTGAAAGTGGCACTCTTCGGAAGCACCGAAGAACCCACACAGGGGAGAATCCACTCAAATGTTCAGAGCATGGAAAGAGATTCAGCCGGACTGGCCATCTCCAACGACATCAAACAACCCACACAGGGGAGAAACCTTTTGAATGCTCAGAGTGTGGAAAGAGATTCAGTCAGAGTGGTGCTCTTCGAACGCATCAGAGAACCCACACAGGAGAGAAACCTTTTGAATGCTCAGTGTGTGGAAAGACATTCAGTCGGAGTGGCAGTCTTCAACGTCATCAGAGAACCCACACAGGGGAGAAACCTTTTGAGTGCTCAGAGTGCGGAAAGAGATTCAGTCAGAGTGGTGCTCTTCGAACGCATCAGAGAACCCACACAGGAGAGAAACCTTTTGAATGCTCAGTGTGTGGAAAGACATTCAGTCGGAGTGGCAGTCTTCAATGTCATCAGAGAACCCACACAGGGGAGAAACCTTTTGAGTGCTCAGAGTGCGGAAAGAGATTCAGTCGGAGTGACAAACTTCAGCTGCATCAAAGAACCCACACAGGGGAGAAACCTTTTGAGTGCTCAGAGTGTGGAAAGAGATTCAGTATGAGTGGCCATCTTCAACAGCATCAAAGAACCCATACAGGGGTGAAACCTTTTGAATGCTCGGAATGTGGGAAGAGATTCAGTATGAGTTGCCATCTTCAACAGCATCAAAGAACCCATACAGGGGTGAAACCTTTTGAATGCTCGGAATGTGGGCAGAGCTTCAGTCAGAGTTGCCATCTTCAACAGCATCAAAGAACCCATACAGGGGTGAAACCTTTTGAATGCTCGGAATGTGGGAAGAGATTCAGTATGAGTTGCCATCTTCAACAGCATCAAAGAACCCATACAGGGGTGAAACCTTTTGAATGCTCGGAATGTGGGAAGAGATTCAGTCGCAGTAGCACTCTTCAAAGAACTCACACAGGTGAGAAACGTTTTGAATGCTCAGATTGCGGAAAGAGATTCATTTGCAGTGGCTCTCTTCAAAAGCATCAGAGAGCCCAAATAGGGGAGAAACCTTTGGAATGCTCGGAATGTGGGAAGAGATTCAGTCAGAGTGCCAATCTTCAGGTGCATCAAAGAACCCACACAGGGGAGAAACCTTTTGAATGCTCAGAGTGTGGAAAGAGATTCAGTATCAGAAATTATCTTAAACAGCATCAGAGAACCCACACAGGGGAGAAACCTTTTGAATGCTCAGAGTGTGGAAAGAGATTCAGTATCAGAAATTATCTTAAACAGCATCAGAGAACCCACACAGGGGAGAAACCTTTTGAATGCTCAGAGTGTGGAAAGAGATTCAGTATCAGAAATTATCTTAAACAGCATCAGAGAACCCACACAGGGGAGAAACCTTTTGAATGCTCAGAGTGTGGAAAGAGATTCAGTATCAGAAATTATCTTAAACAGCATCAGAGAACCCACACAGGGGAGAAACCTTTTGAATGCTCAGAGTGTGGAAAGAGATTCAGTATCAGAAATTATCTTAAACAGCATCAGAGAACCCACACAGGGGAGAAACCTTTTGAATGCTCAGAGTGTGGAAAGAGATTCAGTATCAGAAATTATCTTAAACAGCATCAGAGAACCCACACAGGGGAGAAACCTTTTGAATGCTCAGAGTGTGGAAAGAGATTCAGTATCAGAAATTATCTTAAACAGCATCAGAGAACCCACACAGGGGAGAAACCTTTTGAATGCTCAGAGTGTGGAAAGAGATTCAGTATCAGAAATTATCTTAAACAGCATCAGAGAACCCACACAGGGGAGAAACCTTTTGAATGCTCAGAGTGTGGAAAGAGATTCAGTTGGAGTGGTTATCTTAAACAGCATCAGAGAACCCACACAGGGGAGAAACCTTTTGAATGCTCAGAGTGTGGAAAGCCGGTTGCTTTTCTACAGGGAGGTGGATTGAAATTGTCCACAGAGGCCATGGCTGGTGACATGGACTGCCGGACAACGACTCGAGATAGCAAGAGGAAGGATGCAGGCTTAACTTGTAAGGGAAATTACAGCTGTTTCTATACAAATGCTAGAAGTGTCCGAGGTAAAATCGGGGAGTTGGAGTGCTTGGTGTCGGAGGGAAAAATAGACATTGTGGGTATTTCTGAAACTTGGTGGGATGAGGAAAATCAGTGGGACACAGTGATTCCCGGTTATATATTATATCGGAAGGATAGGGGGGGAAGGGTTGGAGGTGGGGTAGCTCTGTATGTCAGAGAGGGTATAAAGTCTAGAAAGATTGAGAGGCTAAGTGAATTGGATTCGCTTCTGGAAGTTCTATGGGTTGAAATAGGGGGGCCAAAAGGAAACTTAACACTGGGAGTTTGTTATCGCCCACCAGATCAAAAGATAGAGGAGGATTATAAAATGATGAATGCCTTAAAGATAGCAACTAGACAAAAACACTGTGTAATAATAGGTGATTTTAACTACCCACACATTGATTGGGTCAATATGTGTTCTAGTCGGGAAAAAGAGATTGAGTTTCTAGACACTCTAAATGACTGTGCTATGGAGCAGATGGTCACGGAACCTACCAGGGGAGAGGCGATCCTTGATTTGGTCCTAAGTAACACTCAAGACCTGGTGAGAGATGTAAAAGTGATTGCACCGCTTGGAAACAGTGATCATAATGTTGTTGAGTTCATCATTTGTACAAATAGAGAATTGGCCAAAAAGACTCACACAACCATTTTTAACTTTAAAAGGGGTAATTTCTCTGATATGAGGGGACACGTGGGGAGGAAACTGAAAGGAAAAGTAGAAAGGGTCAAAACAATTGGGGAAGCTTGGGATCTATTTAAAACTACGATCCTAGAAGCTCAAAAAATATATATTCCGCAGGTTAGGAAAGGCACAAACAGGTATAGGAAAAAGCCTGCATGGTTAACAAACAGAGTAATGGAGGCTGTAAAAAGTAAAAAGAATTCCTTTAAGCAGTGGAAAGCTAGTCACAGTGAGGCTGATAAAACGGAACACAGGCTATGGCAAATAAAATGCAAGTCTGAGGTCAGGCAGGCAAAAAGGGAATATGAGGAGCATATAGCAAAAAACGTAAAAACCAACAATAAAACTTTCTTCAAATACATTAGAAACAGGAAACCAGCCAGGGAGGCAGTGGGGCCCTTGGACGACCAAGGGGTAAAAGGAGTATTGAAGGATGATAGGGAAATGGCTGAGAAGCTAAATGCATTTTTTGCCTCCGTCTTCACTGTGGAAGATGAGAAGTGCTTGCCCACTCCAGAACCACTGATTTCAGGAGGGGTGTTGGAAGACCTGAGTCAGATTGAGGTGATGAGAGAGGAGGTCCTAAAACTGATAGACAACTTAAAAACTGAAAAATCACCAGGCCCAGATGGCATACATCCGAGAGTTCTGAAAGAACTCAAATGTGAACTTGTAGATCTCCTGACAAAGATATGTAATCTTTCCTTAAAATCTGCCTCCATTCCTGAGGATTGGAAGGTAGCTAATGTCACTCCCATCTTTAAAAAGGGTTCCAGAGGAGATCCGGGAAATTACAGGCCAGTCAGTCTGACGTCGATACCGGGTAAATTGGTGGAAACCATTATTAAGGAAAGAATTAGTAGGCACATAGATGAACAAAACCTATTGAGGCAGACTCAGCACGGTTTCTGTAAGGGAAGATCTTGTCTCACTAACCTGTTAGTGTTCTTTGAGGGGGTGAACAAACATGTGGACAAGGGGGATCCAATAGATATTATTTACCTTGACTTCCAGAAAGCTTTTGATAAAGTTCCTCATCAAAGGCTCCTAAGTAAGCTCAAAAATCATGGGATAGAAGGACAAGTCCTTTTATGGATCAAAAACTGGCTAGTTCATAGAAAACAGAGAGTGAGTGTAGGTGGGCAATTTTCTCAGTGGAGGGTGGTAAGCAGTGGGGTACCGCAGGGATCAGTACTTGGTCCACTGCTTTTTAACTTGTTCATTAATGATTTGGAGATGGGAGTAAGCAGTGAAGTGGCTAAATTTGCGGATGATACAAAGTTGTTCAGGGTGGTGAAAACCAGTGAGGATTGTGAGGCACTCCAAGGGGATCTGTCAAGGATGGGCGAGTGGGCGTCAACATGGCAAATGGGGTTCAATGTGGCCAAGTGCAAGGTGATGCACATTGGAGCTAAAAATCCTAAATATAAATACACATTGATGGGGTCTGAACTGGCAGAGACTGATCAAGAGAGAGATCTTGGAGTTGTAGTGGATAACTCACTGAAAATGTTGAGACAGTGTGTGACTGCAATAAAGAAGGCCAATGCTATGCTGGGGATTATTAGGAAGGGTATTGAAAACAGATCAGCCAATATAATAATGCCCCTATATAAATCAATGGTGAGACCTCATTTGGAATACTGTGTGCAGTTCTGGTCACCACACCTTAAAAAGGATATTATAGCTTTGGAAAAAGTGCAGAAAAGGGCAACTCGAATGATAAAAGGGTAGGAACACTTTCCCTATGAGGAAAGGTTAAAGCGCTTAGGGCTCTTTAGCTTGGAGAAACCACGACTGAAGGGTGACATGATCGAGGTTTATAAGATTATGCATGGGATAGAGCAAGTAGAGAAAGAGGTACTTTTCTCCCTTTCTCACAATACAAGAACTCGTGGGTACTCAATGAAATTGCTGAGCGGTCGGGTTAGAACGGATAAAAGGAAGTCCTTCTTCACCCAATGAGTGATTAACACTTGGAATTCACTGCCACAGGAAGTGGTGGCAGCTACAAGCATGGACGGCTTCAAAAGGGAATTAGATAAGCATATGGAGTAGAGGTCCATCGGTGGCTCTTAGCTACAAGGTATAGATAGGGGCTCTGGGGCAAGGGATGCTCTGTATTCTTGGTGGTTGGGGGGGTCAACAGTGGGAGGGCTTCTGATGTCCTGGCCCCACTAGTGGACCTCCTGACAGCACCTCGTATTTCTGGCCACTGTGCGACACAGTATTGGACTGGAGGGGCCAGTGGCCTGATCCAACATTGGCGTCTCTTATGTTCTTATGAGATGCCAGGCCTGGTGGTTGGGCATGCCCCTTTGTCTCAGAAAGGCTCTCCCCAGGCTATGTTGTCCAGCTGGGTCCCGCAGGGTCCAGTAGAGAAGGTGGAAGTGCAGGGTTTAAGAACTCCAACCTGCTGGGCTCCGGGGGCCACCTGGTCCAGGTGAGCAAGCACCATGCTGAGGGTGGGGTCCTGTGGGCTCCAAGGGAATGGCCGTGAAGGACAGGAGCAGGAGCCAATACAAGATCAGAGGAAGGGCGGTGCAGAAAGGAAATCAGGGAGGGGTAAGAGGGGAGCTCTGTCAGGAGGCCGGGGATGACAGAGCAAAAGAGAGCCAAGATGGCAACACATTGGTTGAGGGGGAGGAGGACATGGGTGAGAGAAGACCCCTCCCCTCCCCGGTCTGAGACCATGGAGACTCCTCGGGGACCCCGGGCACCATGACGGAAGGCGCTGCCATCTGAAGCGTGCAGGTCTGGTGTGAGACCCAGTGCATGGGAAGAGATTCAGTTAAGAGTGGCCATCCTCAGCTTCATTGAGGAACCCACACAGGGCAGAAACCACATAACTGCTTAGCCCCTGAAAAGAGCCTTTTCTCCCGTTTCACACCTAAAAGAGAACCACAGACCATACACAGAAACCTGTCCTTAACCGAGACGAAATGTTACAAATGCTCAGACTGTGGAGAAAGCTTTAGCCATGTTGAGATCCTCAAGAAGAGCCCACAGGTAAGTGAAGAAGGGCGGGCACTGAGCTCTGCTGGTCGAAGGATCCGCTTGATCTCTTCTTTAGCAATGAGGAGGCATCATCACCCCCCCCCCGCCCCCCGGTAGGAACCCCATCAATGCTCAGTGTTTTCAGCAAGAGCCCGAGGCACAGATCTGACTTTAATGTTCCTCAGAGAATCCCTGCAAGGATGAAACTTTCCCGTAGCTGGTTCTGGTGAGGTTCAGAAAGGCTGAGAATGCAGTTGCACAAAGAAGGTCCTTTTTAGCGTTTGCCCCTCCCCTGTCAAACTCACTACTTCAGGTTCTCTTCCAGTCTAACTC
>NW_015164820.1:0-1065 GCF_001447785.1 Gekko japonicus
ACACGCACACACACACACACACACACAAGGGCTCCTCATGCTAATTCTCGGCATCCACGTTCCTCCTCCTCGGGTGCTTGTGCTTTCTAAGAACTGAGAGCTGGCTGCTTCCTTGCATGCCAAGTGAACGGTTCTGAATGTGCTCTGTCATGCGCTTCCCACAGCCAATTGTAGCGCGGCACCATCAGCTGCCAGTTTGAAAAGACGGGCTGAGCCATTCAAGTGTGGCGTCTTCCTGCCTGAGGGCAGGGATGGGGTGCTCACGAGGCATGCTCTGGCTTTCAGAAGCCCACCGTTTACTGGAAATAATACGCCGGCAAAGGACACAAATGGCCAGTGTAGCTTTGTGGCCCGAGCGCTGGAGTAGGGCCTGGGTTCAAATCCGCACTCAGCCGTGAAATTCACTGGCAGGTTCGTAGCCAGGATTTTGTGGCTTGTGGGGCAAATGTGTTTGTTTGTTTTTTGGTGGGGCTCGAGTTTTACAGTAAAATATGAATAAACCCAGCTCTCTGCAGTCTCCTCACCCCACCACTCCTTGGCTGTAATTTCTCCAAGAAGAAAAAGCTTTTACAGGAAAAAATCTTGTGGGGCCTTTAAGAAAGGGGTGGGGCCCTGAATAGCCCCACCGTAGTTACGGGCCTGATCACTGGGAACTCTTAGGCCCGTCATTCCCAGCCCAGCCTACCTCATAGGGGGACCTTGAACCCCCACACACTCTCAGCCTAGCCTACCTGATAGGGTTGCTGTGAGGATAAAACAGAGAATGATGCAAGCTGCTTTGGGTCCCCATGGGGGAGAAAAGAGGGGTATATATTAAGTAAATAAATAAATCCTGTGATCCTACTGCATTGTTCGTTAGCAGCATTGCTCATTAGGTGTCTAGAAGAGGGGCTGTGGCTTAGTGATGCATGTGGAGGAGTGGAGAATCAAACCCGGTTCTCCCAGATTGGAGTCCATGCTCCTAACCACTACAGCAAACTGGCTCCTTCATGTATTCATGTATTCATGTGTCTTTTGCTGTCTGTTATACTGGTTGTTTTTGGGGGGAGGGGGGTTAGGTTTAGG
>NW_015164820.1:3251-8528 GCF_001447785.1 Gekko japonicus
GTGCCCTCAGGTCCTGCCAACCGAGCAGTCCGAAAGCAAGAAACTGCAAGTAGATAAATAGGTACCGCTTCAGTGGGAAGGTAACAGCGTTCCGTGCACCTCGGCGTCTAGTCATGCCGGCCACATGACCACGGAGACGTCTTCAGACAGCACTGGCTCTTCGGCTTGGAAACGGAAATGAGCACCGCAACCCTAGAGTCGGATTCAACTGGCTTTCAAGCAAGGGAAACCTTTACCTGGGGAGGGCAGGGCTTGCTTGGGGAGGGGAGGGACCCCAGTGGGGTACAGAGGACCCTGGGGTCTGCCCTCCGAAGCGGCCGTTTCCTCCGGGGAAACAGCCCTTCACTACCCAAAGGAGTCTCAGAGCGGCTTACAAACTCCTTTCCCTTCCCCTCCCCACAACAGACACCCTGTGAGGTAGGTGGGGCTGAGAGAGCTCTTGACAGAAACTGCTCTTTTTCAAGAACAGCTGTGCCAGAACTATGGCTTGCCCAAGGTCATCCAGCAGGTGCAAGTGGAGGAGTGAGGAATCAAATCCGGCGGAAGGTGGCGATCCCCTGGGGTCATGATAATAATACTGAGCACCAGTTCTGAGGATCCTGGGGTTTTTTTTAAGTTATATTTATTGGGTTTTCATACATAATCATTTGTTCACTTATATGTATACATTTTAGAGTCAGTTATCTATTTTCTAGCCATTTGTACATTCCCGACCATCGTTTTACAAAAATTTCTTCACTTTTCCCTTGTAACATTAAGCTCAATTTGTCCATTTGGTATTGGCCACCAGAAAGAATAACAAAATGTTATGCAAGTTGCTCCAACATTTGTTGGAAATGTAAAACAAGTGTTGGAACATTCTATCATATGTGGTGGCGATGTACAAAAATACAGAAATATTGGATATTTATTCAGAAAATAATACAGGAAATGGTAAAAGGCAAACTTGATCTGAGGATCCTGGTTTTATTTCCTGGTCCATTATGCATGCCAGGGAGAAGCAGTCCGTTGCTTCCTTTTATTATTTAGATTATTCTTTAGCCCGCATGTGGGGAGGGCGGGATATAAACCGAATAAATAAATAAATGTATCAAATTTACGTCCCACCTTACGACCCAAACAGTGCCACCAGGATGGCTAACAATTAAAAGTGGAACGTTATAAAACCCGGCATTAAAAACACATTCTGAGTCATTGGCTCACTGAAGCCTCAGCGCACTGAGGCAGGAATTAAGCAATCCAGCCGCACATAGCTGAGGACAAGAGTTGCCAGACTCCAGGGGCAGCCTGGATACCTCCAGGTGTTACAGTTGACCTCCAGACCACAGAGCTCAGTCCACCTGGAGAAAGTGGCTGCTTTGGACGGTGGGCTCTAGGGCATCATACCCTGCTGATATCCCTACCCTACCCTACCCTACCCACACCCTCCCTAGACTCCACCCCCAAAATCTCCAGGTGTTCCCCAACCCAGATCTGGCAACCCTAGGAGGACTCTCTGGTATCAGAGGAGCTGTGACATTTGATTTGCTCCTGGTTTTTATAATTTCCATTAGAGGCTGCAATTTTTCCTTCTTCCCAGAAGGCCAACAGTGTCACAGGAAATCAACTCCCTCCACCTTCTCTGTGTTGACTCACATCTGGCCAGAGGACGTAGTGATGGCCACAGGAATAAACAGCTGTAAAGGGGAATTAGACAGATTCAGGGAGGATAAGTCTGTCAGTGGCTACCAGCCATGGTGACTAAGAGGAACCTACACATTCAGAGGCGTTAAACCTCTGAATCCCAGAGCCAGGAGGGGGAAGCCCTTGGCCTCTGTGCCCTGCTGTCGGTCCTCCAGAGGAATTGGTTGGCCACTGTGTGAGACAGGGTGCTGGACGAGATGGACCCTCACTGGTCTGATCCAGCAGGGCTCTTCTTATGTTCTTATCAGGGGAAGGCCTCGGCCTCTGTGCCCTGTTGTTGGCCCTCCAGAGGAGCTGGTTGGCCACTGTGAGACAGGATGCTGGACTGGATGGACCTTCACTGGTCTGATCCAGCAGGGCTCTTCTGATGTTCTTATCAGAGGACGGCCTCAGCCTCTGTGCCCTGTTGTTGGCCCTTCAAGGGAACTGGTAGGCCACTGTGTGAGACAGGGTGCTGAACGAGATGGACCCTCACTGGTCTGATCCAGCAGGGCTCTTCTTAGGTTCTTAACAGGGGAAGGCCTCAGCCTCTATGCTCTGTTGTTGGCCCTTCAGGGGAACTGGTTGGCCACTGTGTGAGACAGGATGCTGGACTAGATGGACCCTCACTGGTCTGATCCAGCAGGGCTCTTCTTAGGTTCTTGTGTTCTTAACAATATGTCTTATTCTGCATACATTGTCGTTTCTGAATCATCTTCCAGGGCAGACCCATGTAGAGTATATTTCAGTAGTCAAGGTTTGAGGATACTGTTGTATGGATTAGCACAGCCGGCTCCGCTTACCTTCCAACAGGAGGAAAGCTTACCCTCTACACGCACTCAACCCCATCACCACACACATTTTTCGCTCCTGAGGATGCCAGTGCGGCTTCCCAAAATGTCAGCTGAATATTTGTTGTGGCTTCTCCCAGGGCAGGGCTTTGCATCCACCCAAGGGCTGCCAGTTCGGGACTGGGAAATACTTGGAGATTTTTTCTGGGGGGGTGGAGCCTGGGGAGGGCGGGGTTTGGGGAGGGGAGGGACTTAAGCGGGGCTATGATGCCACGGAGCTCCAAAGCAGCCACTTTCCCCAGGGGAACTGAGCTCTGTGGTCTGAAGATCATTTGTAATAACGGGAGATCTCCAGGTGGTACCTGAAGGTTGGCAACCCGAATCCACCCTGAGGCAGGGCTTTGGGACATGGGAGCAGAAGGGCTGCAGATCAGGAGCCCCCGGGCTCTGGGGCCCCAGCGGGCCCCTCACCCACCCGCCCGCCAGTGGCCTTTGCATTCTGCCCCCAGGGGACAAGGCAAGTTTTTTCCCCGGCAGCCTCCAGCTTGTGCTGCGTGGGGATCGCCTGGCACAGAAAGCAACCCGGATCCCGTGGCGCTCTGCCTCTCCCTCTGTTTCCGGGGGTGATTGCTGAAGCTGCTAAACTAGAGAGAATTAACTCTGGCTTTTCAGTCCTGCCGCAATCAAAAGCTTGCTAGGGATTAACGACAATTAGAAAATGATTGCAGGGCAGCTTTGCTTCTTCCCTACCTGCCAGGCTGTGATTGACTTCACTCCTGCAGCTGGCGTGCCAAGGCATGGAAAGCGATTCTGCTCCTCTCCCTGCCAGCGTGCTCCTGAACGCCACATGCCTCCCGCTGTATGTGTCACTGCCTGCCTGACACATGCTTGAGCCAGTTCCAGCAGGCTTCTGGTAGGAAGCGCTCCGGAAATAAGGCTCGAGAGGCCGATGCCCAGCAGCACGAGCTTTTGCCCTCCCCAGGGTTGCCAACGCTGTTTGGGGGGTGGGGTTCCTGGAGATCTGGGGGTGGCGCCAGGAGGTGGAGTTTGGAGAGGCCAGCGGGGATGTGGTTCCAGGGAGTCCACTCCCGGAAGCTACCATGTGTTCTCTTTTCGTGTAAAAAAAAACCATTGGTGGGGGGCGAGAGGGTAAGGTTGCCTGGCCCAGGTCAGGGAACTCTTGGAGATTTGGGGGTGGAGCCTGAGGAGGACAGGGACTTCAGTGGGCTACAAGGCCACAGAGTCCACTTTTCGGAGCATCTGTTTTCTCCAGGGGAACTGAACTCGGTATGGCTGCCAGGTCCGGGCTGGGAAACTCCTGGAGATTTGGGGGGTGATGGTGGAGCCTGGTAGGGTTGGGGGAGGTGTGGGACCTCAGTACAGTCTAATGCCTTTGGGCCCACCTTCCAAGCAGCCATGTTCCCCCCAGGGGACTTGGTCTCTTTCAGGGGTTTTTTGGTAGAAAAAGCCCAGCAGGAACTCATTAGCATATTAGGCCACACCCTTGACAGCACATCCCATTAGCATATTAGGCCACACCCCCGTGTTACCTGAAGTGTGGTCATCCAGCCACACCCACCTTTTGCTTCTTATTCTGTTTACCTTGTTGTCAAAACCCAGGGCTTTTTTTGTAGCAGGAACTCCTTTGCATGTTAGGCCACACACCCCTAATGTAGCCAATCCTAATGAGTTTCTGCTGTTGGGTGTGGCCTATTATGCTAATGAGTTCCTGCTGGGTGTGGCCAACTCGGGAGCCAGCCGGAACTCCGTTCCTGTGCGTTCCTGCCCAAAAATAGCCCTGGCTTTAGTCGGTAGATCAGTTGTATTTCTAGGGGAACTCCAGCTACCATCTGGAAGTTGACAGCCTGAGATCTCTGTAAGCTAAAGATGAGCTGTTGTCCCCACCTGGATGGTGGCATCCATTCCTACAGGGGTGTATCGATGGGAGCAGGAGGTGGAAGGGAGGCGATTCTTTTTGGCTCTCTATTGAGTCCAAAGGATCATGTTGCACCATCTTACACCGCTGCTGTCTTGCCAGGGCCATGGTATGCTAAGGCTGGGGTGGGACCAATCACCGAGAAAGCTTTGGGTGCAGCATAAATCCCCCTCCCTCTACTCTTTCTGTGCCATCCCACACCGGGAAGAAGGAGGAGGAGGAGGAGAAGATCCAGCAGGTGCAAGTGGAGGCGTGGGGAATCAAACCCAGTTCTCCCAGATCAGAGTCCGCGCACGTAACCACTTCACCACTACACCAAGAGTGCCGCGGCCTTGCTGTTGCACTGACTGGTGCCCCCAGGGCTGCAGGGATATTGCATTTGCCCAGAGTCCCCAACAGGATCACTGTATCTTCATGGTATCTTCATAGTAGTCTGGCATCTTATTCAGTATCCAGCCAGCGAAAGGCAGCCAATGGATCGCACCGTAGGTTGGCTGCCAGGGCGCAGGAGCCTTCCGCAAGGGGCGGCCAGGGGCTGTAAACGGTCATCTCCTGACATCCAGCCATTTTCACACGGAGGCTTTCCTTGCCGCATTGATCGACAGGAAAGTTTCCATACAAGTGAAAATGCCTCAAAAGGCATCCGTCGATGACAAGGAAGCACCCCACCCCCACGCCGATTCAAAGGAGGACTGAGTATGTCCCTGGAAAGGTGGCCTACACATTGTCTAGATCGTATATCTAATTTCAGACCACACCATTAGGGTTGCCAAATCCCCCGGTTTTCCAGGGGTCCCCCATTTTGGGGGGGGTTCTACTCGCTGCTGGCCAGATGGCCGGCGGGGAAGCCCCACCCCCAACACCCACAGCCACCGATCTCTCTCCCTT
>NW_015164820.1:9295-24810 GCF_001447785.1 Gekko japonicus
GGGAAAGAGAATCTAGTGGGCCTAAGATGCTCTGCCCACCTATAGGAAAAAAAATGAGATGCCCCTGCAAGTCCTCGTAGGTCCCCCGTTTGTAACTATAATAAATCCATCTGGCAAGTTGTGCTAGAAGTTATAGCACAGTGCCTTCTTTGGAGATTAGATTATGTGTAGAAGGGCCCTATATCAGATAGCAGAAATTTAATTTGGATTAGGTTATCAAAGAGGGCATGTTTGGCTCAAGTTTTGATTCCTGGGTGCGCACTTCTAGCACATAGAAATGTCCGGCATCTCTAATGATGACTCAGATGCCTTCTTTCTGGGACGCTGGCAGAGGCAACAGTCACCTGAACACCCTCGACCGTTGGCGTGATAATGGAATTGTTACATGACAGAATGTAGGCAGTACAAAAAGCGTTTTCGCAGGCATTGGAGATAGCTTTCTGTTCCAGAAGGCTGAAAAGACAACGAGGTTCCGCATTTAGATTTTGATCTGAACAACAGAAAAGAGCCGATAGAGCTTTTGAAGGTGGAAGGCACCTTGGAAGAAGCAATTATGAAAGGATAGGATTTGAAACCCCGAAAAAAGAGAAGAGAGGTAATGGCAAACATTAGTTTTAGCAAATCTAGTGTTTAGTAGGGTTTTAATGAGCTGTGGGAAGAGCGAACCAATGAATGAATGACAGACAGACAGAAGCTGGTCTTTAAAGAAGAAAAGGGGGATAAAAGGGAACACTTTCCTTACACCTAAAGGCCAGGCTGATGGTGGTCGCTCTGTGTATTTCAGGTGGGACTGACCTAATCAGAAAGAGGGCTAAACGGAAACCAACATCAAAACAAAAATGATATATGCTAGGCAAAAAAATAATCATTTTGGGCCCCTGTCACACGGGCCAGATAACGCGGGGGGGGGAGCGTGGCTCTTTGCACCGGCGCAATTAGCCCCGCCAGAATGCTATCAGATGCGACGGCGGCACATTGCGGTTTCATCCACCAGCGCATGCATGTCAAGAAGGACAGCCGGGGGGAAAGCTGCGCGCCGGCGCAATCACGTGGAACAATTCCGTCGGCAGCCCATGGCAAACCATTTGCTAGTACATTTGTTGAGATACTTTTTAACTGCGCAGCTTCGGCGGCACGCCACGGGTCAGTCACGGGTGCGCTACGCTTGCCAGATGTTGCAGTGTGATCGCACCCTGAAAATCCACCCAGCATTCGTGGCTCTCCCGCTGCAAATTCGGCATGTGAACGGGGCCCTGATTTGAATATGATTTCTTTCAGCATTAAAAAAAGATGGATTTAGTATGCATTAGAGTCCGGTTTGTTGATTTGTTTATTTTAAATTACGATCTGGTGACCCAGTGGTCTTGGACAAAACTCGAATGCCACCCTCTGTTTCCACTCTCGCAGAGCAGCCGCTGCAGTTGCTACGGCCGGTGGTGCCTGGATAGCCCAGGGCAGCCTGGCCTCAGATCCCAGAAGCTAAGCAGGGCCAGCCCTCGCAAGTATTTGGGTGGGAGACCTTCTTGTAGGGTTGCCAAGTCCATCTTCCACCCCCAGCGGGGGACTTTGGGGGCGTTCCTGGAGGGGGCTGATGACATCACATTGGGGACATCCGCCCCCCCCCCGCCTGTGCACTAGATCTCCAGAAATGGCAGTTGCCTGCACTTAAAGGAGCTGGTGTTTCCCTTTTAAATGCAGGAGCCTGCGTTTCCCCTTTAAGAGCATCCGCGTTTCCCTTTTAAGAGCACGAAGCTGGCATTTCCCTGCAAGCTTGTGGCAATCGGGCTTGGGAGGAAACACGGGTTCCACACACTTAAAGGGAGAGAGATGGGTGGCTGTGGGTGTTGGGGGTGGGGCTTCCCCCGCCGGTCATCTGGCCGGTGGCGGGTAGAACCCCCCCAAAAAATGGGGGACCCCTGGCAAACCGGGGGGGGGGGTTGGCAACCCTACCTCCTTGCAGTACCAAGGCTGTGTCACGGAGCCAGGCAATGGGAAACCACCTTTGGATGTCTCCCGCCTTGAAAACCCTCTTGGGGGTCGCCATCAGGCTGTGATCACACACACTACGTAATCCACTTCCAATGCCCTTTCCAACTGGATTTTGCCACTTGGCAAAATTTTGCCAGCCAAAAATCCAGTTGGAAAGTGCATTGGAAGTGGATTGGAAGTGGATTATTTAGAGTGTGGGACCACAGCACAAGTCAGCTGTGACTTGATGGTCAAAAAATAATGTGACACCAAGATCAGTATCAGCTAGCAAAAAAGGCTAGGGAGGGGAGGGGAGGGGAGCATCAGAAAGTATCAGTGGCCAAGTCCAGAGGTCTCTCGGAGGGGCCACCAATACGTAAACGAAAAGGATGTGAGATTATATTGCAGTTGTGCTGGATCTGCTAGGGCGCAATCTGGCCAAACAGGCCGTTCCTCGGAATCTACCCAACAACACATTGGCAGGAAACGCATTTAACCTACCCAAGAGAAAAACCCTCCAATATTTAGGAACAGCCAATCAATAAAAATAGAAGAGTAGAAAGAGGCACAGTACCAAAAAAAGGAGCATAGAGCATATACGAGCCCTAGCAAGGCCCAACTGGTCACCTAAGACTTCTAATGCTCTATCCAGGGAGGATCTAGAGGCCTAAGGGCCGATGGGCATCAGAAATGCAGGGAGAAGCCCTAAATATGTAGCATATATATCTATATCATGGCTTGGAAGAACTGCATATCATGGCCTTGGCTATCAATAACATGGCTTGGAGGAACTGCAGTACTCAAGGTGGAGATCGTACCAAGATGCCTCCCCCCCCCCTTCCTGGTATCAACATTTGTGCAGAAGGGGGGGAAAACATTTCAAGAGGCCAAATTGTCATCCTTGAGAGGGCTGCACTTTGGTGTTATCAAGTCATGAACCTTTTTTTTCTTCCCAGCCAGGTTTGGTTACCAGACATTTCCTGGACTGGGAAGAAAACATCAAAATGAGCAGAGTGTGCAAAGTAAGTTGGAGGAGGGAGGGCAGGTTCCCGCTCCCCCTGGCTGCATCGTGCATTCGCTCCGTTGCTTGACAAACCCACACTGGAACAGAAAAAGATGCAGCTCAAAACCACATTCAAGTACCCCGGGCCAACACTGTTACTGACTGCAGAATAGGGTTGCCAAGTCGGGTGTTGCGCCGCAGCGGGGGACTCCCGGCTGGCATCTGGAACGCGCCGGAAGTGACATGACGACACCGGGCACGCTGGGGCGGGGCCACGACCATCTGAGGGAAAACCATAGAGTTTTCCGTCAGATGACCATGGTCCTGCCCCCAGCGTGCGCGGCCCCGCCGTGGTCGTGTCACTTCCAGGTGACGCGCACATCGGGGTGGGGCTCCCCCCAGGGCCCGATCCACCAGCGGCGGGGAACGGGCCTCTGGGGCGGGGGTTTCCCCGCCCCCCGGGGGGACTTGGCAAGCCTACTGCAGAAGCACCCCTGAATGGCCATAAAACAGCCATAAATCTATGCAGAAAGTACCATAAAACTGAGAGGTCAAAGGAAATGAAACCAGCATGCAGTGTGGAGGTTAGTGTTCCCTCTAAGCTGAGAGCCAGTTTGGTGTAGATGGACTCGTTCGGTGTGATCATGCCGGCGCGTGCCTATTCCCTCCGGCCGTCCTCTTTGCAGCACACGCCGAAGGACGAAACCCCGGTGCACCACCGTCGCATCTGATCGCATAATAGCGTATCAGAATGTGACGGCGCAAATAGCCACGCCTCCCCGCGTGTTTTCTGGCACATGTGGCCGGGGCCTAGACTGTTTTTTCCCAGGACAGAGATTTTTGTTGTTGTTGTTGTTGTTGTTTCCAGAACAGCAAACTGCATGCTTAAAATAACACGCTGGTTCTCCTGTAAAATACCAGACTGTAACAGAACTTATGTCAAGTGGAGGGCCACTGGCAAAGCACACGAGTGACATTTATGATATGCGAGGGATTCTTAGATTGCTGTAACCTGATCTCGGCAGAAGAGTGCTGAACGGCTGCCAGAGGAACCGAGAACTGTTGGAGGGCAGCCCGGCAACACTTCCCACAACAGCTGTAGGGATGCCCAGTGCTGTCGTTTGCCCAATTTGTATTTCAACCTCACTGTTGAATTATTGTGGGTTTTATTTCTCTGATTATCGCTGTCGTGAAATTTTACTTTACAAGCGATCCGTGCTCGTCACACGGGGCACCCAGTTCTGTCCCTTTTGGCGAGGGACAGGAAGGAGGGGAGTCGGGGAGGTTTTACGCCGGTCGTTTTAGGATCGGAACAAAACTTTACTGCCTTCGCAGAGGGGTCGTAGAAGAGCCGCCATCGCACTGTGGGGGGGGGGAGCGCACACACCGCAGCATCTCGTAGCAAAGGGGAAACTCTGCAAGGCAGCAAGCGGTGAACACTCTCAGGACAGCTGTGCAGCAAGCAGAGGCAACTGCTAGAGAAGGAAACTTCCCTTCCCAGCATCGGGAAGGATTTCCTTTCTCAGGGGCCTCGGGCTCAGAATCCTGGCCGGTGGTGTGCTTAGGGTTGCCAGCCTCCAGGTGGGGCCTGGAGATCTCTTGCTTTTACAACTGATCTCCAGGTGACAGACATCAGTTCCCCTGGAGAAAACGGAAGCTTCAGAGAGTGGATTCTAAGGCGTTCTGCCCCGCCGAAGTTCCTCCTATCCCTCAACCCTGCCCTTCTCAGCCTTCGCCCCCAAAATCTCCAGGTGTTTCCCAGTCCAGAGCTGGCAACCCTAACATGCTGGTTTAATTTAATTTTTTATCTACATTATTTAGACTCCGCCTTTCTCACTGAGATGCAAGGCAGATCGCAGAGTGTAAGGCAAGACAATCAACAAGAGGAGGAGGAGGAGGAAATTGGATTTATACCCAGCCCTTCACTTGGAGTCTCAGAGCGGCTTAGAAACTCCTTTCCCTTCCCGTCCCCACAACAGACACCCTGTGAGGTAGGTGGGGCTGAGAGAGCTCTGACAGAAACGGCTCTTTTTCAAGAACAGCTCTTATCAGAACTACGGCTTGCCCAAGGTCATCCAGCAGCTGCAAGTGGAGGAGTGGGGGAATCAAACCCGGTTCTCCCAGATTAGAATCCGCACACCTAATCCCTACACCAAACTGGCTCTCAGGATGGGGCTTCCAGTAAACAATGCATTACAGGGTTTGGATTGCGGAAATCTGAAAACAGAGCTGCAACAAGACATAAGCGTTTAAATAAAAAACATGTGAAACAGAGCAGAAATCCCATAGTGGGATCGAACTTAACAACAGCAGATAGTACGTACTATACACAGTAATACAGTACAGACCCTGATTACTTATGTAAAATAATTAATAATTCAGTTCTGTATAGTTTGCGAAAAGCCAGGAAAGTGGGAGCTTTCCTGACCTCTTCAGGCAGGCCGTTCCACCAGGTGGGGGCCACCACAGATAAGGCACACGCACGGGCAGTTGTTCATCTTGCCCATTTGCAGGGTTGGCACCTGCAGGAAGCCCCGCTCCAAGGAGCCAGGATGTCATGGCAGAGCATCAGGAGAGAGGTGCTCCTGCAAATATGAGGATCCAAGGCCATGCAGTGCTTTGTAGGTGACAGCCAATAACTTAAATTGAGCCTGGTAACTGATGAGCAGCTGGTGGAGTCACTGCACAATGGGAGTGACACGCGTGTTCCACCTAGCTCCACATAATAACCAAACTCAGGGGTCATTTCCTGCAGGAGCGCACAGGAGCGGAGCTCCGGCAGTAAAGAGCCCAGGGGGCGGGCACATGCAACAAGCCCCACCCCCTGCTCCCAGGAGCCCTCAGTCAGAGCAAGAAGCAGCCAGGTAAGTTGCAGAGCTCCCCCCCGCGGTTTGGAGGGTGGAGTCTATGGCAGTGTACCTGTCTGAGGTCCTACCCCTCCTCAAACCTCACCCTCTTCAGGCTCCATCCCTCAAATCTCCAGGAATTTCCCATCTGGAGTTGGCAACCCTATCAGGACTGGCCCCAATGTGTTTTCTCCCAAAGGCCAAAGTAGGTGACAGGACCAAGCTTAGTTGCCTACCAACAGGCACTGAGGGGAATGTAGGGTTGCCAGCTCTAAGGAGGGAAATACCTGGAGGTTTGGGGGGTGGATTCTGTAGAGGGCAGCATTGGGCGGGGGGGCGGAAGGACTCAGCAGGTATAATGTCATAGGGTCTACCCTCCAAAGCATCCATTTTCTCCAGGGGAACTGATCTCTGTCATCTGGAGATCAATTGTAACAGTGGGAGATCTCCAGGTCCCACCTGGAGATTGGCAACCCTAGGGGAAAGTCAGCTGCACAGCAGGGGGTTGAAGAGAATGGTTTGATGGCTGCTGGGCCAAGATTGGCAACAATAGTTCCCCAGGAGCCCCATCGTAAATGCACCAAACAATTCCTAAAGATTTTCCGAAACACTACTCTGTCGATAAATTGCAACAGTTTGAATGAGCACCAAAGCTTTAAGATCTCTTCTCTACTTCTTCTTCACTTGGGAGTCTCAGAGCGGCTTACAAACTCCTCTCCCTTCCCCTCCCCACAACAGACACCCTGTGGGGTGGGTGGGGCTGAGAGAACTCTGACACAAACTGCTCTTTTTCAAGGACAGCTGTGCCAGAGCTTGCGACTGACCCAAGGTCACATCAGCAGGTGGGGCTGAGAGAGCTCTGACAGAAACTGCTCTTTTCAAGAACAGCTGTGTCAGAACTATGGCTTGCCCAAAAGTCATCCAGCAGCTGCAAGTGGAGGAGTGGGGGAATCAAACCCGGTTCTCCCAGATAAGGTTCCATATGCAACTGACATTCCAACTGCCTTGCGGGGAGGGGGGTGAGTTTGAGGTGTGGAATGCAGTGAAGTCCAATCAGCTTCCATATGCAAAAGACCTTGAAACACTGGGCGGGACTGCACAAAGCAGCCAGTCAACCCAGCCAGCGTCTTCTGACTGACAGTTCAAGCGTCCATACACTAAAGGAGTGCATTTTAGAACTTTGGCACCCAAAACTCTTTTATTATAAGGGAGAGATAACAATTCTGTATAGTTTGCGAAAAGCCAGGAAAGTGGGAGCTTTCCTGACCTCTTCAGGGAGGCCGTTCCACCAGGTGGGGGCCACCACAGAGAAGGCACACGCACTGGCAGTTGTTCCTCTTGCCCATTTGCAGGGCTGGCACCTGCAGGAAGCCCCACTCCAAGGAGCCAGGATGTCATGGCAGAGCATCAGGAGAGAGGTGCTCCTGCAGATATGAGGATCCAAGGCCATGCAGTGCTTTGTAGGTGACAGCCAATAACTTAAATTGAGCCTGGTAACTGATGAGCAGCTGGTGGAGTCACTGCACAATGGGAGTGACACGCGTGTTCCACCTAGCTCCACATAATAACCAAACTCAGGGGTCATTTCCTGCAGGAGCGCACAGGAGCGGAGCTCCGGCAGTAAAGAGCCCAGGGGGCGGGCACATGCAACAAGCCCCGCCCCCTGCTCCCAGCAGCCCTCAGTCTGAGCAAGAAGCAGCCAGGTAAATTGCAGAGCCGCCCCCAGCCCTCCGGTCCAAAACAGTCCAGTGGCACCTTTCATACCAAGTTTTATTCAGGTACAAGCTCTCCCTCCTCCGCGAGGACAGATCTGCACGTCCCCCCCCCCCAATAGCTAGCCATCCAAAACAGTCCAGTGGAGCCTGAGCGGTGGGTGTTGACTTCTGACACACCTCCGGTGATGTCAGGGGGTGTGGCATATGCAAATAAGTTATGCAAGTGAGTTATGCTAATGAGCTCCTGCACCTCTTTTTCTACGAAATGACCCCTGACCAAACTGCCGTATTCTGCACCAACCGGAGGATCCAAGTTGACTCCAAGGGGAGACCTATGTAGGGCTCATTATAGCAGTCTAGTCTCGCTGTTACCATGGCATGCCTCCAGGTGGCCAGATCAGGAAGAAAGTGCTTTTTCTTTGTTCGTTTCAGCTGTGTTAACTTGCGTCTCCCACAGCAATCCCTAGGATCTTTAGTAGTCGTATTTTTATATGTGCATGTGTGTGTGCATGAGTGTGTGTGCACCTGGATGTCATGGCGACCTCTGGTGACTGACTCCTACTGGGGCCTGAAGGATATTCAGAGAGCCTGCCCCCGCCTCCTGACTGCTGGTATTCCTTGGAGGTCTCCCATCCGAGTACTTGCCAGAGTTGGCGCTGCTTCGCTTCCGAGCTCTGGCGAGATCGGGCTTGCCTGGGCTATCCAGGTCAGGGCAATCCCTAGGACCTTAACTGAGTCAAGAAGGGTCAGCTGAATCCCATGGAAAGTGGGAAGCACAGGGTCCTTCAAGATCTCCAGCCTCACTTTTATTTCGCCTGGCTTCCGTTTCCATCCGTCCCCTTTCAGCCGTTGAACCACGGCTCCAAGCCTCTGCTGCAGCAGCAGGGGATTGGGATAGAGCGATATAGAGCCGGATGTCGTCAGCATATTGATGCTATTCAGTTCCAGAGTTGGAAAGATTTCCCCTCTGGTGAAATCTGTGTGCAATTCTGTGTGCAATTCTGGTCACCACATAGCTTTGGAAAAAGTGCAGAAAAGGGCAACTCGAATGATAAAAGGGTTGGAACACTTTCCCTATGAGGAAAGGTTAAGGCGCTTAGGGCTCTTTAGCTTGGAGAAACGACGACTGAGGGGTGACATGATTGAGGTTTATAAGATTATGCATGGGAAAGAGCAGGTAGAGAAAGAGGTACTTTTCTCCCTTTCTCACAATACAAGAACCCGTGGGCACTCCATGAAATTGCTGAGCAGTCGGGTTAGAACGGATAAAAGGAAGTACTTCTTCACCCAAAGAGGGATTAACACTTGGAATTCACTGCCACAGGAAGTGGTGGCGGCTACAAGCATGGACGGCTTCAAAAGGGAATTAGATAAGCATATGGAGCAGAGGTCCATCAGTGGCTATTAGCCACAAGGTATAGATAGGGACTCTGGGGCAAGTGATGCTCTGACATCTTGGTGCTTGGGGGGATAATATGGGGGTCAGATGCGCCCACCCCCCCGTGGAAACCCTACAGGACAGCTTCCACGCTGAAGGTAGCTAGTCTCCCATGGTGGCGATCTGTTGAGTCTCCTCTGTGAGGAATGATTGGAACGAGTCACAGGCGCGTCTCCTGATACCTGCTTCTGCTTCCTAAGTGCCTCAACAGGAGGACACGGTCCACTGCAGGGGTCCCCAACGTGGTGCCGAAGGGCACGACAACACCTGCTGACACCTTTCCTGATGCCCACCAGAGTTAGTGTGAGCTAGCTCACCGTTTTTTAGCCTCCGGCTCACACATTTTTGTCTTAGCTCAGGAAGGAGGGCTCCAGAGCAAGCTAATTTATGCAGTAGACAAATTGATGGCTCACAGCTTTAATGCCAGTAACTCACAAAGTAGAATTTTTGCTCACAGGACTCCACAGCTTAGAGGGAACATTGGCTGACACCTTTCATGATGCCCACCAAGTGCTTCTAGAAAGTGCCTGGGGCCAACACAGCCTCTGATTGGCCACTGGAGACTGGACAGATACTGCTAGAAAAGTGTTCCTTCGGTAGCTCAATATGCATACTTGTGGGGATGCAAGGAAACATGTCAAGCACGTTCGCCGTGTTCAACGGAGCTTCTGTCTGAAATGCTGAAGGGCTACAATCACAACTAATTCCAAGAGGTCTCCAGGCCCCACCCGGAAGCTGACAAGCCTAATCATTGCTATTTTGACAGCATGACATTGCTTGCTTTCAGGCTCAGTTAAAGGTGTTGGTTTTTAATTTTAGACCCCTTCACAATCTGAACGCTACATATATTACCGGCTGCTTCTCACGGCGGGAACACATGCGCTGGTGATATTCCTCCTGTTTGCGGTGCCCTCCCATGGATCTTTGATGGTCTTGAGCATTCTCAGTCATTAGACAGTCATTACGGAACAGCTTGCGCCAGTCAGAGGGGGTGAGCAGAGGACCATCTTTGTCAGTTGTCAGGTGAGCTCGAAGGGCCTTCCTGTGTATGAGAGCTTTCGGCAAACAGATCGACAGTCTAGTTTGATTAGAACTTTTCTGCAGTCTTGCAGTTCTAGCATATTGCTTTAGAGATCTGTTTGTGATTTCTGGATTTTAATTGTTTGCCTGTTATGTCATGTATTTTTGTTGGCCATCTTGAATCTTTGGAGCAAAACGGGATATAAACATTTAAATGAATCAAGTCTTGGAAGGGAAATGAATGGGACTTTGGTTAGCAGCTTTAGTAACAGGCAGAACATTTGCAAGCATTGGCTGTCTGTCTGTCTGTCTTTTGTGCCGTGTTCCCCTCCCGCTAGCTCTGGGAAGAATTCTTGGACAGCACCACCTTTTTCTGAAGTTCTTCTTTAAATGAGCAGGGGCTGCAATAGAGCTCTCTTGATTCTTGAAGCTCCTTTCCATTTTGGTGGGGCTTGAACGGGAGAACTTCCCAGAGGTTTACATCCTGAAATTGTAACTTTTTTACCATTTTATTTTATGCAGGCTGTTGCTTAAAAAAAGAAGAAAGAAATCTTATATCATAATAAATTGGTTCTGCAGCCTTTTGACTCATGGTTGCTCACGTCGAATACTAGACTTGCTCTCCTGGAATACTTTCATACCGTATGATAACCCTTCCATTTTAACGGCTAATGAGTTCTCCTGGCACACAATTAAAGAGCGCTAGACGATGGGTAAATTGGACTTACCTGGTCTTCAAACACCGCAAAGGACGTATTCTGCTGGTGCTATTAGAAGACTTCCTAAAGGGAGGGGGAGGGGGGATCCGATCCACACTGAAGGGTGCAGAGGGGTCTAGTTTTCAAGGATATCTCCATCTTGTGTGCCCATAGACCTGGGTTAAGGAATGCTCAGCTTCTCGTCCGCATGCACCAAACGTGCATTTGCTTTCAGGGAAGAAAATATTATTTATTAAACGCTTTAAAAATTGCGCTGCACGACAGATGAAAGACTGGTGCCACAGCTGACCAAGCCAGGGGTCTGGGACCAGATCTCTGTGTGCCTTTAAGTTTCTTTACATGCAATCGGTAGTTAGGATCAGGGCCTTGCTGCTGGATCAGGGAGGTATTCAGTCCCCAGGTGGAAACCATAAGTAAGTAAATAAGTAAGTAAGATTTATTGTGTAGCCATTAGCCATTACAATTTAAAAACAATGAACAAATTAGACAATTTACAGCACTGGAATTTGAGTCAGATTTGAATTATAACAACCCCTAAAAATCTGCACATTTGGTATTTAAATTAGTTAAAATCTGGTGGCAACGGGTTATCCTAAACTCCAATTTGGGGGGGGGGGAGGAAATTAAAGATGTTGGATGGTACGTTCAGGAATCTTCAGGGTTTCGGCTCATTGCATCCTTATTTATTATTAATTCGTTTAATTTGTTTGTAACCCGCCTTTCTCTCCAGTGAGGGCCCAGGGCGGCTTACCTCATTCTCCTCTCCTCCGTTTCACCCTCACAACAACTAGGCTGAGAGAATGTGACTGCCCCAAGGTCACCCAGCCAGCTTCCACCAGGGCAGGAGTGGGGATTCGAACCCGGGTCTCCAAGATACTAATCCGACACTCTTAACCACCATACCACACTGGCTGTCTCGTCGCTCCAAAGTGATGTGGCCTGAATGTCTGCCAGGTCATTTGCGCTGAACAATTAGCAATGCTCATCTTAGGGGTTTTTGAACCATTTGTGAAGCATTCTGCAGGTACTTCATCTCCTGCACCAGGGAGCATGTCAAGGATATCCTAAATGTCTTCTGCTACATAATGCAAGAACAGAGTTCAGTTCCTGGCATTACCAGCATTATTATCAGCATCCATCTCCTCCATCTTGTCCTTAGCACACCTTATCTATGCCCTGCAATCACAGGAACATTGGCAAATATTGAGCAGCCGTGAGGGAATTGGAGACGGTACAGTTTGCATCTCTTCCCTTCCAGTGCAATAAGCCAGGCTTTTGCTATCAGCTCGTTCACTTTCCTAGCTGGATGGAGGGTTTCTGCTTTTCTTTGCTTTGCGCTGTTGTTCCTGAAGCTGGGAACACACCATTACTGAGAAAGCTATACCGTCATCTTTTCTGCCTTCCAGTTCCTTTTTGTTTCCTGGGTGTGCGAGCTACCATCTCTTCAAGCGACAGTCATGCTGTCAACATAATAAAATGGAATCACTTCAGGTAGATGAGGAGAAATGGCGGAAAAACTGAATGGATTTTTTTGGGCACCTGTTTCCACTGTGGAAAATGTGGGCCTGGAGCCACTATTTTGAGGAAGGGTCTCCGAAGAACTGAGTCAAATTGAGGGGACAGGAGCTGAAGTTCTAGGACTACTGGGCAAACCGGAAACCAGTAAGTCTGCAGGTTCGGATGGCATAGGCCCAAGGGTTGTTAAGGAGCTCAAACATGAAATTGTTGCTCTACTAACCAGTATATGTAACTTGTTTCTAAAATTTGGCTCTATGCCAGAGGACTGGAAGGTGGCAAATTGCCACCCCTGGTTTGTTTTGCAGTTTCGTGGGGTTTTTTGTTTTTTTTTAAGGGTCCAGAAGGGATCCAAGGAATTTGAGGCCAGCTAGAAGAAGAAGAGATTGGATTTATACCCCATCCTTCACTCGGAGTCCCAGAGAGGCTTACGAACTCCTTTCCGTTCCCCTCCCCACAACAGACAACCTGTGAGGCAGGTGGGCCTGAGAGAGCTCTGACAGAAACTGCTCTTTTTCAAGGACAGCTGTGACGGAACTATGGCTTGCCCAAGGTCATCCAGCAGCTGGGAGTGGAGGAGTGGGGAATCAAACCCGGTTCTCCCAGATTAGAGTCCGCACACTCAACCACTACACCAAACTGGCTCCCTGTGTTCCAGATGAATCAGTTCAAACTGTTATTACTCTTCTTCTTCCCAGAGGCAGCTGTTTGGCCTCTGTGTGAGCAGAACACGGACTTGACAGACCTTTCATCGGATGCAGTGCGGCTTTTATGTCCTTAATTAGGACTGGGGCTATTTTGTTTGTTCATAAATGATTTTGAATTGGGGGTGAGCAGTGTAGTCGCCAGCTTTGCAGATGGCGAACACCAAAGTGGATTGGGAAGAGCTATAGGAGAAGCTCTGTAAAAGGAGCGGACAACTGTGTGGCAAATGAAATTTGACATGACCGTGTGTAAGGAGATGCATTTTGGTGCCAAAAACCTCCAAATTTTAAATATCTACTGACAGGGTTTGAACTGGCAGAGTCTGAGAGGGACTGTAATGCATAGGTGAATGGAGATGTCACTCTTTGAAAAAGGCAAACAGCTAGGGATGCCACCCTCCAGGTGGGAGCTGGGGATCCCCTGGAATTACAGCTCATCTCCAGACTACGGAGACCACCAGTTCCCCTGGAGAAAAAGGGATGTCTCGGTGGGCGGGCTCTGTGGCGTTGTCCCCCACTGAGGTCCCTGTCCTCCCCAGGTGCCATCCCCAAATTTCCAGGAGTTTTCCAGCCTGGACCTGGCAAGCCTACAAACAATTATACAGCCAATATTGTCATGTCCTTGTATAGAGCTATTTTGTTGTTGTTCAGTCGCACAGTCGAGTCCGACTCTTCAAGACCCCATGGACCAGCTCCCGCCAGGCCTTCCGGTCTTCCGCCGTCCTCCGGAGTTTGCTCAATTTCATGTTCGTTGCATCTATGACACTGTCTAACCATCTCCTCCTTTGCCGTCCCCGTCTTCTTTGACCTTCAGTCTTCCCCAGCATCAGGGTCTTCTCCAGTGAGTGCTCCCTTCTCATTGGGTGGCCAAAGTATTTGAGCTTCAGTTTCGTCATCTGGCCTTCCAGGGAACAGTCAGGGTTGATTTCTTTTAGGATTGACTGATTTGTTCTTCTTGCAGTCCAAGGGACTCTCAAGAGTCTCCTCCAGCGCCATAGTTCAAAAGAATCTATTCTTCGGCGCTCGGCCTTCCTTATAGTCCAACTCTCGCAGCCATACATGACTACTGGGAATACCCATTGCTTTGACCATGCGGACTTTTGTTGGCAGTGTGATGTCTCTACTTTTTATCACGCTGTTTAGGTTCGCCATTGCTTTCCTCCCAAGGAGCAGGCGTCTTTTAATTTCATGGCTGCAGTCACAGTCTGTGGTGATCTGGGATCCCAGGAACGTGAAGTCTGTCACTACTTCCACGACTTCCCCTTCTATTTGCCAAGGAGTGATGGGGCCGGATGCCATGATCTTAGTTTTTTTGATGTTGAGCTTCAAGCCCACTTTTGCGCTCTCCTCTTTTACCCTGAGCAAGAGGCTCTTTAGGTCCTCTTCACTTTCTGCCATCAGAGTGGTATCGTCTGCATATCTGAGGTATAGAGCTATGGTTCTGCCTTATTTGGAATATGGTTACTCTGGCTACTCTGCCTCCAAAGGGCATTGCAGAGTTGGACAAAGTGCAAAAGAGATGATGAAGGGTTGGAGCACCTTTCTTGTGAGGAAAGGCTGAAGAGTCTGGGACTTTTCTGCCTAGAAAAAAGATAAATTGGGGGGGGGGCATGACAGGGGCAGGAATAGCAGACGCCATGGCCGTGTTCCCTCTAAGCTGAGTTAGTGTGAGCTCGCTCACAGTTTTTTAGCCTCCGGCTCACACATTACTTTAATGCCAGTGGCTCACAAAGTAGAATTTTTGCTCTGAAGACTCCACAGCTTAGAGGGAGCATTGGCCATGAGCTAGGGTTGCCATTCTCCCGGTGGGGCCAGGGGATCCCCCAGTTTTGGGGCCCCCAATCCACTGCAGCCCAGCTGGCCAGCAGGGGGAGACTCTGACTGCTGACTGCTTGCCTGCCTTAAGTGCTGCTGGCTGGGTTTCCCCATTGGAAACAATGGAGGTAATAGGGGTAACCTGTTTGGGTGCCCATAGAATTGGGCCCACTGGTCCGATTGCTTTGGTACATGGGGGTTTATGTGGGGAGAGGCTCCCAAAGCTACCCTGAAAATTTGGAGCCTCTCCATCACACACACACACACCCCGAGCCACTAACAGCACCGTGGGAAAAAGTAACTTTTCCTCCCACCATAGAAAACAGTGGAGGGGATGGGGGCAAACTGTTTGGGGGCCCATAGAATTGGACCCACTGTGTGACACCACTGGACTGCACTTGTCTGTCCAGTGTGACAACATCAGTGCAGCACACTCTCACAGAGGCCAGTGGGTGATGGGGCCCAGAAGGGAGATGATGATGTCATGTGCGCAGGGGTCATTTCCTGCAGGAGCGCACAGGAGCGGAGCTCGGGCAGTAAGGAGCCCAGGCGGCCGGCACATGCAACAAGCCCCGCCCCCTGCTCCTAGCAGCCCTCAGTTTGGCCATGAGGAGCAAGAAGCAGCCAGGTAAGTTGCAGAGGCCCCCCCGGCCCGCCTTCAGGTACAAGCTCTCCCTCCTCTGTGAGGACAGATCTGTGTGCCCCCCCATAGCTAGCAATCCAAAACAGTCCAGTGGCACCTTTCAGACCAAGTTTTATTCAGGTACAAGCT
>NW_015164820.1:24822-35438 GCF_001447785.1 Gekko japonicus
CACAACTCGCATCCTCCCCCCCCCCCCCAATAGCTAGAAATCCAAAACAGTCCAGTGGAGCCTGAGCGGTGGGTGTTGCCTTCTGACCCACTTCCGGTGATGCCAGGGGATGTAGTATATGGAAATAAGTTATGCTAATGAGTTATGCTAATGAGCTCCTGCACCTCTTTTTTTACGAAATTACCCCTGCATGTGCATAGGGTTGCCGGACACATGCCTGTGACTCCCATGAGACTTGGGAGCAGGGCAGAGGGGGGAAACTTTGTGTATGCGTCGCTGTCATTTCCAGCTCAAATCCGGAAGGGACGTCACTGATGCTTCAGGTGGTAGCAGGAGATGGGTCGCTATAGCGGGTGAGTTGGAGTTGGCAAGCCTACGGGCCCATTCCCAGAGAGGCCGTGGCTGAGCCACATTGCAGACCTGTTGAGGCTGTGGGTCTGATGCTGCTGGCCATTTAGGAGAGTCTCCACACACACACACACACACATACACACACATTCCAAGTGCAATGAACCCCAACAGGGCTCCCCGGGGAGGAGGACCATCACAGATGCTGTGACACCACGTCTGGATGAGCACCCAGAAATAACATCTACATGCTTTAGGAAAAGGGCTTCCAGGTCCCTCCTGGCAACTGGCAGGGGACAGGAGGGGGATGTGTCTGGTGAAAGAGAAGGGCCCAGGCGGCCCAATGTTCCCTCTAAGCTGTGGAGTCTCGTGAGCAAAAATCCTACTTTGTGAGCTACTGGCATTAAAGTTGTGAGCGAGCCATTTGGCTCCTGCATTGATTAGTTTGCTCTGGAGCCCTCCTTCCTGAGCGGAGGCAAAAATGTGTGAGCCGGAGGATAAAAAACTGTGAGCTAGCTCACTCTAACTCAGGTTAGAGGGAACACTGCCCAGGCCTCTGTCTGGCATCACACAGGAAGTGATGTCATCATACCAGCTACATCCAAGCGATGCTCTGGTGCTTGGGCAAAAACTCTATGATAAAACTGGCCTCTACCATAGAGTTTTTGCCCAAATACCAGAATGTCATCTGGGTATCGCTGGTGTAATGACATCACTTTATTGTACTCAATTTTTAAACTTGTTGTTAGCCGCCCTGAGCCATTGGGTAGGGCAGCATAGAAATCTCAAAAATAAATAAATAAATAATAAAAATATCACTTCTTGTGAGACCCTGGCTTTCTTTTTCTCCAGGTAAGTCCCCTGTTGCAGGTCTGGGACGGGAGCCAAGCAGGTAAGGGGAAGGCAGGGAACCCCCTCCTCCACCAGGGGGTCTGGCAACCTTGTTTAGGAATTCCCCCTATCTCTATGGAGTTTACCGTAGAGAGTTGGGGGAATTCCTAAAGCACTGTAAATGCTGTGAGGTCACTTTCCGGTCCCCTCCTGGATGTGATGTCACGGAATGTGCACCAACACCACCCCCCTTTCCCCCTCTTGCTGCTGTGTTGATCTAGTGCTGGTGATGGAGTGCAGCAGCGGGATCGTGGTAAGCCTGGCGTCAACTCACCAAAGGGGCCATGCGCGGTGCCTCTGCGCTTTTGTGCTGGTTGATTGTGTGTTGGAGCCAGGAGCATCTTGGCCAAGAGGCTGTGGTGAATCCTGCTGCCCTTGCCCCTGCAGCCGCCACAAGCTGATTCAAGAGTGCCTGGATTAGTCTTAAGGGAAAGCGGCACAGACCGTCTTGCCATAAGCTGTTTAATAAGAGCTTAATATCCTGTTTTGTAAATGCTGAACAAAAAAAACTTCTGCAAGAAGTAGTATACTTTGGAGGGGGCAGATATTCCATACATGCCCAGAAGCGCTCTGTTCTTGGAGAAAGTTCCATTGTGCCCCCAGGGTCTATTTTTTTGGCGGCCCCCTGAAGACAACTGTGCTCTGCGCATGCACACAGGTACTCCGTCCTACGAGAACATCTGAAAACAGAAGGTGGATGTCCTGATTTCCTGCTCTCGGGAATGGACGCAGCAGAGATAACGCAATGGGCTGCCGCCAGATCATCTACCCCGAAATGGCAGCTTCTAAAAGCACACCGCCGCTTGCCCGGAGTGACAGGGATGCGTGCCCTCCTGTCCATCCCAGACCTGCAAACAGCAAGAAGCACATTTGTGACCTCCAGGGGGGATTACTGTAGCTCATTAAGTCTGGGAAGGGAGCCAAGCCGGCCGAGAAAGCGTTGAGTGGTACCAAGCAGAGCAGCCTGCCTAGTTAGCAGCGCAGAACAGTATAACGTGTCAGTCGTTACTGACTCATTTACTGGATCCCAGCATTAGCATAACATATTTAAAGCATTTCTGGGGATGAGGTCTGGAACCCTTCCCCCCCACGCACATACACCCCTACCTACCCAGGTAATCCTCCACTGAGGTTTCTTTTAAAGATGAATATAATGGCCATTGTCAGAGACCCCAGCCTGCTCTTTGTCCCTTCAGCAGTACCCAGCCCTGTGGGTCCTCGAGGTTAAATGCACACAAATAAAGCAGACCTTTAAATATATACATATATAAAGGTTTATTTAAAGATCTTAAAAGATGTATCACTACGCAGTACAGTCTCTATAGATTAGCATCGGAGAAAATAAAGGAGCTAACTGTTTGATCTAATACGTCGAATACCTGGTATTAGATGGCATATCTCCTTGCAACATAAGAATCCAAGTTGTAGCGTAAGAGCATTCTGTACGTTGCAGTCCATCATGATGAAGCCTAACATATCAAAGTCTACTAGCATGGCATGAGCCTAAAGTTAGAATGGCTTCCCTCTGGCCTATACCTTTTTTTGCCCTCAGATCCAATCAGGAACCCCCCTTGATGGAACTTTCCAGAAGATGTTAATGTCTGCTCCTAATTCCCCCTCCCATCTGGTTACACAACTGAGCACAGGTTCTCACAATTAACCAATTCTTGAATCCAGGCAGAGAAGGATGGTATCTGCAGGGAGGCCCAAATGATGGACACCTGTGAGCCAGAGCAGGCCTTCTAATAATCATGTTAACCCTCAAGGGAAATTAGGGTGCCTTGCCGCACAAGCATGCAAGACCTAAGTGATGCAAGTGTTTGAGAAAGAACCACCAGTCCGAGAAGCTGCAGGCTTTGGGACAAGTGTAGGGTTGCCTAGAAATTTTGGGGGTGAGCCTGGGGAGGGCAGGGTTTGGAGAGGGGAGGGACCTCAACAGGGCATAAAGCCATAGAGTCCATCCTCCAAAGCAACCATTTTCTCCAGGCAACAACTATATAGAATGAATGAATGAATGAATGAATGAATGAATGAATGAATGAATGAATATGTGTGTCCTTGGGTGCGTTCAGACGGGCAGCTAATACTGCAATTGGCCCGGCTCTAATTTGATCCCGATCTTTTTTATCCGGCGTTGCACAACCAGACAGCTCTCCTTACTGAATACGTACTCTGTGGTGGATTGTCTAGATGGCATCCACCAGAAGGAGCTGCATGGTTGGTTTTTTTTTAAAAAAAAATCTGTTTGCGCATGCGCATCCACGCCTCAACGTGCACTTGTTTTTCCGTGCATGCACGGAGTTGAATGGTTAAAGCACCACCAGTGGTACCTCTCTCTAGGAGCCTTTTTAATTAATTCAGTTCATAAAATCCATGGGCCGTTTAGAAACATGAAATTGTCCGGAACGTTTGAGCAGAGCTCTGTGGCTGTCGTGCGCTTACACGTTTATGCGCATATCACTAAGAATTTCTTAAAATGGCGCCCGCTCGGGATGGTCTGACGTCAGGCCATCCCGACAGGAGGATTGCACGCTGGAACGATCAGATGGGGGAAAGTCCGCAATTGGCCCGTCGGGAAGCGAAAACTCCAGATTGTAACCAGTATCTTTTAAGTATGGCTCCAAAGCACGGCAAAACAGGATGCTCAAGGAACAGGCACATTTCCCAGATGTTGCTGTCTGGTCATGACCTTTAAATCCGCCAGGGACTTGTGCCTGGTGCGGATCTAAAACCCTGTCTGATCAGGTCCCTTGACTACTTTTTAAAAAGTTTTTGAATAAATAAATAAATAGAATTTTTTTAAAAATGAGATGGGCAAGGAGGGCTGGCGATCACCTCAAGGCATCTACTGATGATCGGACTGCCAGGCATCAGCAACCAGCAGGAGTCTGGGGTTGGGTAGGGCTTAGTTCTTTATTAGTTACAATCATAGATCAGTCACGATTGACACTCATAGTCAGGGCTTTTTTTGTAGGAAAAGCCCAGCAGGAACTCATTAGCATAATAGGCCACACCCAACAGCAGGAACTCATTAGCATATTGGGCCACACCTCTGACAGCACAGCTCATTAGCACATTAGGCTGCACCCCCATGTTACCAGAAGTGTGGTTATCCAGCCACACCCACCTTTTGCTTGTTATTCTGTTTACCTTGTTTGTTGTCAAAACCCAGGGCCTTTTTTGTAGCAGGAACTCCTTTGCATGTTAGGCCACACACCCCTAATGTAGCCAATCCTAATGAGTTTCTGCTGTTGGGCATGGCCTATTATGCTAATGAGTTCCTGCTGGGCATGGCCAACTCGGGAGCCAGCCGGAACTCCGTTCCTGTGCGTTCCTGCCCAAAAATAGCCCTGCCATAGTTATCAGCACATTTGCAAACAATAAAAGTCCCAGGCAGCATGGCAGGCTGATTTCAATAGTAGAAACAATTAATAAGAAGACTTGACCAGCTGCTTCCTGTCAGGTTCCACAGCCAAACAAAGGCGTACACGCTTAACATAAGGTTATACTTTACTGCAAGAACTACAGAGGCAGTAACATGGTCACTGTTAGGAATGGCTACTTTCCTACAATCATAGTGGGATATAGGGTATTTGTACACACACACACACACACACACACTCCTAGGCCAATCGGCCTGACTCCCGCACGCGAGTGAATGGGGCCCCAGGCCGTTACAGCCAAAGCTGGGAATCGCAACCTATCCCACGGGTAATAGATGAGGAGATGCTACATAGACAGCTAGCTAGCAAGGTCATAGAAAGCAAGGACAAAGGAATGCGGCATCCAGTTGGTACACAGGTCAAGCAGCTGCACTCTCGCCCATAAGCATCATGGCAGCACAGCTGACACGTCCTTGTTGAGGTGGGGTAGGGCAGTGGGGGCTGCCATTGGCGTAATGGTGTCACATCACTTCCAGAGGAAAGCCAGAAGTGAGGTCAATCCGTTCTAGGAATCCCCAGAAACTCCACGTAGTTTCTGGGGATTCCTAGAGTGGACTGACATCACATCCGACTTTTCCCTGGAAGTGACACAGGGATGCCAGCCTCCAGGTGGGACCTGGGGACCCCCCAGAATTGCAGCTCATCTCAGGTCTAGAGAGATCAGTTCCCCTGGAGAAAATGGATGCTTTGGAGGCAGAGTCTACGGCCTTGTACCCCACTGAAGACCCTGTCCAGCCCAGGCTCCCCCCCCCCCAGTCTCCAGTATTTGCCCAACCTGGATCTGGCAACCCTACCTGAGGCTCTTCAAAACCCCCACCACCACCACCACCAGTGGCCAGGAGGGACCGGGCAAACCTACATGACACCTTTGCATGGATGGCAATTTTTTTTTTTTAAAGAAAAAAGGTTTCTTCTGCTGGCTGACAGAGCAGGAAACAGGAGCCGGGGGCACTGATTTGCCAAGTGCCTTCCAGGACTCCAGCAGCTGGCAGGAGAAAGGGTTTTTTAAAAAATGGCTGCCAGTGACGGCATGATGTCACTTCTGGGGAAACTTGAAAAGCCAGTTTCCAGCAGTTCCTGGACAGGACTGACATCACTTCCGGGTTTCCCCAGAAGTGACATCATGCCATTGCTGATCCCGCCCCCTTGTCTCTGTCTGGTTGCCTACCTGGGCCTGGCAATCCTACGGGGGTGGGGGTGAGAGATTCCCCATCCCCATGGGGAACCTCATTGATGGAGTTTGTTGTGTATTCTAATTGACCTGAATGCATCGAACTGTATGAAACTGAATGTAATATGAAACATCTCATTGACATGGAATGCAAAGCTTCGTCCTGGGCTAGAATCCTAATGTAACCAATAGGAGCACTAGCCCAGGAAGCAATGTCCAATCACTATGAACAAGCTCCCTGAGCGGGAACGTCCATGATTGGCTTTTATTGGCTCAACCGCACTGGTTGTTAATTGTACAGTAGGCGTGGCTACATTAGCCGGGAATGTTTAAAAGCAGGACAGCTGCAATGTTAAAGCTGTTCTGGCTGACTGACGTTGACCCGCGTTGGAGTTGTGTTTGTTCTGAAGAATAAAGCCTGCTTTCTTGCTGAAATCACTCTCTGACTATTTGTTAAGCTCACGACTTAACAGAGTTCACCTAAGCCTGCCACTTATTGGTTGTGCGGCCGGGGCGGGGGGGGCATACAGAGCTCTCTCGGAGCTGGGCAGCATTCGATTGAGCCCTGGCTGCTGTACAGCATGGAGGGATGGTGGAGACGCTCAGCACCTCTCAGCACAATTCTGTGCAGGAAATAAAGATCAGTAGCGATTTACTGCCAATGGCAAAGGCCACTGCAATCTTAGGCAAAGCCGGGCATGCAGAGGCTGAGAGGAAATAACCATTTTTAAAAGCGTTACGCAAAAAAATGATGAAGAAAAGCGGAGGTGAAATTTCCTAAATAATGGGAAAACAAACGAGCATTGTAGTCTCCAACATCATGCCACGCAAGCCGAGCTCCCCTTCTTCCCTTTCCCCAGTGTGGCATTGTCTGGACCCCTTTGCATAATCTTCTGATGGTTTTATGATGAGACCATTTTGCCTGCAAACTGCCATCAGAATCCACATTAAGAGGCCTGTAAATCAGAGCGAGAAGCCTCTCCAAACCGGGGCTGATGACAAGCTTTTATCACAATCTGGATCTGTTTGCTCTGCTATGAAAATTATGGCTCTCCTTTAGTATCACCTTCCCATTACTCATGTCCCCGGGAGAGGCAGCTGCTAAATGAGACGGCTTTTTGGCTTCCCCTCCCCTCCCTTTCTGGAGTCCGGCCGTCTGCTGGTTGGGCTAACGTCACTCCGCATATTCGTGCCAACCCACCAGATCTGAGGTGGCCTGATTTTGGGATGGGTGGGGGAAGTTGGTGGTCTTCTTTGCAAATGGGAAGCAAGCAAGGGTGTGGGAGGTCCAGTTTCAGACGCCAGTAAATGTTTTTTCCGGTTTGCACAGCAAGATCAAATAGGGGGTCCATTCTGGGGAGACTGACATGAGGACTAGTCTATGTGGCAAGGCTAAAACTTGGACAGCAGTTTGGGTGGATTGGGCCCAGCCCCTTAGGGTTGCCAGCTCTGGGTTGGGAAATACCTCGAGATTCTGGGGGTGGAGCCAGAGGGAGTGGGATTTGTGGAGGGGAGGGACTTCAATGGGGTATAATACCCAGGGGGCATTTCGTGCAGGAGCAGACAGGAGCGGAGCTCCGGCAGTAAATAGCCCAGGGGGCGGGCACATGCAACAAGCCCCACCCCCTGCTCCCAGCAGCCCTCAGTCAGAGCAAGAAGCAGCCAGCTAAGTTGCAGAGCTCCCCCCAGCCCCCTGGTCCAAAACAGTCCAGTGGCACCTTTAAGACCAGGTTTAATTCAGGTACAAGCTCTCCCTCTTCTGCGAGGACAGATCTCTCTCCCTCCTCTGCGAGGGACAGATATGCATGTCCCCCCCGCCAATAGCTAGCAATCCAAAACAGTCCAGTGGAGCCTGAGCGGTGGGTGTTGCCTTCTGACACACTTCCGGTGATGTCAGGGGGTGTGGCATATGCAAATAAGTTATGATAATGAGTTATGCTAATGAGCTCCTGCACCTCTTTTTCTACGAAATGACCCCTGATAATACCACAGAGCCCACCTTCCAAAGCAGCCATTTTTCCCAGGTGAACTGATCTCTGAAAGTCAGTTGTAATAGCAGGGGATCTCCAGCCACCTCCTGGAGGTTGGTAACCCTACAGACACTTTCTCCCCCCCTTGGAAAGAATGTGCTCTCCAGTCAGCCAGTGGCTTCACATTCGTTAGTACGGCAAGGCCACCTTCTCTGAATCGGTGAAGAAATTGTTCTTATGGGGTTTCCCCCCCAAATGGATAATCTTACTCAATGCGGCTTCACTGTACTCCTTGCCTAGCACATGAATTAATCTCCATCTTTGGCAATCAACTACCACGTTTCCCCTTTGCTCGCTGCCTCTGTTTTCCGTTTCCAGTCTTATGCTTTCAGTCCAGAGGCAGACGGACCTACGATCAGCTTGAGAGCCAGTTTGGTGTAGTGGTTAAGTGTGCAGACTCTAATCTGGGAGAACTGGGTTTGATTCCCCACTCCTCCACTTGCACCTGCTGATGTGACCTTGGGTCAGTCACAAGCTCTGGCACAGCTGCCCTTGAAAAAGAGCCGTTTGTGTCAGAGTTCTCTCAGCCCCACCTACCTCACAAGGTGTCTGTTGTGGGGAGGGGAAAGGAAAGGAGTTTGTAAGCCGCTCTGAGACTCCAAGTGAAGGGCGGGGTATAAATCCAGTCTCTTCTCTTCTTCTGGCTTTTGTCTTTTCAGTTAGACACTTCCATTTTTGCTGCTTCTTCCTGGAAGGCCAGAAATGGAACCTGCCACCAGTTTGTCCCTCTAAGCTGAGTCAGTGTGAGCTAGCTCACAGTTTTTTAATCTCTGGCCCACACATTTCTGTCTTCGCTCAGGGCGGATGGCTCCAGAGCAAACTGATTTATGCAGTAGCCAAATCGCTCGCCCACAACTTTAATGCCAGGAGCTCACAAAGTAGAATTTTTGCTCACAAGACTCCACAGCTTAGAGGGAGCATTGCCTGCCACCAGTGTTCCCTCTAAGCTGAGTGAGTGTGAGCTAGCTCACAGTTTTTTAGCCTCCGGCTCACACACTTCTGTCTTAGCTCAGGAAGGATGGCTCCAGAGCAAACTAATGTATGCAGTAGCCAGATCGCTCACTCACAACTTTAATGCCAGGAGCTCACCAAGTAGAAGTTTTGCTCACAAGTCTCCACAGCTTAGAGGGAGCCTTGGCTGCCACCACCAGCTCCACCTGGCAGCATCTAACAGTAGAAACCTGCCCAGCATTCAACAGGAGGCAGACTGAAGGCCTTAAGAGAACGGCTGAAACAAACACACTATGTTTCTAGAGAAAAGTGCTGGTTGTGGTTGTCTTAATGCAAAGTATTAGTCTGCTTTTGGTTTTGGTTTTTTCCTGTAGACCAACAGGGCTACCTGCAGTCAAGGCAGAATAAAAGAGTAGCAAAGAAGCATCTACTATGGCATGAGAAGAGGGGAACTTCCTCTGTCACCCTGTGTCCAAAGCAGTTGTGGATCAGCCACTCGAACTGGCCAGCAGGCACCTCAGCACAGCTGAGGGGTGGAAGGTCTCAAGCGAGGGGAAGAGGGAGAGGAAGAAACAAATGGTCCTTTCTGGATTTGTGGCAAGGAGGAGGAGATGCAGAATTCTTTCACAGATCTGGGATTTCTTTTAAAGGTAGTTTCATATCAGTTTCCCCTTTTCTCATTCAAAGTCGGGTGTTCTAGGCAAGGTCTAGCTGTGTGGGTGTTTCTAAATCCTGGGACAGAACGGCCTCCTCCCCTTTGCCATCAGGTCGTAGCTGACTTATTTATTTATTTGACTTATACCCCCACCCCCACCAAAGCAGGGCGGCTTACAAAGGATAAAACATAAAAACGATTATAACATAAATAAAATCACCTAAAAACAGTCCAATATCATAAAGTGCTAGCTAAAGGTAAAGGTTCCCTTGCTCGAAAGCCAGTCGAATCTGACTCTAGGGTTGCGGTGCTCATCTCCGTTTCCAAGCCGAAGAGCCAGCGCTGTCCAAAGACGTTTCCGTGGTCATGTGGCCGGCATGACTAAACGCCAAGGTGCACGGAATGCTGTTACCTTCCCACCAAAGTGGTCCCTATTTATCTACTTGCAATTTCTTGTTTTCGAACTGCTAGGTTGGCAGGAGCTGGAACTAGAGACGGGAGCTCACTCCATCATGCGGCAACCCGGGTCTCGAACTGCTGAAGTACTGACCTTCCACAGCCTGCAGTTCAGCGTCTTAACCACTTGAGCCACCGCAGCTCCACGTTTAATCAAAAGTAAAATCAGCAAAGCCACCATTTGAGCTGAAAGGCAGAGTACAGACGTTCAAACAAATGTTAACACTTGGCTTGTGCCAAGTATTTATCTACTTGCAATTTCTTGCTTTCGAACGGCTGGGTTGGCAGGAAAAGTGCTAGCTAGTTGTAAACTAATACTTAGGGAGGGTGGCAACAGTTATGTTGATGTGATCTCTGGCCTGCCTTGCTCATCAGCTTCTCGATCTTTTTCATATATACGCGGCCGGCGCAGGCTGTAACGGTGGAGTCAGGGCACCGAGCTCTGTCTTTGTTTAATGATGATGGTGGTGGCAGTGGTGGTGTTGGTGTTGGTGACCCTGTAGGGTTTGCAAAGCAAGAGACATTCAGAGGAAGTTTGCCACTGCCTGCCTCCACGTCACGACCAAGGCTCCCTCAAAGCTGTGGAGTCTTGTGAGCAAAAATTCTACTCTGTGGGGTGCTGGCATTAAAGTTGTGAGCGAGCGATTTGGCTGCTGCATGAATCAGTTTGC
>NW_015164820.1:36312-36497 GCF_001447785.1 Gekko japonicus
ATATATACGCGGCCGGCGCAGGCTGTAACGGTGGAGTCAGGGCACCGAGCTCTGTCTTTGTCTAATGATGGTGGTGGTGGCAGTGGTGGTGTTGGTGTTGGTGACCCTGTAGGGTTTGCAAGGCAAGAGACATTCAGAGGGAGTTTGCCACTGCCTGCCTCCACGTCACGACCAATGCTCCCTCT
>NW_015164820.1:36687-39402 GCF_001447785.1 Gekko japonicus
CACTGTCAGGGCTATTTTTGGGCAGGAACGCGCAGGAACGGAGTTCCGGCTGCCTCCTGAGTTGGCCACGCCCAGCAGGAACTCATTAGCATAACAGGCCACACCCAACAGCAGAAACTCATTAGGATTGGCTACACTAGGGGTGTGAAAAGGAGTTCCTGCTACAAAAAAGCCCTTGGATTTTGACAACAAACAAGGTAAACAGAATAAGAAGCAAAAGGTGGGTGTGGCTGGATGAGCACACTTCTGGTAACATGGGGGTGCGGCCTAATGGGCTAAGGAGCTGTGCTGTCGGGGGGGTGCCCCAATATGCTAATGAGTTCCTGCTGTTGGGTGTGGCCTATTATGCTAATGAGTTCCTGCTGGGCTTTTTCTACAAAAAGAGCCCTGCGCACTGTCATTTCTGTCACTTGTTAGGCAGGAACGCGCAGGAACGGAGTTCCGGCTGCCTCCTGAGTTGGCCACGCCCAGCAGGAACTCATTAGCATAACAGGCCACACCCAACAGCAGAAACTCATTAGGATTGGCTACACTAGGGGTGTGTGGCCTAACATGCAAAGGAGTTCCTGCTACAAAAAAGCCCTTGGATTTTGACAACAAACAAGGTAAACAGAATAAGAAGCAAAAGGTGGGTGTGGCTGGATGAGCACACTTCTGGTAACATGGGGGGGCGGCCTAATGGAGAGTGCTCATTAACCTCTGTCCACGAGGGATGCTCAGACCCCTGCAGGTTTGGCTCACACTGGTTGCAAATAACCCCCCCCCCCAATGATCGCTGATAAGCTTGCATGATTGGTCAGACTTGAGTCAGAGTTGGCTGCACAGCTGCAAATCTCCGTCTTGCACAACAGCACACGAGTGCACCTGTGAGAGAGCAGAGGAGCCCAGGAGTTGTATTTTCCCCACAGGTTGCTTTAACACCAAAGATTTTCTTCCCGTTTTGGCTCTGTTTCAGCACGACACTTCCTTTCCCGCTGAGGAGCATCACCTTTCAATACAAATGTCTTCCCTTTGGTGGGGGCTTCGTTTTAGTGGTTGGAACCTCATCTCACCTCCCCAAGTGATTTCCCCCCCCATCTGGGGGCTCTGTTTCAGCATGACCCCTTTCTAAGCCCACAGTCGATGCAACTCTCTCTCTCTCTCTCTCTCAGTTTAGCAGTGGCTAATGGAAGCCTTTGCAAAAGCTGTTAGCTCATTCCTCCTTCCTTTGATGGGCAATTGGAAGTTCTGCAGTGAGTTGGCCAGGTAAGAAGAGCCCTTTCCATACGATCAAAAATGCTGGTTTGTATTTATGGGGCTTGCCTAAGTGACCTGATGAATTTAAATGGATCCTTGTGATTTTTTAGATGGGATCACCCCAAACTTACCATCACATATCACAGACAGGTCCAGTTCCTGTAAACAACCCCCCCCCCAACTTCCAGTGCTTTTTACAGTGTAAAAGTCCACAGAAAAAGCACAATGCAAGGTCTCTGCCACAAGGAATTTACAGTCTAAATTTAGACAGTAGGAGAGGGAGCAGAGAGAAGGCTAGAAGGGATAGCCAGCTGACAAAGTAATGGGAAAGAAGAACCTCCATCCGTGGTCAGGTAGTGCCTGTTGGAAGTGTTGGAAATATGTGTGTGTTGCAAGGTCTAAATCCAGTCATTATAAGGTTAATGTGTTTACCGTGTGCTATTGTTTAGTCTGACCTGGAAGGGAACTTGGCAGAAGGCTAATGAGGAGAAAGCCCGGGAAACTGGAGTCTATTTACTCACAATCATCGGTTAAATGTATTCAGGAGATTTCCTTCTAGAGTAAAGAAGAAAGAAGAATCTCCATTACCAACTGTGTGATCAGTCTGTAAGCATGTGTTTATTGGCCCCAGTCACATGGGCCGGATATCGCGGGGGGGGGAGGCATGGCTAATTGTCCCGGAGGAAAGCGGCCGAGGTCCCGTGGTTCGGGGGAAATGCCGATCAGACGAGTATCCTGCAGCGCCGCACAGAAGCCGCGCAATCGCACTAGCAATCGCTCTTTGTGCGCATGCGTTGTTGGGTGCTATTGCGCAACCTGCGGAGACGAACAGCGGCGGGCACCGGATGCCACGTAAGTCCACTGGGAACGTGATCAGACGCCCGCCCTTGGCCCGCAATTTCCGGAAACTAGTACCTCGTAGGTACTAGTTTTTAACTCCGCACCTTCGGCGGGGAGCCACGGGTTTGCCACGGGAGCACTGTGCTTCCCAGATGTTGGTGTGAGATCGCACCCGGAAAATCCGCAGGACTCCCGTGCCTCTCCCGCGGCAACTTTGCCGTGTGACCGGGGCCATTGTATTGTAGATTTCCTGTGTGCCCTTCCCTTTAGAAATAAAGATTTTTACACAGAAAGAAAATGCCTCCTCTCCAATGAACACAGATCCATTGCAAGCTCTGAATATATAACTATGGCCCCTGCCACACGTCAGGGGAAAAGCCTCTAAAGGCACGGCTTTTAAAAGCCGCACCAATGTTGAGACGCCGCGGCGGGATCCCACGGATCCCCTGGCCGTGGCACCTTTTCTCCCCGGCACGATCAAACGCCGGGGAGAAAACACGGCCCTAACCGGGAGCCGGCCGAACTGCGCATGTCGGAGCATGCGCAGTTCAGCTCCGGGCCAGGGTTGTGCCGGCGCAAGGACGCGCCGGCGATCAAACACCCGGCTAGCAGCGCGGCTTCCAGTTGAACCACCAAGGT
>NW_015164820.1:39506-39733 GCF_001447785.1 Gekko japonicus
TAGATTTCCTGTGTGCCCTTCCCTTTAGAAATTAAGATTTTTACGCAGAAAGAAAATGCCTCCTCTCCAGTGAACAAAGAGCCATTGCAAGCTCTGAATATCTAACTATTTTTACCAAATTTTCCAACAGGAAGCACAAAAATACAGCCTTTCGAGTGTAAGGAAGTGTGTGTGTGCAAATTGCCACCAAGTCACAGCTGACTTTTGGCAACTGCATGGGGTTTTCA
>NW_015164821.1:0-5803 GCF_001447785.1 Gekko japonicus
CACAGAGCAGATGACATCTTGCACCGTGCGCTTCTGCTCTGCCAAACACAAAATAGGTAGAGTTCCTGAGTGTGGGTGAGTTCTGGATGAGCCAGTGTTCAGGCTCATCCCCTTCCGCCTGCCTCTCACACAGGAGACGAGGAGACTTGGGAAGCCAAGCACTGGCTGTTCTTGAGCAGGGACCACATCTCGAGGGCAGCAGCATCCCAGGTGGCCTTGACAGTGCTGCCCAGGCCCAGAGCTTCCTTCACCACCAGGTGCGGCGTGTAAGCCAGTCAGGGGATACCCTTGAGGCACACAGCCTTCAGTGCTTCCAGCATGTTGGCGCCAGCATCCGTGACCATGTAGGCATGGACAATATTGCCACAACTCACGCACTGCCTCAGTCTACTCTGTATAATAGCGCTTATGTTTTGCACCGTGTGGTCTGCATCCATCCCCTACGCATGGGGCAGAACCACTTTGTAGCCCCATGGCAGGACTGTCCCCTCCTGGGCTGTGCCCCATCAGTTCAGACAGGGAGGTCCTCTGGCGGCCACCAGTGGGAGGTGAGGCAGAGACAGCCGTGCTGTTGGCTGCTCCAGAGGTCTCCAGTGAAGTACATGGCTCTTCTTTGCACTCTGGAGAGCTGAGCCTTGACCATCACCACTGGGGGGCAGTGCATGGCAGGTAAGACTTGATGGCTCAGGGTCCTCTGTGAGGATATGGAGCACCAAGGAGCCAGGTGTTGCAGCAGCTGGCGTCCTCCATGAGGGAGAAGGGGGGGGCATCTATAGCAATCATCTCGCCGACAAGGGGAGTGATTACCTCATGGGCCCTCCCCACAGCCCTTTTGGAGGTTTTGTCACCATCCCCAGGGGAATGACCTCTTGGAGGGTGGCCTGCCTTGATGCTTTCCCCTGTGACCCATGCGGAGCACTGCTGCCTGTCAGGGTCCTCCTCTCCAAAGAGTGTCAGCAACAGCTGTTGACTGGGCAGTGCAAGCAACTTACTTGCCTCTGTGTAGACTCAGGCCCATTCTGCATCTAGCATTTGCTCTTTCGTTTTACCAAACCCACGCTGGAACAGAAATAGATGTGGCTCAAAACCATATTCAAATACCCCTGACCAACGCCATACTGACTGAAGAGTCACCCCTGAACAGCCATAAAACAGCCTTAAATCTATGCAGATGGTACCATAAAACCAAGAAATCAAAGGAAGTGAAGCCGGCATGCAATGTGGAGGCTACCATGAAATCCGATGATCAAAGAAAGTGGAAGTGGCCTGCAGTGCAGAGGGGAATCTCTGTTCCAACGTGGGTTTGGTAAAACAGCGGAGCAAATGCTAGATGCAGAGTGGGCCACAGAAGCCTTTCCGTCCTTCAGAACCTGCCTTTGGAGACTTGGGGGTGGCCTCGCCAGCTCATATTTCCATTCCTTTGCTATGTAGAAATATACACCCTGGTTGATGGGTGTGCTCTGGACCTGTGTGTTTCACCCCAGGGTGGGGGGGGCCGTAAGAGTTTTGGGCATGCTTCCCTTACTTGGCTAGGGTACCTTGCCTACGAAGCTGCCATGGGGTTACTGAACCATTCCATAGACTCCTGCAACTGCAGCTGTCTTTCCCATAGAGAGCACTGTAAAGACCTCACATGGGGGTCTATATCTTGGAACCCAGAAATGTAATCTGTTCCCAAATCGGAGAGATTGTGGAGGAGCAGGTGGCAGGGTGAGGTTCCATGTATGTTTCATGTGTGTAGCTTGCAGGGGGTCCATTCTAACCTGCACCTGAGCATTGGAACCTGAGCCTGACATTTCCCTTAAAATCAGTTTCCCGGGGGTGTCATTTTTTTGGGGGGGGCATAATTCAGACCTGTCCAATCTGCACTTAAATGGAGGTGATGTATAGAAGCATCAAAGGGAGGTCCCCTGCAAGTTTTATATCTGTAGCTTCCACACAGTCCTTTCTATACCTTCCTGAACACACACCTGTAATTTCTCCAGAAAGCACTTTCCTGGGAGCACCTTCTTTGTGGGGGGCCATAAATTGGACCTCATAAATCCAATCCTCACCATTCTTGGTGGGCAGGTAAAGGAGAGTCAGCTGAAGATACCGTGTGAGTTTGCTGTCTCTAGCACGCTTGGGGGGGGGCATTCTACCACATCACAAAACTCACAAACTGATTCTTTTCACCTGGAAGCCTTCCAGTTCGGTTCGGTTCATAGTCCATGAGCCATGCCATGAACCACGATCTCATGTGACCTACATTTTTCTGGTTCGTGCCCATCCCTATTCTTCACAAACTGTGGGGAAGATTAGATTCATAACAAACATATTGCCCCCTTCTCCCCTGTGGGGGCCCAAAGTTTAAATGCCAGTGGGAACTTACATTCTTCTCTCCTCCATTTTATCATCACAACAACTCTGTGAGGTAGTTTAGGCTGAGAATATGTGCCTGGCCCAATGTCAACCAACAACTTTCTGTGGTAAAGAGGGGTTCGAACCTGGATCTCCTAGATCCTAGTCAGACTCTCTACGAACTAAACCACAGTGGTTCTGATAGTTCAGAAATTCAACTGCTTTTGCCTTGTAAAGAAGGGGATGCATTCCACCCACCTTTCGTGGGCTGCCTTTCTCCCTGTGAGGTAGGCTTGTCTGAAAGTATGCATTGTAGTAAAGGTAAAAGGTAATGGGCTCCAACCATTCATGCGAACTAGCGAAGCTTCGGATGCATAACAAAAGCGGGCTAGGATCCCGGAGTGGACCAATAGGTTTGCCCGGATCCTAGAGTTGACCTACTGAGCAACTATGAACTGTATAGAGCCTATCGTTTGGAGTGAGGTGTGTGTTGCACGAATATAAGCAGGGCTCTGACCCTGCAAGTTTGTCTTAGTCTTTGAGCTGAATCAGGAGTTCCTTGCACCTGGGCAGGGGGTATGAACAGAGGTGGGAGGAAATGACACATTTCTAGGGAATACAACAGTAAAGAAGAAAGCCCCCTCCCAAAGTCATAGCACTATCACCCAACTAGGGTTAACAACCCCCGGTGGGAACAGGAGATCTCTTGGAAAAGGCTTGGTACCTCCAGAGAAACCATATACTTGCCTGTGAGAAAATGTAGATGTTGAATCACTGAAGCTATATAAACACAACCCGCATAGTTCCTGGTTGCTACTTCGCAGGCAACCAATGCAAAGAAATAGGTCAGGGAATGAGAAAGAGTGATTTAACACTTTCTGCCTTAAATTTTGTGGTTTTAACTTTGAGCCTGAAATCAGGATAACTTGGGGGAGGACTCCTGAATTCTCCCGAATGGGCTCTCCCTTCAGAATGTTTACCAAGTTGCAGGAACCCAAGAATGTTTCAAGGCGCTCATAAAGGGTAGAAATGAAAGTTAGAAACAAGCATCCAAACAAGAAACAAGCAGCAGAACTTATGCAGGGAGGGTCAAACAATGGATGGCAAATGTAAGGACATGCCAATCTCCACAAAGCATTCAGCGGGAACAGATTGTGTCTATTGGGAATTTAGGGACTGACTGGAACACCTCTTCAGGGCACAGCAGAACCTGACTGTAGTGTACCTATCTCTGACCGCGTGCGACACAAAGGCTTCACGCGGTCGGGCCAAACCTCCGAGCTTCGCTCCAAGGAACAATGGACTGAAGGATCCTAGCCCGCTCCCATCGGAGGGCTAGGCTCCCAGCTGAGAGCCTGTGGAACTCTCGGCCACTGTGAATAGCCAATGACATGAGTGGGGTGTGTTTGGGGTGTGGGGTTTGCAGGGGATATAAACTGGCCTGCAAGCCGGGTCAAGTTGTCTTGTTCTCACTTGAAATAAAAGTCTTAGAGCTGAAATCACACAGTAAGTCTATCGACTTTTTACTGACATTTAAGAAGTCATGGGAATTCTGGTAACTCCTGTTGAGAAAAACTTCAGTTCCAGCAAGGGCGTAGACTTTCCAATTTCCCGGGGGGTGGCCTGGGGTTGGGCCAAGAGGCATTGCTGTGCTAGGTCCTTAAAAGAACCAAGGCTCAGTGACATCATAGGGAGGAGCCAGTGACATCACAGGTCATTGTCACTATTTATGGAGGCTGAGCCATGTGGGATTTAGGAAGGGGTTCTCCAGAAATTTAGGGGGGCTGGGAACCCTTGGAAACCCCCCTAGCCAGGCCCCTGGGCTGGGCTAAACCCAGGAAAAGGTGGGAGTTGGCCAGTGGTTATAGTGGTATCTCAGCAGTCTCCTGCTGTGTCCTTTATTTAAATTCACTTTTAGAATAGTCACTTTAAGATCCGCAAATATATATACTATGTGCATAAGACAAACAAATGATTACAAATTTGAAAGTAAGGAGGGCAACACAGAAAAGCCTGTAGGTGTCCTGTCATTCCAGTGTCCCACAGCACAGATTCTATTGCTGCTAGGGATCATCATTCCACTCTGGGGACTGTCATTCCAGTACAAAAGCACAGATCCTAGGGACTGTAATTCCACTCTGGGGGCTGTTAGTCTAGTCCCAGAGCACATATTCTATTCCTAGGGACTGTCTTTCCACTCTGGGGGCTGTCATTCCAGTCCCTGAGTAGCCTATCTGGGCCCAAACACCTTAATGGAAAAACCATTCCACACTTTCTTTGCAACTTTTTTGTGCTGCAATGTATTTCAGTGGAGCCCATGCAAGTCTATTGGTATTCCTCTGTCTCCCACAAGCCCCAGTGGGCCTTCAAGCCTCTTCCATTGTTTCCAAAGGGCAATCCTGTCATTCCTTTTATACATCCCAGCTAGTTGCCCCTTTGAAACTGTACCACACCATTTTACGTAACAGCACAATGAAGAGCATGGACATGTGCAAAGTGCACATGTTCACAGGGCACACAGGGCAAAAGGAAATTTTAAAAGGTCTCTGATCTGCATGCTAATCAGGATAATGCTGTGTGGCATAAATATGAGTTAAGTGTTAAGTGTTCTCCCTGGTTCGTGTACATGTTGCCATTTCCCTCTCTTCCTGCTCACCACTCAGGGAAACAGAAGCCCTGTTCACATATTACAGTGACTGGGAAAAAAAGGGGGGGAACTCAACCCAGGATATGACTACGAACCAAAAAGGGCTAAGCTAAACCATATATATAAAAGTCCAAATATTTATTAAGGTGTACACATCTTAAAACTTTCCTGATTAAAAATTACTTTGTCTAAGATCAGACTATAAAAGCTTATCCACTATACATGATGGGTAAATGCTGTACAACTGAAGACCAAACACATTTCGGCCCCTAAGGGCCTTCCTCAGTGGTCACTATTATCAATATATTCTAGACGCACATTCAAAGACCTGTTACAGAGTTTTAGTACACATATAATTAAACCGGATGTTGTTTCCTAAAATTGTTCAAAGAAAAAGAGGGGGGGGGGAAGAAAGGAGAAGAAACGTCATTATTCTGTCCAAATGTATAAAAGAAATTATTATTGAATAAAAATGATTCTATCAAAGATAAAGTTACCTTGCATACTTATAATTGAACTCCTGGTATTAGTGATGGGCCATAGGTATAGCCATATCACCTCCACAACGTATTCTGAATTAAAAAGTGAAATGAAATTGTAAAAAAAAAATTGTCAATCAAATTGTATAATTAATTTCACCCAAATTGAAATGAAGATTATTACATTGGCTAACAAACCTGGTAACAGCGATTTTGTAGGTCTGAATGTGTGTCCCTCCATCAAGGTGAAAATTCTATTATTAGCTGCTGCACTGGCTTCAATATATATTAGTGAAACCAGGGTGATGCAATCATCAATTAGCATTGCACAATGCCA
>NW_015164821.1:9335-9495 GCF_001447785.1 Gekko japonicus
GTGCTGTGGGGTTGAGTACCTTGGTCTCTATGCCATCAAGCGGACGAACATACGTGTTCTGTTCCTGAACATAGTCCAGTATTTGTTGAGACAGGTTCCATACCCCAAGTTTGGTTTGGTTGAAGTCTGGCTCCGGATTCCAGTATCTATCTTGTAGAAG
>NW_015164821.1:9811-10304 GCF_001447785.1 Gekko japonicus
TTTGATGTAGGAGTAGGATCTGCATATCGCCCACCACCCCTTAGGAGAGCGTCACCCCCTCGTCACCCCCTCTTCAGCCAGCAGTGGTAGTTTAGAGGACGGATTTGATAGTTTATGGCTAGATAGCACATGCCCCCCAAAAGAGTTTATTTAAGGAGAAAATATTAGGAGAGCGTCATCCCCTTCGTCATCCCCTCGTCACCCCCTCTTCATCCAGTAGTGGTAGTTTAGAGGACGGATTTGATAGTTTATGGCTAGATAGCACATGCCCCCCAAAAGAGTTTATTTAAGGAGAAACTCTCCTTTGTCTCTCTGGTTAACCCACCTTCCCCATAGCAGTGCACTAAGGTGCTACAAGTGACTCTACTACCTAAGTTCTCCGGGAGTCGCGACCCAGAGAGCTCACACGTGGTTTGGCTGGTCCTGCCCGTGTGCCTTGGAGTTCACAAGCTGCTGCTTTCGGCTGCCCCTCCTTCCAAGGCGGAGAGTTCTG
>NW_015164821.1:10327-29050 GCF_001447785.1 Gekko japonicus
TGGACCTCAGATGAGTATAGCTGTGCCCCATTGTGTCATCCCCATTTTGATGCTTTTGTTATTTTCTATGCTGTAATTGTTCTGATGTACTATTGTAACTAAGGAGCTTGTATAAATGTGTGTGTGATTCCGATTTCGTATGACTGATGAAACCTTTAGTAAAGACAACATTTATTCTTAACTCTAGTGTGTTGTCTCACTCCCTGGGATACAGCGAGCGTTCCCCCTTCGACCATCTGACCTCTGTATAGACGGGTATAGAACTTACGCACAGCCACAACCACCCAATTTCCTTGGTAGATAACTTGGATTGGGTCTCCAGGAATTTCCTGGAGGAGTTGGCATAACACCTTCGGCCTTAAATGCCTTGCGAAGCAATTTTATCTGCAACTCCCTATCTTCCTTTTCTGCCTGCAGCTTGTGAGCTTCTCTCCTCAGAACCTCTTCCTTTTTTGCAAGGTCTGCTGCCTTGGCTGCCAACATGGCGTCAATCTTTGCTTCAGCCAATATTGCGGCATTGATCTCATGCCTGTTAGATGAAGTTATGCATGAGGCGTCGGTATGCCGAGACTTGTGGGAGGACCTTTTGGAGACCACAGTATCTTGGGACTCATGAGAGATCCTTGAATGGCCAAACTTGGCAGAAGTCACAGTGCTTAGGGACACGTGAGAGGCCTCAGACCTGCAGGACTGTTGGGTAGCCTCAGAACGATGGGACTTGGCAGAACTCACCGACTGTAGGGATTTGTGAGAGGTATCAGAATGGCGCGATTTGGCTGAGCTCACCAACAGTGGGGCTTTGTGAGAGGTCTCAGACCCACAGGACTGTTGGGGAGCCACAGGTTCGTGCTCTTGGGTGGAAGCATCCTTGCATCTGTGCTCATTCTCGACCAAGAGAAGGTGCCTCTCTTCCTCTTCCTCGACGCGCGTCCTTAGGTCTGCCAGAGTGGTGTTGCAGATCTCTTCCTTTTCCAGGGTGTCCGGCAGAATGCACTCCTTTTCTGCCAGGGCTTCGGCTGTGTTCAGCCGATCCAGAATGTCCACAATACGTCTTAAGCAATCTTTCCACTCTACGGAGTGGGCCGTAAGAGCCTTTCGCAGTGCGCACATATGTGTCAGACTGGTCGTATTGGGTGCAGCAGCTATATCTTTCTGCATCTTGTTCCAAAACTTGTCTAACTTTCTGTGCAAATCGGTCTTCTGTATAAGCAAATATTCCTGCATGTCAGGGGTTAGATTTTTTACTCAGCGACCTGACGGGCATGCATTCCTGTCTTCTGCACTGCCATTTAAGGTAGTTTTGGAATCTGCCATTTCAGTATTGGCATCTCCCATGACTTAGTTCAAAGTTAAAAGGAGAATTTTTTAAATTGCAATACCGGATCCCACCCACTGGTGGCACTATTGCTGCTGCATCGGTGGCCGTCGGATCTGAAAATGATCGCTTCCTTGCAATTTCCAATTTCACCACTAGGGGGCAGCAGCGCACCTTCCATATGCTGGTTTGGGGAGTTCCCTGGCACACACCGTCTTAGTTACTCTCCTCAGAAAACCAGGCAGACTCCAGTTAAATTGAAAGCTGATTTGCTAACTCCCTCTTTGCTGGGAATTAATCCTGCATTATTTACCTTTGCAACTATTGAGGAGGTCCCCTCCAAGTTTTCAGGCACGGAGCAAGCTTAGACGGGATCGTAGGGAAGCCCTTTGCAACACAATAGACTATTTTGCATATGAAATGCCTGCGGAATGCTGCCAAACCAGAGAGGCGTGCAATGAAGTTTCAGACTTGCTTTGAAGACTGTCTTACAAAGGGAGTGCTCCAGACACGTGTGTATAGATGTAAAGCTGAGGCCGGCAATGTTTACAGAAGAGAGCAGCTTTTCTTTTTTTAAGGGCTAGTCCCCTTTTCCTCTGGGGGGGGACATCTCACCCTTTTCACTGTCCCGTCTGATGCTTTGTCAACTAATGCCTTCTGGACATGATTCAACGCACGAGCCAGGGTCAAGTAGAATTAAATCATTTTATTCAGTTTCACATGCATTCAGAAGAGTTCTTACTTACATCTTTTGTAATCTAATTCTGTTCTCTGGCTCATGGTGAAAAGGATGCTTGTCCCCACTCCTTGCCGGTTATAGAGAACAAAGGCTACAGGAAGAGAGTTGTAAACTCGAACCCTCGCGCACCTCTGTGGATGCTGTGGGATGTCTAACTAAAGACTTCAATTCCCAGGAATCACTGCTCTTAAAGATATGGCAGTTCTGCTTAACTACAGTCTCAAACTCTGGCTGGGGGCAGCACAGTCTGTGTGATATAGTAGGGGAAGCAGTCCACAGAAACCTGTATTACATTTTCAGACATTCTCATTCTCTCTCTCATATACTTATTTATCCCCTTTCTATAACAATTCCTCATCAGTCTATCAGAGGCATCTTACTGAGGTCTACCCAAGGGGGCTTACTCCCAGGGAAGTGTCCTCAGGATTGGACTATAAAGAGCTCTATTCAAATCCTTAACCACTGAGCTTGCTAATACTTTCTCCTCTTTCCGTTCCTTAGATCAATTTTCCCAATCCCCCATCAAACTCAAATCTTATTGGCTCTTGCAACTATGAGTAAATTATTATTACACTTCTATCACATGGCTCTTTCCTAATGATTGTGGCTCCCAAGGATAGGTTGAAGATGATTGCCTGGGAAGCACCCACACAGCACCATGCCATGGACCCATATGACTCAGGTTAGCCTGATCTCATCAGATTTTGGAAGCTAAGTAGGGTCAGCTCTGACTAGTATTTGGATGGGAGACCGCCAAGGAATACCAGGGACATGATGCACAGTTGGGCAATTGCAGATCATCTTTGAATGTCTCTTGCCTTGAAAACCCTACTGGGTTACCATGAGTTGTCTATGACTTGCCAGCACTTTCCATCAGAACAGGGCAAGTGCACTTTAATGCCCAGAACCATTTGAGCAAGGCCTAATGTGTAACTGCTGTCAGTAGCATGAGATGGACCCACAGTTCAATTGGCTCTCATATCACTGCCATAACATACAAAACAGTAAAAAGCTCAGTAGCACCTTTAAGACTAACAAACTGTATTGTAGCATAATTATTACTGTAGCACAAGGGTTTTCAGAAAGCCACACACTCTTTTCCAATCTCACTTTAGTGCCAGTTCCTGTCCTCAAATTCACAGAGAAACCCAGACACTCTCATTTTTGGTAGAAAGACACCCCTCCCCTCCTCCACCTGGCTGTTGTGCATCCTATACAAGCAGGGTGATTTGGCAAATGCAAACCAATGCCAGTGGTTTGCATGCACCTACTCACACAACAAAACCAGAGCTTCCAATTTCAGCACTGGAGCTAGGGATGCCAGCCTCCAGGTAGGACCTGGGGATCCCCTGGAATTACAGCTCATTTTCAGTCTGCAGAGATCAGTTTCCCTGGGGGAGGGGAGGATGCTCTGGAGGGTGGACTCTATGGTATTGTGCCCTACTGAGGTCCCTGTCCTCCCCAGACTCCATTCCCAAATCTCCAGGAGTTTCCTAACCTGGATTGGGCCACCCCTCCCCTCATCCCCCAGAGGTGGCCAGGGGGAACCTGGCAACCCTAACTAGGGCAATTTTAGCAAGGGAAGGAGGGGAGGGGTGGAAAGAAGAGATAGATTGGGAGAGGGAAAAGGGGGAGGGGGAGAAAAGGATGGGGGGAGAGGGGAAAGCTGGAAAAAACCTAATAGATCGGGAGAGAGAAGTGAAAGAGAAAGAAGGGAAGGAAAGAAAGAAAGTCAGGCTGCAAGGGAAGCAGCCTGAAGTGGGGTGGAGCAGCTCCCCAGCCTCTCCTTGTTTCCAGCTCTCACACACCTCAACAGAAAGGGAGAAACAGAAAGAGAGAGAGAGGGACAGAGAGCGCAGCCCCTGACTACAGGAGAAAGCAGTTGAAAAGTACTGGGTTCGCCGCATGGAAGACTCGGACGACGACATGCCGGGCACACGTTTATTCAGTACTTAACATGAGACACACAACGGCCCTGCAAGGCCAATTATATACACTCCCGTCCCCGGGCCTCCCACTCCATTGGAGGGTTTGAATTTCCCCCCAAGGAGCCCATTGGTCAGCTGGGGGGGGGGACTAGGATCCTAGGTCCCATTGCCTTTCTGGAGCCAAGCTCCTGTCTTTCTTGTGGTCGCCGTGTGGCGGCTGCATACATAACAGCAGTCCACTGATTTTCTGTATCCTGGAGCAATGTGCTCCGTGCAGCACAAGAGTTCCTAGGGCTTGCTTTCTCCTGGGTGGCTGCAGCCCTGGGCTCCCTCCCACCCCATCCCATCTCACTTGAAACAAGCCCCCGCTCCTTATACACCCACCAACTTACCCTTCTGGCTAATGGCGACAAGCAGAGGAAGCACGTGCTGCCTCCAGCTCTTCCAGGCCCGACTGAAATGCTACTGGGAGCTGGGGGCGGGGCTTAGGCTAGTGTTCAGGCTCTTGCTGCCGATCTACCACCAAACTGGTAAAAAAAAAATTTTTAAATAAAAAAACCTTCAGCTTTCAAAGCGGGAAGGGAGACGTGGGGGGGTGGGGGGTTGCAAGGCTGGTTCTGTTCCTGACCTCAGCCTGATTTTTCTCTCCTTTTCCTTCTGGTTTCTGCAGCAGCAAACTGAATCTAAGAGGCAGAAGTCAGTGGCTGAGTTCAGGAAACTGACCAGTTTCTGGAGGAACAGGAGCAAGCGGCTCTGCCTGCACTGATCCCCCCCCCGGGGGGGCTGAGTCTTCCCTGGAAAATTTTGGGGATAGCCCACGCCCCATGGGACACCTATGAGTTCCAGCAATCAAGAGTGCAGAACAAGAAAAAGGTTGCAATGAATTCTTCAGTTTAATATGTTGTGGGTATAGGAGGAAAAGGCTGACAATAAAGTAAGGACAGACAGGCAGGCAGGCAGACACTGAGCTTTCTTCCTGTTTACTTTTCTGTCACTGTCCCTTTGACATATAGACATATAGATCTCAGGGGAAACAACTTCCTTCCTTCCGTTCTGACCTTCTCTCACACACTCACACACTCTGTCTCGCGTGCTCACATCAACGAGGGAGCATGTTTCTCTGTCTTTGGCACAATGGAGGCAGGATGCCCCATAGCATCCCCGTTGACCCAAGGTAGTTAGAATAGGCTCTATCTCTGGCGGCAGCGTTACTATCTAGAATGTAGTTGCTGAATAAAATGACTGTTGTTAGCCTTAAACTGAGAAGTGGCTCCTTGTAACTTTGTAACTCTGCCAGCACACTGAGAACAAAGAGTTTCTGTTGAGAGTAGCCAAGGCACAGTCTGCTAAGTAGTGGAGAAAGAAGGAAAGGCCCTCCAGCATAGAACTGGACTGCTGCCCTGTGGAGCCTCTGAAGGAGAGTGGGAAATATGTTCTGTATCAGCTTCCATGTGGACACAGTTCTTCACGGAGCTCTCACTGCCACCGCCGAGGGGGAGGTACCAGAAATGGCAATGGAGCCTTTACCAGGATGATTTCACAACACTCTTCTTACCATCTTGGAATTCTTCTGGTATGTCTCTTCTAAAGATGGTATTTCTTGTTGTTGTTGTTCAGTCGCACAGTCGAGTCCGACTCTTCGCGACCCCATGGACCAGATCACGTCAGTATTTCTACTGACCCCCAAAACACGATGGCCATACATAATACTGCCATACTCACAAATTCCATGGATTCTGCACCCTTCGAGAAACTGAACGTTTGGTGGATGCCAGCCCTGGGAGCTGTTCTCACACAGTTGGAGCCACAGGGTCATGTTTCCATCTTTGTCTGTGCCAGCAACACTCTCTCACCAACTAAAGAATGTTATTCTGAAACAGAGAGGGGGTCTTCTGAGGAGGCCTGGTAATTCTCTCATTTTCATCTCCACGGTGCCAGGATGCTTTCCCCTTCAAGTCCTCTGGGCCCTAGATTTGTGCCAGGTCCTCCAGAGACAGACCCGGTTTTTCATCCCTTCCTGGATCTTCCGTCCTGGGGCCTGTTGTGGACCTTGCTTCCGTCCAGTGTTCTTCACCTCTTGGCTGGCAGTGTTATAAACTTCTACTAGAGCGATGGCCTCCTCCATCAGCTCATTGCACCAATGCTCGTGCCGGATGCTTGGGAAGAAGAAGGACCCAGAACCAGGGTTCAGAAACTTTGCCCTGGATGGCCCCACCATGGGAAGTGAAGTGGGTGAGTACTTCAAAAAGGAACTTTCTGATGGCAGCCTCAAAGTGGTGGAATGGTTCCCTGCTGAATGATTTGCTTCTGGACAGAATTAATGTTTCTTAGCAGTATACTTTAATGTCTGGTTATAAAGCAGAGGCTGTTGGCTGCTCTGCTTTCCAATGGTTTGACACTGGCCTTTCCGTACCTCTGCTGTTGTTAGCCGAATTGCTCCTTAAGGGAAACAACTGGTACAGTTATTTTTATCGGGATTCTTCCGTCTATGTTTACGGAGGATGGCACTGTTTCCGAGGTTCCCAAATGAAAGACTGAGGTAAACTTCCTTAATAATGATAATAGTTTACTGACACACTTCACTCAATAATACACAACAATCACAAGCACACAAGACTAAGAAATTAAAGGTAGAGTAATACAACACAGTTATGGTGGTTGATGCTCTGGGTTATAATTACCTAGCTGCAACTGCGTGGCTCCAAACTTCCAACGAAGGGGTAAGGATGGGGAGAAAATTGGAAAAGAATGGCAAATGGACTCAGACCAACTAAGAACACGTGCCAAAGAGACTCTAGCTGCGCAGTTCTAGAGTGCAAAGAAGGATGGGTAGGATATGGGATAGCAAGCTGGGCTTAAGAGGAAAAGCAGGTTTTGTAGAGGACGTCATTAGAGAGCGATGGGGGGTTTCAGGGTCCCGGGAGAGAGGTCAAGAACACAAGAGAGAGAGCAAGCAAGAGAGCAAGCACGAACTTAAGAGAGCGAACTTTGGGTGCGCTCCTGATTATATCAAAAGGGGTCTAGAGGAGGAGCTGGGTCCAGGGGTCCTCCCCTATGACACTCAGGTTCTGTCATAGCCAAGAGGTTAGTGATTGGCTACTGTATTTTTCTGGGTGGACCAGGAAACTGGAGGGCAATTTGAGATCTAGCTGCTAACTCAATCAAGACACCTGGGCTAGGGGTATTCGTATGCAGATGGGTGACTCATGTCCATGCGGCCAGGCTGAATACCGGGTCGTTGTGAGTAGGTGCAGCTTCGTAGGTGCAAGGGGGAGGGGGCCCTGGATGTAGGTGACCATGTGGCTGGTTTGAAATGGCGTTTCGTGCTTTCTGCGACCACGTGTGTAGTTCTATGGCGTGCACTAGACGCGGGAACACCTTTGGAGTAGCAACCATTGGAAAACACGGTCTTCGGTAGGTACTCTCACCGGGTGCTCTCAGCATGTCAGTTTCAGGCACAGTCCGTTGTTGGCACACTTCATCAGGTAACAGTGTAACACAGTCCATAAAACACCAAAGCAGGCTTGCGGGCTAACACTGTGGTTCATGTATATTGATGAAAACTGGCTTACAGCAAAGGGTACCTGAAGGACAGCTTCCACTCTATCAACCAGACCAAGAGGTCAGGTCAGCCTAGTGGGTCTTATTTCTGTAACCACAGGGTTACTAGGCTTTCTGCGGTGGTCGGACATCTCCCACTGCTCCACATTCTTTCCCACCCATACTTTGAATGTCAGCGGGAGAATTTTTTTCGTATGCTGGTGTTGCATGGGGCGTGACATCTCTTCCAATGCAAAGACAAAAGTGACTCTATGGAGCTGTAGATATTGATGTTCATTCAGCTTTAACTAAAGCCTTGCTCTGCATGGCCCCGCCATCAGAATTGCAGTCAATAGTGATTTGGAAAGGCCCCTTTTCTGTGGCAACCTCTAAGTGGTGGAATGTTCTCCTGCTTAATTATCTGCTTCTGGGTTGACATAGGATTTCTTATACTACCACTACCACTACCACTACCACTACCACTACCACTACCACTACCACTACCACTACTACTACTACTACTACTACTGTTGCAGGGGATTTTGGCTCCCTTGGTTCATAATTTTTGATATTCTTCTTATTGTATCTTTATTGTGTTTGGTGATTGAAACTGGCTTAGACCCAGAATTCCCGAAGGACCTCTTGCACGGTGGTAATGAAGCTGAGATATGAGGTAGCTCAGAGGATCTTCTGCTAATTAACTATAACAGCCGTTCAGTGGACCTATGGGAAAACACATATTTGTGAAGCACAATGTGAAAGGAGACAGAATCTCCCTACCCCCAGTCATGGCACTGCACCCAGCTATGGTTAACAATCTTCAGGCAGGAGCTCTCCAGGAAGAGTGCACAGGTCCTCCAGAGGAGGGAGATCCTCACCTCAGTGAAAATGAAATAGTCAAGGCACTGATGCTAGCCAAACACAACTCCTCTGGTTCCAAATTTCTGCTTTGCAGACATCCAATGACAAGACGGGGATGGCAAAGGATGAGATGGTTAGACAGTGTCATCGATGCAACGAACATGAAATTGAGCAAACTTCAGAGGATGGCGGAAGACAGGAAGGCCTGGCGTGATCTGGTCCATGGGGTCGCGAAGAGTCGGATTCGACTGTGCGACTGAATAACAACAAAAAATGACAAGAATAAAAAATGGAAGCACAGAAGGTGTATGAAGCCAAGCACTGTAATTTCCCCCAAGGGGTAATGTTCCTATGTCCCCTGCTGGCAGTCAATGGGAGGGGAGGGGAGACTTGTGTGGGGAAATGTTGTTATGTGATGTTGTGGTGTCATTTCATTTCCTGACAAAAAAAAACTTCCTAGAAATGAGGTCACCCGCTGAGAGATCCTCAGGATCTCTATGGTAAAATCCACTGAGATCAGAAAGATTCTTTGAGCATCACATAAGGCAGTGCTGTCACTTTACATTTTCCAGATAGAAATGATGTTGCTATATCAGACCACGCTGTTTCCAGTGGTGACCATCCCATGGATCCTCCCAGTTTCCCAGGCAGTGGATGAGAAAATTAAAATCAGAGCAGCAGGATTTGAACAGAAAGGGTCAAACCATGCATGGCCAGTTCAAGGACACATCTGCAACGTTCAGTGGGAAATAGTGTTTCAGGTGGGAATCTAGGGACTGAATGGGACACCCCTTCAGGACACAGCGGAACTCGACAATCAAATTGTAACTGGAATTCTCATAAATCCTTTTGCAAAAAGCTCCAGGTTCAAATCATGCTCATCTTTCCCTTCCTTGGGTTGCCCCTTACCAGTATGCTAAGCCACGTTTTGCTTGAATTACTTGGGGGGAGAACTGGCTGTCATGTGCAGGCCATTTCCCACTACATTTGCAACCTCTTATTACTAATTATCTGAAACATAAACAAAAACAGAAGAGAATGTAGGTTTCTGTTCAGTAGCAACTGACCACCCTGTCTGCACTATCCCCACGTGCTTTTCACTTTGGAGGAGGCTTGTAGCTCATCAAAAATTTTTTTGCAGAGTTCATTGAAGAGAATTTTGGATTAAAACTTTGGTATGTGGCAACCTTGTGCTGAAAATTATTGTTGAACTCCCTGAGGAAGATTTGGAAACAGAAGGATATCTGGACCTCTGTTGGAGGAAGACACGAGCACATGTTATAAAGAGACTTTAAGGAGTCCTCCCTTTTGAAACTTTTATTTAACAGAGGAGGACTATTATTAAAGGTTGTACAATAGCTTTTGAGATTCTTGGAGATGATTTTTGATATTTTTGATTAAGATGATTTATTATATATGTAGAAATTATTGTAAAAATATTTTTCAAAAAATATAAAATTATTTATGATATGTTATAATCATCTGTGCATGGTACTTGTTGTATGTTGGTTTTCCTACTTACCGTGGCTCCTTGTTTGGTTTTGTGAATTGCACTATTCCCACAGCATGGAATGGTTAGGGACAGAAATGTCTAGTGGGAATGTAGGGCATATGCATTATGTGTGATGCTGTGAAATGTCCTTCTTGCTTATATGGTAAAAAAGTGGAAACTGTAAATGCTCTTTGGAACCTGCGTATCTGTATAACAACTTCCCTTCTTGTCTTCATCCCAGTGCCTACAAAATCAAAGCAGCAGGATTTCTACAGAGAGGGTCAAACACTACTGGGTGGCAGATTCAGGGACACATCAAACTCCACAAAACTATGACAGGTGCAATATTCAGCTGGGTCAAACAACCAATATATAGACTGCAAAAATATTTTTATAAGTTAATGTGTTCTATTTGTTCCATCTTAGAAAGTGCATAGTGTGTTCTTTATAATATTCTAAGACAGGTATGTATTCATTACATGTAATAACAACAATAATAATCGGTTTATACAATTCTAATAACTACCAGTCAATTAACATCTTTTTTACACAGTCAAGCTCCACAAAAGTATGACAGGTGCAATATTCAGTTGGGACAGAGTGTTTCTAATGGGAATTAGAGCCTGAATAGAACGCCCCTTCAGGACACAGCAGAACCCGAATATCCAGATGTCACTGGAATTCTCATAAATTTGGTTGCGAAAATCTTCATTTCCAGCAATCAACAGTCCAGAAGAAGAGAAAGGCTGAGGAAGAAGTCTTCATTAAATTATTTTGTGGGGAGTCCAAGAAACTTGAATGAAGGAAGAAGGGGAGGCCTTCCAATGGAAAAAAAGACTGCTGTTCTATAGAGCCCGTGGAGCATGGCAGAAAATGCCCTTTTAGGCTGCTTCTGCAAAGAGAAGAGTGTCTGCTGTTCTCACGGCTGCTGCAAATGCGGAGGCATCTGCAACGGTAAAGGAAGATCCACATGAAGTTCGCCCCTCCCCCCTTCCTTGCCTCAGCATATGGAAAACAATTGGGGGACACATTTTGTCCCCTTTTTACCCCCTTAGGGGTTGTGTTTCTCAGAACTCTCTTTGTAGTGGCAGTTGACATCACGGTAGGAATGCACTCCCCCTTATTTTGGGCTTCTTGGTGCAGGGTTTTGGCCTGGGCATTGAATTTTAGTGAGGACAGTGATGGTTCCATCTTGGCTGGCATTCCCTGTTGGCTTCCCATTCCCTGTTGTTTACATCTCTTTTGCCCCCCTCCCCCATCCATGAAGTAGCTGGCAGTGGGAGTTGGAATGAGGATTGGTTATTCGCCATCTGATTGCCTTTAATGTTGTACTGATGTTTTTAATTAATTTAATCTTGTTTTATCTCTGGTTGTACATTGCCCAGAGCGATTCATAAATATAAATATAACAACAACATCCAGTAGGTAATATTACCTGTTTGGTTTAGTGTGACATTGTACTGTATTTATTCGAAAGGAAGATGAGCTTGAAGGGAAGACAACTCCCCCAAAAATGTTATTCTCAATGCCACATTTTATTATTGTAATAATAAATTTTATTTATTATTGAGTCACGTTTTATTATTGAGTCACTGTAACTCGTATGGCTTTTTTGAGAGAATTCGTGGGAAATAGCCAGGTGTGCAGTTCAGTAAATTCAGTAAATGCAATAAAGAGGAATCGAAGGCTCAAAAGCTTGAGGGAGAAGGAGACCGGGCTGGTGCAGGCTCAGGGAGGCATCAGGGTGGGCCATTAGAGAATGGCCTGCCCCGATGCCTCTCTGTGCCTGTGCCAGCCAGATCTCTTTCTCCCTCTCCGTTCAGGGAGCAGGAAGAAGGAGAGCCAAAGAGCCAGCAGACAGGGCAGTGGGTGGCCAGGAGACATTTTTACGCCTCTTCCTGCTCATTGCCCTCTGCCCTGTCTCCCTCCTCCTCGGCTGACACATGTGACATCACAAACATAATGCCCCACGCTCCCTGGCTGAAAATTATCTGGCTATGGGGCTGGTCAGGAGGGCATCTCCCTGTGCTCGCAATTTCCAAGGATGGAACCTATGGGGGGAAAAGGTCCTTTAGCTACTTTGGTCCTAAGCCATGTAGGGTTTTAAAGGTCAAAACCATAACCTTGAATTGGGCTTGGAAGTGGGCCAGTAGCCAGAGTAGTTGCTGCAGTATTAGAAACATCTGCCCCCAATAGCTGGCCCTGACCAGCAGTCTACCTGCAGCATTTTGCACTTGCTACAGCTTCCAAACCCAAGTAGAGCGCATTGCAGTAGTCCAGTAGAAATGTAACTAAGGCATGGATAAGTGTGTCTGGATCTGACTGGCCTGGAAATGGACACAGTTAATGAACAAGCTGGAGCTGTGGACAGGCACTCTGAGCCACACCAGCCACCTGGTTTTTGAAGGCAAAAGCTGTGTCACCTAAAAACCCTCCATGGAAGAATGGGGTTCAAAACTGGGGATCCTGGATTGTCGTCTGACATTCTGTCCACTACACCACACTGGCTCTGATAGCTCAAGGAAGTCCCTTATGCTCCCGTGTTTAAAAAGGATGTGATATTTTCTGTCAGAAAGATATAGTAACCTTGTCAGTTATAGCTAATTTGATGTTTTCTTTTCCTCCACTGCAGAAACAACGACCATGTCATATGGCTGTCATACAAAAAATAAGTGTCATCCAGTTGCAAGCCTCAGTGTTAAATGCTGTAATACGGATCTCTGCAATGGACCTCAGACTGAAGCAAAGGGTGTCCTCCAATTGGAAACAGCCAGCCTAAATGCTGTTATACAGATCTCTGCAATGGACCTCAGACGAACGCCTCCACAGTGGCAGGTTCTAGAGGCCTTCTGGGGACTCCCTAAGGCCCGATCCTCCTCCATCACCCTGCCAAAATCCTCACTACATGGCATGCCACCCTGTGGCCTCTTGGGCTCTTGAAGTGCTGAGCGGTGTAAGCAAAAATAAACTAGTTCCCAAAATGTCCAGTCAGATCTCTGTTGTGTTATTTCAGCAAAGAATGCCTTTGTAGGGGACACTGAGAACAATGCCAGGGATTAGAAAAAGGATAACAAAGGTCAGGGCTGGCTGTTAAATAGAACAGGACCAAGTTATCTTCTCTGTAGGGGGAGGGGCAGAAGCAGAGGGAAGAGGAGGTGGGTGTGAAAAGGTCAGTGTTAGTATCTGAGGTGGGCTTCCCAACTCTGGGTTAGAACTTTCTGGGAGATTTGGAGGTGGTGCCTGGGGAGGGGGAGGGTTTCGGGAGGGAAGGAGGGACTTCAGTGGGGATGGCAATGGATTCACCCTCTCAAGCCGCTGCTTCCTCCTGGTGAAGTGACCTCTGTCCCCTGGAGATCAAATGTGGTTCCAGGAGGAATCCAGGCCACCCCTGGAGGTTAGTAGCCCTCAAGGGCAAGGTCAATGTGGGGGCAAATGATTCTGCTTACCCCCAATCTAGACATTTACACTGAATTGCATTTCCTGGATACTTAAAACCCTCATTAGTTGAATTCAGCACAACATTCAAGAGTTAGGTCAACAAAAAGTCAAATTCATTTGACAGCACTATAGATACAGTTGCTCAGTTAGAAGCTAGATGCTCTTCTAGAAAACCAAGCAGAGAACCTTTTGTGAGTTAATGAATTTATTAATAATAAAAACTGACTCTCTTTATTTGGCAAATATTTAGTACATACCTACATATACAAATTATGGCAACAACTCTACAGAAGGCAAATACTAAGAAACTCAGTGCTCTGGCCTGGATGGTCAAGGTAATCTGATCTCAGAAGTTATACAGGGTCAGCCCTGGTTAGTTCTTGGATGTGACACTACCCAGGAAGTTGAGGGTTGCAACACAGATGGTAAACTACCTCTGTTCGTCTTCTGCCTGGAATACCCTATGGAGTAACCAGAAGTACAAATAGGTATGGACCGAACCACGGACCAAACTTCGTCATGAACTTGGCCCCAGTTCATGGTCCTTGAGCCCAGTCCATGATATTCTGTCTCTCAAGGACCTCCATGTATTCATGGAGGTTCGTGTGGCCCATGGAGGATTCGTGGGCTAGATATACTGGCAGCCAGGGAACCCTTTAAACCTGAGCCACTACTGTGGCGCATCTCGGAAGTGGCCTCAGGGAGCATGTAAATGCCTCTAAGCTTACTTGCATCATGCTGCAAAGCGAGCTGAGGAGGCATTTAAATACCTTCTGAGCCCACTTCTGGGTTGTGCTGCACCATGGACATCACAAACCACAAACTGGTTTGCAAACTGGGGAAGTCCATGAAAGTTTGTCGTTCGTAAAATCTCAGGAACCCTGAATCTCCATGCACCTCCATTTTTTCCGGTCTGTGCCCATCCCTAACCAGGAGTCAGCTGTGACTTGATGGCATTTCCCACCATCTCCAGTAAACTAAACCCTTCTATTAATATTAGTTTGACCTGGAATCATTTCCAGACAGACTGTCTCCACTCAATCAAAATGTTGAGTAAACTTACAAGCGGGGGGAGGGGGGGGAGGGACTTCTCTAGTCTTGGAAACACAAACAGCCCTTTATTATGTCTTCATTTTGACATATTTATATTAATTGGCTGATTTTATTTTATTGTATTGCCAGAAGTTTATCCTGTTTGTAAACCGCCCTGAGCTGGCCTAGGCCGGGAGGGCAGGATAAAAATCTAACAAATTAATCAATTAAATAAATAAATAAATAAACAGGAGCCCTCCAAAGCTTAACAGGCACTGCTGGCTGCCAAAAATGGAGTCCCCATTCTGCTTTATGGGGTCAGAATGCTATACATACCCTCAGCTCAGCTCCATACCCTCTCCTCTGTAGGGGTGTTGGCAGTTAGAGAGGCAGGGAACTTGCCAAATGTGTAACACATTCATTTATTCCTGATTGTGAATATCTTTCCCCTGGTGGGGTTTGGGTTTCAGTTGGGCTCTAAGCCACCCTATCTCTCTGCTCATCCTGAGCAGAGGGGCTTAGCCACAGGGTGCCTTGTCTTAGGAACCACATTTATGCTGTCGTGCTTGTGAACACCTCTCCCCTGGAGGGGTTTGGGTTTTAGGTAAACTCAGGGCTCTGAGCCACCCTTTCTCTCTGCTCATGCTGACTAGAGGGGCTTAGCTATTGGGTGCTGCAGCTGAGGACCCGTATTTATACCCTTCTGCATGTGAAGGCCTCTGCCCTGGTGGGGCTTGGGTTTCAGGGGGACTCCAGGCTCTGAGCAGAGGGGCTTAGTATGCAAGAGAAGTTGGGCCAGGTGACATCCTTGTGTGACAAGCATTTAAGGAGATTGGCATTGGCAGGCTCAGGGGATTTGGCCAGGCATTCCTTCACCATCACTTTTGCCCAACCCTCCAGCATTGCATGCTTGGCATCCCCACTGCTGTTGACCCCCCACTTCACCACTGACAACCAGTAGTGGGTCTTCTCCCTGGTTGGGCTCTCTGGGGCAGAGGTCCTGGGCTGCAGCTCCTCCTCCTCTCCAGCCTCTTCCACCCACTGTTCCCTCTGGCCACGTTCCTTGCCCTGCAGCCTCCACCCGTCTTTGCAGAGGTCACGTTTCCATTGCATGATCTCTGCATTCTGGAGAGCAATGCTGCCTTTTGTGCAGGGATCACAGTTATAGAGCAGCTTCTACTCCCCTTCCTTACAGAGAGGATGCAACCTGGTGGCAATGTCCTCTCTGCCAAGGTTAGAGGTTTACAAGATTATGCATGATCGAGGGTTACAAGATTGTGCATGGGATAAAGCAGATTGAGAAAGAAGTACTTTTCTCCCTTTTTCACAACACAAGAACTCGTGGGCACAAATTGCTGAGCGGTCAGGTTAGAACGGATAAAAGGAAGTACTTCTTCACCCAAAGAGTGATTAACACATGGAATTCCCTGCCACAGGAGGTGGTGGCGGCTACAAGCATGGACGGCTTCAAAAGGGAATTAGATAAGCATATGGAGCAGAGGTCCATCAGTGGCTATTAGCCACAAGGTATAGAGAGGAACTCTCAGTCTGGGGCAAGGGATGCTCTTTATTCTTGGGGCTGAGGGGGGGGGGGGCAACAGTGGGAGGGCTTCTAGTGTCCTGGCCCCACTGCTGGACCTCCTGATGGCACCTGGCATTTTTGGCCACTGTGTGACACAGAGTGTTGGACCTCTGTGAGGTAGTTTAGGCTGAGAATATGTGCCTGGCCCAGTGTCAACCAACAACTTTCAGTGGCAAAGAAGGGTTCAAACCTGGACCTCCTACACCTCAGTCAGACCCTCTACCAACTAAACCACTCTGGTTCTGATGCCTCAGAACTTCAACTCCTTTTGCTTTGTAAAGAAGGGGATGCATTCCACCCACCTTCTGTGGGCTGCCTGTCTCCCTGGTGGAGACACAGAGCAATTTACACTGTTCACCTCTCATCCTTTCCCCCCTCACAACAATGCTGTGAGGTAGGCCTGGAGGAAAGTATGTGACTGAGCCAAAGTCAGCCAGCTACCTTCTGTGCACAGTTGGTATTCGAACCCAGAGTTTTGCCTCACAATGTTCCCTCTAAGCTGTGGAGTCTTGTGAGCAAAAATTCTACTTTGTGAGCGACTGGCATTAAAGTTGTGAGTGAGCAATTTGGCTACTGCATACATTAGTTTGCTCTGGAGCCATCCTTTCTGAGCTAAGGCAAAAATGTGTGAACCGGAGGCTAAAAAACTGTGAGCTAGCTCACACAAACTCAGCTTAGAGGGAACACTGCACACCAGTTGCTGTTGCCACCACCGTTCTGAGCAAAAGGGAAACACAGAGGTACTACTATTCTGTGCAGGGAATCCTTCAGAATTCCAGGTGTCAGGCAGGCTTGTACATTTATCTCCGTCCTCCCTCATTTGTAATTGTGCTAGTAAAAATTCTTAGGTTAGAGCTTGGTAGAACTTAGTATTTAGATATCTTTATTGTGTAGGGTTGCCAGCTGCAGGTTGGGAAAGAGCCGGAGATTTTGGGGGTGGAGCCTGAGGAAGGCAGGATTTGGGGAGGGGGAAAGACTTTAATGACGTAGAGCCCACCTTCCAAAGTGGCCATTTTCTCCAAGAGAACTGGTCTCTGATGTCTGAAGATCAGTTGTACTTCCAGGAGATTTCCTGCCACCACCTGATGATTAATATAAAAACTGAGGGTCACAGTGTTAAGAAGACATACAAACAGGGGTCATTTCCTGCAGGAGCGCACCGGAGCAGAGCTCTGGCAGTAAGGAGCCCAGGGGGCGGGCACATGCAACAAGCCCCACCCCCTGCTCCCAGCAGCCCTCAGTCAGGCCATGAGGAGCAAGAAGCAGCTAGGTAAGTTGCTGAGCCCCCCCTGCCCACCTTCAGGTACAAGCTCTCCCCCCTCTGTGAGGGCAGATCTGCATGTCCCCCCCCCATAGCTAGCAATCCAAAACAGTCCACTGGCACCTTTAAGATCAAGTTTTATTCAGGTACAAGCTCTCCCTCCTCTGCGAGGACAGATCTGAATGCCCCCCCCAATAGCTAGCAATCCAAAACAGTCCAGTGGAGCCTGAGTGGTGGGTGTTGCCTTCTGACACATGGTGATGTCAGGGGGTGTGGCATATGCAAATGACTTATGTTAATAAAGTATGCTAATGAGCTCCTGCACCTCTTTTTCTATGAAATGACCCCTGTGTACAATAAATATATGTTAATGGTAAAACAATTTTATGCTTTATTCTTTTTCTTTACTGTTGTCTAAATATTAGTATCAAATATTATCAAAGATATATTTCACCTAAACAATACATAGAGAAAAATATATTTCACCCAAACAATACGTCCAGTGCAGGTTTACATTCAGACAGCACCTTGTCAGTAACACTAGTCCTGTGGGAATCTAGTAATTTACCCGTTTCAAATGAATCTTTCTCAAGGACCGCGATTTTTATACAAAGGACACAAGGTGCAACAATTTCTCTTTGTGAGCACAAAAGCTCTTAAGATAGCAGCATTGTCTAGGGTCCCATCAGAACTGAAATTAAAAAAAATATTAATACATCAATACAATATCATTCCACTTTATTTATAATTATTAAAATTGTAAAAAGAGCTCACTTACTCCTTGCAACAAACATAATAACCTATCTAAGACATCATGTCTTTCAAATTCTATCAGGTAGCCGCAAATTTGGGGTTTTGCTCTGTCTATTTCTTTCATTCCAAGCTTCATAATCAGGGGCAGCTGTGTCATGAACACCTTTCCTTAAAGTGCCCATTTGTTTTATCATCCTTATTCCAAAACACCACTTCATAAACTAAACATTCTCTTGGGGCTCTATCCATATTAAAATCCTGCAGTTTAGAGCAGCCATAACCCTTCTGAAAATATTTTAAAGTGCCCATGCTTATTGAGCAACATTACAGACAGTCATAAACCTGGTGTGGTTTTGTTGGTGTAGGGTTGCCAAACAAAACCTTCCTTTGGGGCTCCTGCCTCATTTTTCTCATCTACTTAGAGGAATCAAACTTGAGTACTTTTGTGGAATTGTGCTATAACATCCATGATACCGTCAAATTTACATACAAAGCAGGTACATATGCTACTATTTAGATACAATTGTGTATAAAACAAACAACTTCTTGGCAGTCAGAACGTTTCACAAGGTTACTGACAGGAATTCATATCTACACTATGACTCATACCATCCACCAGATCTGAAAAATAACTTGCCCTGTGGGCACTTTATAAGAATGAAACACAACTGTAGTGCTTCTCAGGATTATATATCAGAATGCCGAACCCTAAGCAGCCAGCTAAGGGACAGGGGTTATCCTCTTGACATCATTAAAAAAGCAAGGGAAAGCGCAGATATATA
>NW_015164821.1:29302-37281 GCF_001447785.1 Gekko japonicus
TTCAGGACAAAGAAACACAACACAAGAGAATGTAGATTTCTTCTTGTCTTCATCCCAGTGCCTACAAAATCAACGCGGCAGGATTTCTACAGAGAGGGTCAAACACTGGGTGGCAGATTCAGGGACACGTCAAGCTCCACAAAACTAAGACAGGTGCAATATTCAGTCGGAACACAGTGTTTCAAATGGGAATTTAGGGACTGTGTGGAACATCCCTTCAGGACACAGCAAAACCCGAAAATCCACATGTTGCTGGAATGCTTGTAAATTCGGTTGCGAAAATCTTCATTTCTAGCAATCAATAGTCCAGGAGGAGAGAACGGCTGAGGAAGAAGTCCTCGTGTAAATATTTTACGGGGAGACCTAGAAACCTGAATGAAGGAAAGAGGAAAGGCCCTCCAATGGAAAAAAGACTGCTGTTCTATACAGCCCATGGAGCATGGCAAAAAATACCCTGTTAGACTGCTTCTGCAAAGAGATGAATATTTGCAGTTCTCATGGCAGCTGCAAATGTGGAGGCATCAGTGACGGTAAAGGAAGATCCACATGAAAATCTCCACCCCCCCCTCTTTCCTTGCCTCCCAGAATTACAACTCATTCCCATACTACAGAGATCATTTCCCAATGAAAAAAGGATCCCCTTCAGAGGATGGACTCCATGGCATTGAATGAATGAATTTTATTGTTACAGCGCATAGCCAGCAATATAAAAACTATAAAAATAAATTACAATAGCCAGATGGTAAAACCTCCAGAGTACAACAAGGTTAATAAGGGACAGCATTTGATCACTAAAACCAGACTTAAGAATACGCTGCAATAAAGCACAGTAAAAAAGAATAAAAATAAAAATGACAAAAGTAGCAGTAGAAGTTAAAATCAAGCAGTCCTAACCCAAGTGACAACCAGAACACTGATGACTCCATGGCATTATACACTAATGGGGTCTCTCCTCTCTCTAGAGCCTGCCCTCCCTATGCTACCCCCCCAGCTCCAGGAGTTTCCCATCTCAGAGTATTCAGCACTAGCGCTGCCTTGTGGTGAAAGAGCTGTAACAGTAACATCCTTTCCTGACAAACCGTGGTAAAACTAGAGTCATAATAATCTGTAGGGTCCAAGTCAGTCCTTACAGTCTCCCCTCCCCATATTTTACCCTAACAGCGACCCCATGAGGTAGCTTCGGCTGAGAGTGTGTGCCTGGCCTAATAACAGCCAGCAATTTTCAGTGGCAATGAGGGGAGTTGAGCCTGGACCTCCTAGGTCTTGCTCAGACACGATAACAACTAAACCACACTGGCTGTGGTTTCTCAGTGAGGTTAAAAAAAACAACCACAACCCTGGTTTTATAAAGAAGGGGATGTACCCCTCCCTTCCTCCCTATGCTGCCTTTCTCCCCAATGAAGCATGTTGGCTAACATTCTCCTATTGTGTATCTTCTCTTCATAAATAGGGATGGGCACGAACTGGGGAAATAGTGGTTTGTGGTGGTTCATGGTTTGTGAGAAATCACAAATCACTGTTTGTGAACCTCCAGAAACTTTGGTTTCCTGAAATGGTTTGTGGTTCATTAGATTCGGGGGGGGGGGAGCTTCCGTGATCCTGCATGGTTAACGAACAAAATAATGGAAGCAGTAAAAGGTAAGAAGGATTCCTTTAAGCGCTGGAAGGCTAGTCTGAATGAGGGAGCACAGGGTTTGGCAAATAAAATGCAAGTTGGTAGTCAGGCAGGCAAAAAGGGACTATGAGGAACACATGGTAAAAAACATCAAGTTCAGTAATAGCAATTTCCTCAAATACAGTAGATAAAGCAAACTAGTGAGGGTTGCAGTGGGGCCCTTGGATGACCAAGTTGTAAAACGATTACTAAAGGATGATAGGAAAATTGCAGAGAAGACACACATTTTTAGGCTCTGTCTTCACTGTGGAAGAAGGGAGGTGCTTGCCCACTCCAGAACCGATGCTTTCAGGAGGGGTATTGAAAGGCCTGAGTTGGATTGAGGTGATGAGTGAGCAGGTCCTACAATTGATGGACAACTTAAAAACTGACAAAAAGCCAGGCCCAGATCGCATACCTCCAAGAGTTCTGAAAGAACTAAAGTGTGAACTTGTGGATCTCCTGACAAAATCTGCTTCCATTTTTGAGAACTGGAAGGTAGTTAATGTACCCCGATCTTTAAAAAAGGGTTCCAGAAGAGATCTAGGAAATTACAGGTCAGTCAGTCTAATGACGATACCAGGTAGGTTGGTGGAATCCATTATTAAAGATAGAATTAATTGCCACATTGATTAACAAAATCTACTGAGGAAGTTGGGAGTATGCAGTGAAGTGGCTAAGTTTTTGAATGATAGTAAGTTGTTCAGGGTGGTGAGAACCAGGGAGGACTGTAAGGTGCTCCAGAGGGATCTGCTGAAGCTGGTAGAGTGGGTGTCAATGTGAGAAATAAGTTTCAATGTGGGCGAGCTCAAAGTAATGCACATTGGAACCAAAAATCGTAATTATAAATATATGTTGATGGGGTCCCAACTGGGGGTAACTGACCAGGAGAGAGATCTCGGAGTCATGGTAGATATCTCACTAAAGATATCGACTCAGTGTGAGACTGCAATAAAAAAGGCAAATGCTATGCTGAGGATTATTCAGAAGGGGATTGAAAACAAATCACCCTATCATAATGTCCCTGTATAAATCAATGGTGAGGCCTCATTTGGAATACTGTGTGCAGTTCTGTTTGCCACACCTCAAAAAAGGGATAGCATTGGAAATGGTGCAGAAAAGGGCAACTGAAATGATTAAGGGGATGGAACACCTTTCCTATGAAGAAAGGTCGGGTTAGGGCTCTTTAGCCCGGGGAAATGGCAATTCAGGGGTGATATGATAAGAGGTTTACAAAATGATAAATGATGGGATAGAGAAGGTAGTGAAAGAACTACTTTTCTCCCTTTCTCACAAGAGAAGAACTCATGGACACCCAATTAAATTAATGAGCAGTAGACTTAGAACAGATTCAAGGTAGTACTTCTATACCCAAAGAGTAAATAACACGTGGAATTCTCTGCTGCAGGAAGTGGTGGCAGCTACAAGCATGGACAGCTTCAAGAGGGAACTGGATGAACATATGGAGCAGAGGTCCATCAGTGGCCAAAAGGTAAAGATGGAACACTATGTTTGGGGCAGTGATGCTCTCTATTCTTGTTGCTTGGGGGGGGGGGGACAGTGGGAAGGTTTCTGGAGTTCTGGCCCTGCTGGTGAACCTCCTGATGGCACCTAAGTTATGGCCATTGGGTGACATGGCTTCTCTTGTGTTCTCATGTTCTGCCATGGCTGGTTCCCAGAAGAAGGCCCTCTGCGTTGACCCAAAACCTCAGTTTAGCTGCTATGGTGCAGGCCGTCTTTAGGTTTTCTGGGGCTAACATAATCGTAAACAGAACTGCTCTAGTCTAAACCCTTTGAAATCAATGGGTTTAGCCTAGAGTAGCTTTCCTTGGGATTACATTGTAAACCACTCTCCATCTGTAAACAAAAAACACAATGGGAACATAAAATATTAAAAAAGAAAAGCAGCACGCATCTCCTGCTTTATAACCAGCCACCATCAATATAATAAAAAAACCCTCTAATCACTCCAGAAGCAAATAATTAAGCAGGTTAGCATTCCCTGCTTTAGGACTGCCACTGAAAAACACTTTTCCAAGTTGATCCTACTGCACTTCCTTTGGCAGGGCCTTGAGAAGATGATCTGAGGGGCCAGCGTTGGTTCATATGGAGGAAGCAGTTTTTAAACAATTTTTATAGTCCACCTTTCTCTCCAGGACTCAGGGAGGACTAAACAGGACCTTGCCCTTGGGCTGTTGTGATTTGGCTCATCATCAGAACAAACTCTCATTAAGACAATAGTAATAATTCCCGAAATGAAGCAAATTTGTCTTGTGTCTGTTACAGGAAGGGTACATTAAGATCTCAGCCTCTCTTTCCAGTAACAAGGCATGTCCACACCTCCTTGGCTCATCTTGTTAACTCTGCCTAGTCTCATGAAGGGATAAATAGTCTGTGCACCTCTGTGAGGTGTACTAAGGTTGGAGAGTAGATTCCACATCTGAAGAAGATTCTCTGCCTGCCTTCTTCTGTCCCATCCTGAGCTGCGTCTGGAAAATCAACAAAGATGAAGAAGGTTCTGATCTTGGCCTTTTCTGCTCTGCTCTGCCTAACTACTGGTGAGTCAATTGAAGAAGCAGGATATCATTTATTCTTTTAGAGAAATTGCAAAGTACAGTCCACGTTCCAAAGATTACCTATTTTCTGAGAAGGAAGTCTGCTTGTTTCCCCTTGTCTGGAAAGAACCCCATCACTGTTTCTTCTTCCACTTCTGCCTAAGTGCAGCCCACTTCCTGGATCCCACAGAAATAACAAACCCAGACATTATACTTCTATCTCACCATTCCTGCAGGGGGAACAGGAGAGGTTAGAGGAGAGCCTTGTCTATGTTCATCTACTCTTTCATCTTACCCTCAAACAGCCTGATGTCATAGCTGAGGACGAGAGCCTTGGCTGAGATAATCCAGTGGGACTGAAAGCTAAGTGGGATTGTTCTTGGCGTCTCCCTCATCCTATGCCAACTCTTGAACTGCTGCACCATATTGTCCTTCTAATAACATCTGTTTTTCTCTCACAGTAAATTGTCATCAGTGCAGTGTTTGCTTACGGTCTCTCAACGACAGGTGTCTAGAATGTGAATGGGTATGCATGGCCAATGAAATAAATGAGACCTGCAACACTACCGTACACGAAGGTAAGATACAGACTCCCCCCCCAAAATCAGACAGACCATCCTAATAAACTTCATGTGGTTTTGGATGGGATAATCAAGGCCTAATTTTGTATGATCAGCAAGACAATGCATTGCAGCGTCAGCCAAGAACACACACTCCTTTAAGACCAACAAAATTTTACTCAAGGCTTCCGTGTGCATGAAAGCTTATACCTTGAGTTAATTTTTTTTTGTCTTAAAGGTGCCACTGGGCTCAAACTTTGTTCTGCTGCTTCAGACCAACAGGGCTACCCACCCCTGAATCTTCCTGCTTTAATGTTTGTGAAGTTAGACTGAGCATGAACCAAAGCCAAAGTTTGTGAAGTTAGACTGAGCATGAACCAAAGCCAAGCTAGTCCAATGTTCTTTGTAAGTCTCCTCCGACCCAGCAGACATGAGGTGGTCTGTCTAGAAATTAGACACCATAATCTACTCTCTGCCCACAACTTTCTAAATTATGGGTAGAAAGGTAGTGTCTGGATACTAGGGTGAAAAAATTGCAATAAGACTAGTCCACCAGGGGAATCGGCTGCCACAGTGTAAACAGCTATACGGTTTCTCTCCATTATGTGTTCTTCGATGTCTTATTAGCTCTGCTCTACAGTGGATGCTTTTTCTACACTCGAGGCATTGATGGGTCTTCTTTCCATTGTGCATTCGTAAATGGATATTATATTGGGTTTGATCTGAGAAGTTCATTTCACACTCCAAGCACTTGTATGTTTCCTCCACCATGTGAATTATTTCATGGAAATCCCCCCCTTGGACAAGAAATGGTTTTATCCCTCTTTTCGATCACGTGGCTTCTTTTTTGCCCCTTACTTCTGCCTTGATTTCTGAAGTTTCCTCTCAAGTCTTCATTCTTGACTACATCTGGCAATAGGTGACACAGTTCCTCATCTACCTCATTCCTCTGATCATTCCCTGCTGGAAAAAAGAGACCCCGCCTTTGGAACCCACACAATTTATTTATATATTTATTTATGCATTCATTTTATTAGATTTATACCCCGCCCTCCTTGCCAAGGCAGGCTGAGGACGGCTTGGAGGTCTGATATGCCATTGAATTTACATCTGCACTCTAAATATTTCAGGGGCTTCTTCCTGCTGTACACTGCATGGTACAATAACTATGAAGTGTACTCTGACACAGTGCCCTCCCTGGCAAGCTGTTGGAACAACCAACTCCCAATCTCCACTCAGACCACTCTTCATGTTTAAATTGCTGCTATTAGTTGTAAGTATAATTCTGTAAAACGTTGCATAGCCCTGTGGTTTGATATGTAGCCTTGTTTAATGTTTTGATATGTTTCTTACTAGTGCAAAATATGGTCTTGTATCCTGCTTTGAAAAATCTCTGGAACGCGCCTTTTCCCCTGCTTTGAAAAAAAAATCCTTGAAACACGGCTTTTATGCTGGCTTCCGCATCAATGGGACACGATGTTCCTTTAATTAGGATACGCTAATGTGGTGTGAAATGTTTTCCTCTCTAAGAAGACTCTTCCCGTTTTGATTAACTCTCTGCACGTGAGGACTAAATTCCGACTGCTGAATCCTTTAAAGGCTTTGAACTTCATACAAGAAGAAACAAGGATTGTAACTTTTCTGTGGAATTCTAATTCTATTATAATTTTTATTCACATGCTATACGTAATGCGCTGTTTACTTATATATGAAATGAATTTGTAAGAATTGTTAATTAGTCAGGCTATCACAGTTTATTCTCTTTTGGTAACCCTCTAAGCTGTGTCTGTGCATTTGAACCTGTGCCTGACATTTACCCACAAAATACTTTCCGGGGAGCATCATTTTGGGGAGGCTATAATTAAGACCCAATCTGCACATGATGTAGGGCATGTAGAGAAGCATCAGGGGGAGGTCCCGTGTGAGGTTGATGTCTCTAGCTCACACAGGGTCTGTTCTATACAATCCTGAACCTGCACCAGTCATTTCTCCAGAAAGCACTTCCCTGGGGCACTTCCCTGGGGCACCTTCTTGGGAAGGGAAGTCATAATGTGACTCCCGTAAATCCAATCCTCACTAATCTTGGAGGGCAGGTAGAGGAGAGTCAGCTGGAGATACCGTGTGAGTTTGGTGTCTCTGGCACACTGGCTATTCTACCACATCACAAACCTCATGGACAGGTTCAAAGTGGGCTGCCGTGTTTGTCTGAAGCAACAGAACAAAGTTAGAGTCCAGTGGCACCTTTAAGACCAACAAAAGTTTTATTCAAGGTGTGAGCTTTCATGTGCACGCACACTTCGTCAGATGATGAAATGGAATTGCAGATCATACTTGTATATATACAAGGTGGCTTGTTAAATTAGCATGCCAAATAGTGAAGTGTTTTTTAACAGATAAAAAGAATGACAAGCTTAGTTTCTGGTTATCATCTGTTTTGGTTCAACTGGGGGGGCAACATAGGTAATAAATATGTCAGAACTGGAGATTGATGTACGCTAAATTGTGAAAATTCAGTCATTCTATCCATCTCCTTTGTAGCATGGAGGCAAACAGCTTCAGTTTATCTGGAAGCCTTCCAGTTCAGTTCAGTTCATGGCCCATGAACCAGACATGCCAAGAACCACAAACTGATATGAACCACATTTTTCTGGTACATGCCCATCCCTATTCTTGACAAACTGTGGGGAAAATGAGATTCATAACAAGCATATTGTGCCTTTCTCCCCTGTGGAGACACAAAGTTTAAATGCCAGCAGTGGGGACTTAAATTCTTCTCTCCTCCATTTTATCCTGACAACAATTCTGTGAGGTAGTTTAGGCTGAGAATAGGTGCCTGGTCCTATGTCAACCAACAACTTTCAGTGGCAAAGAGGGGTTCAAACCTAGACTTCCTACACCAGCTAAGACCCTCTACCAGCTAAACTACACTGGTTCTGATTGCTCAGAACTTCAACTCCTTTTGTTTTGTAAAGAAGGAGATATCTCCCACCTGCCTTCCCTGGGTTGCTTTTCTCCTCAGTGGGGACGCAAAGCAATGTACATTGTTCACCTCTCATCCATTTTTTCTTCACAACACTGCAGTGAGGTAGGCCTGGCGGAAAGTATGTGACCTAGCCAAAGTCAGCCAGCTGTCGTCCATGGCACAGCTGCTATTCAAACCCAGAGTATTGGCCCTCACCAGTTGCTGTTGCCACCACCCTTCTTCTAAGC
>NW_015164821.1:37789-38069 GCF_001447785.1 Gekko japonicus
AACCATTAAAAATTATATATAGAAATAGTAACAGGAATAGAAACTCTAACTACTATATATGCATATATAATGTATTAGCATAGGTGCAAAAATTATTGATGTACAAAAAGAAAATCTTAAGCACTAATGGAATGTACTCCTGATTACTGTTTGTGTGCTTTGTTCGGGGTTTTCTTGTGCGTGTGTTGGTGTTGATATTATGTGTTGGAAAATAAAATTATTTTTAAAAATAATATGAGGTGTTGCCAAGAACCTGGTACAACATCCATATAATAATTAC
>NW_015164822.1:0-2378 GCF_001447785.1 Gekko japonicus
GCTTTTTCTACCAAAAAAGCCCTGGATCTTAGGGAAAACTAAGAGGCCCTTTCCGCACTTGGATCGCATCCCTGGTTTTACCAGAGCTCAACTTGCGACACAAGACCTTGCATTTATCCCTGGTTGTAACAGCATCCGTTTATCCCAGGACAAGTGTGGGGCAAAACCGGGGTGGCCTCAGTGTAATGTGGAAACAAAAAAATACCCCGAGATAATTACAGGGGTGAACTCGCATGTAGTGTAGAATGTAAGTTCAGGGACAGCTGAACGAGGATTTAAGGTCGAGTGTGGAAAGGACCAGAGTTGTGCCTCAGTGGAATCGGCTGCCTGGGGAGATGGTGAGCTCCCCCTGCCTGGCAGTCTTCAAGCAGCAGCTGGACAAACACTGGTCAGGGATGCTCTAGGCTGATCCTGCATTGAGCAGGGGGTAGAACCCCTTCCAACGCTGTAACTCTGTGAGGAATTTTAGACAGACGATATATTCCGGAAGAGGAACGGTTCCCAAACAGTTTCTTGTCTGTCATTTCAGACAGAACCATTTTAGAACCGGTTCCCTACCGGAATATATTTGTAATTTCAGACACAAACGCTTCGGTCTCGTTTAGGAAACGGGACTGAAGCATTTTGCCTGTCAACCGCTTCCAAGTAGTCTCCAGTTTCCTCTCCCGGTTCCGATGCGCTTTTCCCCGCCATTTTTTGCCCGTGCGGGCGATCTCCGGCTTGTTTTTTTAAACCTGGAGTGTTTCGTTATAGCACTAAAGCGCTATAACGCTATAAAGTGAACGTTAAAAAAGAAGCCGGAGATCGTCCGCACGGGTGAAAATTGGCAGGGAAAAAGCGGGGGAAAGTGGTGCGGTCTGAAATAGCAAACCGCTTCAGAGCCACCTCTTTACCGGAAGGGGAAAGCCATGTGCGAAATGGCTGCCCTATACTGGTTTACTCCACGACAGATCAAAAACAGCTTCAAAACGGGTTAAAAGGGGTAATGTGAAATTCCTCTATGATTCTACACATCTCTGATGTTTCAAAGGGGCCTAGGGTATGCACACAGCTGGAACAACCTGTTGAATTTCTGCCTGTCGTCCACCTCTCCGTTAAAGGCACCGATACCCTGCCAGGAAAGGCTCTGTAGCCTTTTCAAGGCAACTGCAGGCCAGATGTGTACCCAGCCTCCTATCCAGGCTTTGGAAGCTTCGGGAAATGAAAATAGCTTGACGTGGGTCAGCCGCCTCCCCCATGCAAAGACATTCTCCGTCCCTCCGCACAGGGTAGCAATTACCTTTTGCTTATCCGGTAGTCTGCTTTCTGTTGTCTTTCCCCGGAGGCAACTATTGACCTCTGCAACTAGAAGGGAAGAGAGGAACTTATGAAGATGTGGCAGGAGAGGCCCCCACTCCACCCCAGAGCTAAGTCTTTCTTATATGCCCAGGGAAATGCCGATCTCCACTTTGGGGTCAGGAAGCATTTTTTCTCCAGGCCAGTTTGGCCAGAGATCCTGGAGGTTTTTTTGCCATCTTCTGGGCATGGGTCACTGGGTGTGTGAGTGGGGGGGAGGTATTTGTGAATTTCCTGCCTTGTGCAGGGGGTTGGACTAGATGACCCTGGAGGTCCCTTCCAGCTCTGTGATTCGATGATTCTAAGTCCTGAATCCTCTGATTGGCCAGATGTAAAGAGAGATGTACCTACGTAAAATCTAAGTGTTTACTTAACCTAACCTAAAATAATGGGCAAGGATTCTTCATACCCTAAACAAAAATGTTTTTTTTCCTGATATGAGTCCAAAATCTTATCTGACCCAGACATTGCAAGGTTTTGCCCTTAAGAGAGCCAGTTTAGTGTAGTGGTTAAGTGTGCGGACTCTAATCTGGGAGAACCCGGTTTGATTCCCCACTCCTCCACTTGCACCTGCTGATGTGACCTTGGGTCAGTCACAAGCTCTGGCACAGCTGTCCTTGAAAAAGAGCAGTTTGTGTCAGAGTTCTCTCAGCCCCACCCACCTCACAGGGTGTCTGTTGTGGGGAGGGGAAGGGAAAGGAGTTTGTAAGCCGCTCTGAGACTCCAAGTGAAGGGCGGGGTATAAATCCAATCTCCTCTCCTTCTTCTTCTTAAGAACTACAGAATCATGAACGTTGTACCTATATAACAGGGCTTTCTTAAAGTAAAAGGTAAAGGTTTCCCTTGCTTGAAAGCCAGTCGAGTCCGACTCTAGGGTTGCGGTGCTCATCTCCGTTTCCAAGCCGAAGAGCCAGCGCTGTCCGAAGACGGTTCCGTGATCATGTGGCCGGCATGACTAAACACCAAGGCGCACGGAACGCTGTTACCTTCCCTCCGAAGTGGTACCTATTTATCTACTTGCAATTTCTTGCTTTTGAACCGCT
>NW_015164822.1:2393-3161 GCF_001447785.1 Gekko japonicus
CTCGGTTGGCAGGAGCTGGAACTAGAGACGGGAGCTCACTCCGTCATGCGGCACACTCGGGTCTCGAACTGCTGAACTACCGGCCTTCCACAGCCTGCAGTTCAGCGTCTTAACCACTTGAGCCACTGCAGCTCCATACATTCTTACATTCTTTCTTACATTCTAATAAAATATTACTTAAAAAAGAGAAATCCATAAAACCAAGAAAATGTGAATATGAACGATCAAGAAAAAAAACCCTATATATAAAAATTCTGTATATTTTTATTTTTTAATTTATTATCGAATTTACACCCTGCCCTCCCCGCAAAGTGGGGAATTCCCATTCATACTACAATAGCTTTCAGCCAAGTTCAGGGCGCCACCCCTTCCCCGCACAAAAAAGAGAAGCCCCCCACATCTGACATGCGTACCCGAGGAGCAGCCAGTTCCTTGAGCTTCTTGGCTTCAGAGTCGCTGACAAAGTTGTGGTAGAGGGCCACGTAAGGTCTCTCGTGGACGATCTCCCTCTTCAGCGGCCGGAGGATCAGGTGGGGGTCCCCGTTGGCTTCGTAGGAGCAGTAGAGGTGAGCCTCCTGGTACCGAATGGGCTGAAAGAGGAACGGCAGAAGGGGGAGACGAGACACTGTGACATATGGATGGAGGTGCCGTCAAGTCTGGGGAGGGGCCGTGGCTCAGTGGAAGAGCCTCTGCCTGGCATGCAGAAGGTCCCCGGTTCAATCCCCGGCATCGCCAGTTAAAAGGATCAGGTAGGAGGTGATGGGAAAG
>NW_015164822.1:5322-10745 GCF_001447785.1 Gekko japonicus
ACAACTGATCTCCAGGCTGCAGAGAGCCTCTGGAGAAAATGGCTGCTTTGGCAGGTAGACTTTAGGGCAGGGGTGTCGAACTCAATCGTTCTGAGGGCCGGATCTGACATAAACGAGACCTTGTCGGGCCGGGACACGTGTGTCATAAAATGTCATGCCAGGTAATGGAGATGTAAACTTTATAAAGGACCCAAACACAAAGGGTTTTTTTCCCTTTACTTAAAATCAGGGGTCATTTCCTGCAGGAGTGCACAGGAGCGGAGCTCCGGCAGTAAAGAGCCCAGGGGGCGGGCACATGCAACAAGCCCCACCCCCTGCTCCCAGCAGCCCTCAGTCAGAGCAAGAAGCAGCCAGGTAAGTTGGACCCTGGCCCCCCGGTCCAAAACAGTCCAGTGGCACCTTTAAGACCAAGTTTTATTTAGGTACAAGCTCTCCCTCCTCTGCGAGGACAGATCTGCACATTCCTCCCCCCCTCTTAGCTAGCAACCCAAAACAGTCCAGTGGAGCCTGAGCGGTGGGTGTTGCCTTCTGACACACTTCTAGTGATGTCAGGGGGTGTGGCATATGCAAATAAGCTATGCTAATGAGTTGTACTAATGAGCTCCTGCACCTCTTTTTCTACGAAATGACCCCTGCTTAAAATAAAAACATGCTTAAAACATCAGCTCTGTCAGCCGCAAACCTACTTTTGATTTATTGACATTCCCCACAGAAATCTCGTGCTCAGAGTTCTGAGTCTAGGGCCCAGGTAAAAGACATGAAATGGCTGAACGATTAAGAGAGTCTAGCGAAGCAAGCGATGATGCAGCCGCAGCTGCAGAACTGGAAGCAGGAGACGGCCAGTTCCACTGCGGGCCTGATGGTAGCCCTCCGGGGGCCTGAATCCGACCCCCGGGCTGCATGTTTGACAGCCCTGCTCTAGGGTGTTATACCTTAAGATTATACCTCTCCTCCCCACACCCTGCCCTCCCCCAGCTCCACCCCCAAATCTCCTGCCTCCTGGTTCTGGGATTCAGAGGATCAGTGCTTCTGAATGTGGAGGTTCCCTTCAGCCCACCAGGTCAGGGGTGCTCTGGGCTGATCCTGCACTGAGCAGGGGGTTGGACTAGATGGCCATGTGTCGCCCCTTCCAGCTCTGTGATTCTATGAGCGAGATCATCCCCATGAAGGAAGCATCAATTTCAGGTTCGCTAATCCCATTTAAAAAATGAATGTAATGTTCAGGGCTATTTTTGGGCAGGAACGCACAGGAACGGCGTTCCCGCCCCTTCCAGCTCTGTGATTCTATGAGCGAGATCATCCCCATGAAGGAAGCATCAATTTCAGGTTCGCTAATCCCATTTAAAAAATGAATGTAATGTTCAGGGCTATTTTTGGGCAGGAACGCACAGGAACGGCGTTCCGGCGGGCTCCTGAGTTGGCCACACCCAGCAGGAACTCATTAGCATAATAGGCCACACCCAATAGCAGAAACTCATTAGGATTGGCTACAGTAGGGGTGTGTGGCCTAACATGCAAATGATTCCCTGCTACAAAAAAAAGGCCCTGGGTTTGGACAACAAACAAGGTAAACAGAATAAGAAGCAAAAGGTGGGTTTGGCTGGATGACCACACTTCTGGCAACACGGGGCTGTGGCCTAATATGCTAATGAGCTGTGGTGGCAGGGTTTGGCCTAATATGCTAATGAGTTCCAGCTGTTGGGTGTGGCCTGTTATGCTAATGAGTTCCTGCTGGTCTTTTTCTACAAAAAGAGCCCTGGTAATGTTCATATTCAAACGATAACCCTCCCATTCTACAGGGGAAAATACTTTGGCCGGTTGGAATAATAGTGATTTCCCAGTTACGTATGGCCCAGTGAGCGGAATTTATTAGGTAGCTCTCTGATCCTTTAAAGCTCCTTGTTTAAGAATGATAAACAGCGACGTTTCAGACTGACCAGATCTGGACATTTTCTTTCCCGGAGAAACACGTACCGTAGTGAAGAAATTCTTGGGATAGACTTAAGGCATGAGAAATGTTGCCTGCCTTAAAAAAACAAGATTAAGAAAGAGAAAGAGAGAGAGGGAAAGGAAACTATGGTTAAAATTCTGGGGTAAAACAAAGGTGCATGGGGTCTTGATTCTGCTGGGAAGAGACATTCTCTTGATTGGATGGCCAATGAACCTCAGTATGTGTGGATACAGGTGCTGCTTCCATTATCATCTCTCTATATAATAATCCTGTTTTGGTCATGTACTCTCCTGAACATTCCACACGCTCCCAAATCAGTTGGCTCCCTGATCTAGAACTCACTTATTTGTCTTTTGAACGGTCCATTAGGTCCATAAAACTCCCCTCCAAGTCCAGTGTTCCCTCTAAGCTGAGTTAGTGTGAGCTAGCTCACAGTTTTTTAGCCTCTGGCTCACACGTTTTTGTCTTAGCTCAGGAAGGATGGTTCTAGAGCAAGCTAATTCATGCAGTAGCCAAATTGATCGCTCAGAACTTTAATGCCAGCAGTTCACAAAGTCGAATTTTTGCTCACAGGACTCCACAGCTTAGAGGGAACACAACCCCACATTTCAAAGGAATCTACTTTCTTCCTGTCAGCTTTCTTCATTAGGGTGTTGGTCTGAAGCAATAGAACAACGTTAGAGTCCAGTCAGGCACCTTGAAGACCCACAAAGTTTTGTTCCAAGGTGTGAGCTTTTCTGTGCACGCACACTTTATCAGACAATGAAACGGAATTACAGATCATACTTGTATATAGAGTGATTAACACATGGAATTCACTGCCACAGGAGGTGGCAGCGGCTACAAGCATGGACGGCTTCAAGAAGGAACTGGATAAACATATGGAGCAGAGGTCCATCAGTGGCTCTTAGCCACAAGGTATAGATAGGGACTCTCGGTCTGGGGCAAGGGATGCTCTGTATTCTTGGTGCTTGGGGGGGGGGGCAACAGTGGGAGGGCTTCTGGGGTTCTGGCCCCACTGCTGGACCTCCTGATGGCACCTGGTCTTTTTGGCCACTGTGTGACAGAGTGTTGGACTAGATGGGCCATTGGCCTGATCCAACATTGGCTTCTCTTATGTTCTTACATCAGGGGCAGTGATGCTCTGTCTTCTTGGTGCTTGGGGAACCACTGTGGGAGGGCTTCTAGTGTCCTGGCCCCACTGGAGGACCTCCTGATGGAACCTGGTATTTTTGGCCACTATGTGACACAGAGTGTTGGACTGGATGGGCCATTGGCCTGATCCAACATTGGCTTCTCTTATGTTCTTATAGACAGGGTGGCTTGTTAAATTAGCATCCAAAATAGTGAAGATGCTTGTCATTCTTTTTATGTTAAAAACATCTTCACTATTTTGCATGCTAATGTATATATACAAGTATGATCTGTAATTCTGTTTCACTGTCTGAAACATCTTCACTATTTTGCATGCTAATGTATATATACAAGTACAATCTGTAATTCTGTTTCACTATCTGACGAAGTGTGTGTGCTCACAAAATCTCACCACTTGAATAAAACTTTGTTGGTCTTAAAGGTGCCCCACTGGACTCAAGCTTTCTTCATTGTCCAGCTTTCAGCCCCCCCGTGTGTAGTAACGAGGAAGACCATGGCGTGAATTTATCTTTATCTTGGTCGCCAGTGACACAACCTTGCACTTAAGAAATTTTCCTAGCTCCTTCATGGCTACTCTTCCCAGTCTCCATCTCCTTCTGATTTCTTGGCTGCAGTCTCCCTTTCGGTTGATGATGGAGTCGAGGAATAGAAAATCAGCTTTCCTTCCCGCTAGGAAAACTCTGCACAGTTCTATATTCCCTTGGCAACCAATGTTGGCCCAAAGCTCCTTTGTCCCTTTCAAAGACGTGTATCTTTGGTCATGATGGGGCCTGCTTTCTTTATGTGGAAGAAGAAGAAGAAGAAATTGGATTTATACCCCGCCCTTCACTACCCAAGGGAGTCTCAGAGTGGCTTACAAACGTCCGCTTCCCCTCCCCACAACAGACACCCTGGGAGGCAGGTGGGGCTGAAAGAGCTCTGACAGAAACGGCTCTTTTTCAAGGGCAGCTCTTATCAGAACGATGGTTTGCCCAAGGTCATCCAGCCAGGTGCAAGTGGAGGAATGGGGAATCAAACTTACAAACTCCTTTTCCTCCCCCTCCCCACAACAGACACCCTGTGAGGTAGCTGGGACAGAGAGAGCTCTTTTGAGAACTGTCCTTGAGTGAACAGCTCTGTGAGAACTATGGCTTGCCCAAGGTCATCCAGCAGCTGCAAGTGGAGGCGTGGGGAATCAAACCCGGTTCTCCCAGATTAGAGCCCGCGCACTTAACCATGACACCAAACTGGCTACACCAGCCACAGACCGGGGAAGCAAATATGAGAGATATCCCCTAATCATGTCCAAAGTTGAGTGACATCTCTAAAGCTGTTGGTTTTACCTCCAGTGACGGACAATCTCCTGCTCCCTGCTCTGTGGAACAGCGGGAAGGAAAAATGGGGCGTGTGTGGTGGTGTGATGCCATGATGTCACTACTGGTTGACTGGGCGGAAGTGACGGCACACCTCGTCGCCGACTCTGTGACATCACTTCCGCCCACTCAACCAGAAGTGCTTGCGATGCTGGCCCTGGGCTCCGCCCCCAGGTTGTTCCCAGGAACCGCCAACGGAGGGCTGGCCACTCTGCTCCCTGGCTCACCTTGAAGTACGAAAAGGCGAGATGGTCGAGCGCGTCTTCCAGGCTCCCCTCGTCCTCCGTGTTCCAGCTCCCGTAGGAGACCCGGAAGAGGTCGACCGCTTCCTCCAGCCAGGCAATGGAATGGTAATGATCCTCCATGTCATAGGCGACCTGGAAGGAATGGGAAGAGGAGGCCCAAGTGCAGGGGTCATTTAGTAGAGAAAGAGGTGCGGGAGCTCATAAGCATAACTCATTAGCATAACTTATCTGCATAGGCCACACCCCCTGGCATCACCGGAAGCGTGTCAGAAGGCAACACCCACCGCTCAGGCTCCACTGGACTGTTTTGCTAGCTATGGGGGGGGGGGAACGTGCAGATCTGTCCTCGCAGAGGAGGGAGAGCTTGTACCTGAATAAAACTTGGTCTTAAAGGTCCCACTGGACTGTTTTGGACCGGGGGGCTGGGGGGGGGGCTCTGCAGCTTACCTGGCTGCTTCTTGCTCTGACTGAGGGCTGCTGGGAGCAGGGGGCGGGGCTTGTTGCATGTGCCCGCCCCCTGGGCTCTTTACTGCCGGAGCTCCACTCCTGTGCGCTCCTGCAGGAAATGACCCCTGCTCAAGTGTATTGGCAGAGGGGAAGAGAGGGGTGACTGAATGTGCTCATGCGCGCACACAGATTCTCGTATACGGAACTGAGTTAGCAGAAGAAGGGAGCAGTGTGACCCACGAAATCTCCTCCCCTGCCTTAAATTTTGTTAGT
>NW_015164822.1:11774-13810 GCF_001447785.1 Gekko japonicus
CTTGAGGGCTGAGAAACCAGTCGGGGGGTACAGGGTCTCAGTGAATTACCCACAGCATCCCACAATTAAGAAAGGTACATTCACACATCGGTCTCCAATTCTGATATATTTATTTGCTTCACCGTGTTTGCCCTACCCCCCGGAATTAAATCCAAACAGATGGTGACCCCCAGGGCTCTTTTTGTAGAAAAAGCCCAGCAGGAACTCATTAGCATAATAGGCCACACCCAACAGCAGAAACTCATTAGCATATCCGGCCACACCCCTGACAGCACAGCTCATTAGCACATTAGGCCGCACCCCCATGTTACCAGAAGTGTGGTCATCCAGCCACACCCACCTTCCCGTTCTTATTCTGTTTACCTTGTTTGTTGTCAAAACCCAGGGCCTTTTTTTGTAGCAGGAACTCCTTTGCATGTTAGGTCACACACCCCTAATGTAGCCAATCCTAATGCGCTCCTGCTGTTGGGTGTGGCCTGTTACGCTAATGAGTTCCTGCTGGGCGTGGCCAACTTGGGAGCCAGCCGGAACTCCGTTCCTGTGCGTTCCTGCCCCAAAATAGCCCTGGTGACCCCGTAAACAAAGCTTGTTATTCCTGTTTGGTCCTTGCGTCTGTTAAAACATCTTCATTATGTTACAGGGAGGGTGGGATATAAATTGAATTAAACAAACAAACACAAACAAACAAATAAATTGTATGCTAATTTGCTGCTCACGCTCCAGTCTATATGTATGGACTGGCTACTTCCATTTCGCTGTATCTGAAGAAGTGTGTGTGCACACGAAAGCTGATACCTTGAATAAAACTTTGTTGGTCTGAAAGGTGCCCCCCTGGACTCGAATTTTGTTCAGGGTGGGATAAAGTGAGCGATCTGGCCTTAGGTTGGCAACCTCCAGGTGGTACTTCTTCGCCCAAAGAGTCATTAACAGGTGGAATTCCCTGCTGCAGGAAGTGGTGGCAGCTACCAGCACAGACAGCTTCAAGAGAGGGCCGTCTTGCCTTGACCAGAGCCAGGGCCTTTTCGACTTTTGCCCCTGCCTGGTGGAACACGCTCCCCATTGAGATCAGGGCCCTGAGGGATCGTCTTCAATTCCGTAGGGCCTGTATGACGGAGGCAATGTTCCCTCTAAGGTGTCAGGTCTTGTGAGCAGAAATTCTACTTTGTGAGCTACTGGCATTAAAATTGTGAGCGAGCCACTTGGCGACTGCATAAATTAGTGTGCTCTGGAGCCGTCCTTCCAGAGCAAAGGCAAAAATGTGTGAGCCAGAGGCTAAAAAACTGTGAGCTAGCTCACACTAACTCAGCTTAGAGGGAACACTGGACGGAGGTGTTCCGCCAGGCCTTTGTTCTGAGGCATTGGACGTCCATATATAGCAGGGGTGGCCTAACTGCAGCTTGGGAGCCACATGCGGCTCTTTCACACCTATTGTGTGGCTCCTGGCAGGGCGGCTGGGGAAGCGAAGGGGAGGGCATGATTTCCCTCCCTCCCATCTATTTGCTTTCTTTGTTTCTCTCTCTCTCTCTCTTTCTTTCTTTCTTTCTTTCTACCCTGTTCATTCTTTCTTCCCACCTCTCTCTTTCTCTCTCTCGTAGACTAATAAATATCACTAGCAAACAAATATCATGGGACAAATAAATATCACTGTCAATATCTGTTATTACCCCTTTTGTTTTTATTTTTGGCCGTCTTGTTTAATGTTAATAAAAAGCAAATTTGCATATTTACCAGTAAAAAAACGAGTGTGCAATGCTTGTTCATGTCTTGCAGCTCTCAAACATCTGATGTTTATTCAGGGGTCGTTTCGTAGAAAAAGAGGTGCAGGAGCTCATTAGCATAACTCATTAGCATACCTTATTTGCATATGCCACACCCCCTGACATCACTGGAAGTGTGTCAGAAGGCAACACCCACCACTCAGGCTCCACTGGACTGTTTTGGATTGCTAGCTATTGGGGGGGGGGAACGTGCAGATCTGTCCTCGCAGAGGAGGGAGAGCTTGTACCTGAATAAAACTTGCTCTTAAAGGTACCACT
>NW_015164822.1:13840-29441 GCF_001447785.1 Gekko japonicus
TCTGCAACTTACCTGGCTGCTTCTTGCTCTGACTGAGGGCTGCTGGGAGCAGGGGGTGGGGCTTGTTGCATGTGCCCGCCCCCTGGGCTCTTTACTGCCAGAGCTCCGCTCCTGTGCGCTCCTGCAGGAAATGACCCCTGTGTTTATTCTATGTGGCTTTTACATTGAGCAAATCTGTCCACCCCTAATAGATGGCCTCCCTGAGGTTTTGCCACCCATTCGAACAACGGCTGGCCTTATTTACATCCTATTATGAGCCAGGGCCTCTTGCAACCATTTAAATTTTTTTTTTTACTGAAGGATGGTGACTACCATTTTAATGTATATGGCAATGTTTTAATATTTTATTTATTTATTGTATTAATGAAACGTTGTTTTTATTGTATCGATAAAATGTTGTGGCCCACCCTGAGCCCGCTCATGGGAAGGGCAGGCTATAAATACGAAGACATAAATAAATAAAAAAACATATGAAGAAGGAGAGAGGAGGAGACTGGATTTATACCCCGCCATTCACTCGGAGTCTCAGAGCGGCTTACAAAGCGGCTTTCGCTTCCCCTCCCCACAACAGGCACCCTGTGAGGTAGGTGGGGCTGAGAGAGCTCTCTCGAGGACTGCCCTTGAGAGAACAGCTCTGAGAGAACTCATGACTGAAGAAGAAGAGATTGGATTTATACCCCGCCCTCCACTACCCGAAGGAGTCTCAGAGCGGCTTACGAACTCCTTCCCCTTCCCCTCCCCACAACAGACACCCTGTGAGGTGGGCGGGGCTGAGAGAGCCCTTTCCAGAACTGCCCTTTCAAGGACAGCTCTGACAGAACTACGGCTTGCCCCAGGTCATCCAGCAGGTGCAAGTGGAGGAGTGGGGAATCAAACCCGGTTCTCTCAGACTAGAGACCGCGCACTTAACCGCGACACCAAACTGGAGCAGAGGTCCATTGGTGGCTATAAGCCACAAGATATAGGTGGAATACTGTATCTGGGGCAGGGATGCTCTGTCTTCTTGGTGCTTGGGGGGGGGGCAACAGTGGTCCCCTTTCGACAGAGGTTGCCAGCTCTGGGTTGGGAAATTCCTGGAGATCTGGCGACTTTTAATAGATGTTTCTATGTCGATGCGCCACCACTGTCGCCCTGCATTTTTGATTCCTTTTCCGTTAGAGGTTTGTCCTTATTCAAAACCCAGAGTACCTCGACTGTTCTCGCTGGCCTCCCTGCTGTACACCACGTTCAGCCAGTCCGACTGCAGTCTCTTGATCAGGGTGTAGGCAGACAGAGGGTTAACCACGGTGCCTCCCGCTCCCTGGTGCAAGGCCTGTATCTTCTCGTAGAACCTGGGAGGCGCACACAAGAAAAGGAGAACAGCCCTGAGAGAACTTGTGACTGCCCCAAGGTCACAACAGCAGATGCATGTGGAGGAGTGTGGAATCAAACCCGGTTCTTCCAGATTAGAGTCCATGCTCCTAACCACTACACCACACTGGCTCTCAACTACTAATCCCATTTCAAAGCCATGTACGCCAGTGCCCAATACTATGTTTTGTGGCAGTGAATTCCATAAGTTAAGCATGTGCAAAGAAATATTTTTTCCACTTTGTCCTAAATCTAATGCTCGTCAACCTCATGGAGCGATCCTGAGTTCTAGGGCGATTTCGCACTACAGCTGCCTCGCAGTGCAGCCACCGTTTGCCCCGACACAAGTATGTCAATTTCACACCCGAAGCTGCGGGGCTGCATTTTGACTCGTGGCTTCGCCCGATTTCCTCCGCAGTTTCGTGATCCTGGGTTTTGAGGAACATGAAACTGCGGAGGAAATCGGGCGAAGCCGCGGGTCAAATGCAGCCCCGCAGCCTCCGGTGTGAAATTGACAAATGGTGTTGGGGCAAACGGCGGCTGCGCCGCGAGGCAGCTCTAGTGAGAAATCGCCCCTAGTGTTATCATGCAGTACCCAGTTATGATGAAGCAATGGTTTTAACATTAGGTGGACCCTGATTGGAAGTGCTGCATGGGGTCCTCTGCTGATAATTGTTCAAGGAACGGGTTCAGTCCACAGCATCTCATGCTCTTTCACTTCTTAAAGTCCATGCTTGTGCATGAACTTTAACATTCTGGACAGATGTGTAGAGAAAGTGGAGAGAGAGAACTTTTTCTCCCTCTCCCTGGTATTCGGGGATATTCGGGAATCCCGAATATGCTGGCCCCAAATAGCCCCGAATCCGAATTTTACCGAATTTTTTTTTTTCAGTGCACACCCCTACCTGGGAACTTATGCATGCCGAGCAGAAGCTCTGCCACTGAGCCACGGCCCCTCCATGAATCCCAGGACAATTTATTTACTTATTTTTCAAAGTTATATTTCTCCATTTTTAACCATTTTAATTTAACCATTTTTGCACTGTAAAATCTGTAGTTGGCTTGTACTGATATTTTGAATATTTAGCTCATTTCTAATTCGGAGTTTAAATTTTTCCTCCTCTTCTACTTCGGTTATCGTCTAACAGAACTTATTCAGCAATGGTGGAAAAGAAAAAAAAACTTGAAAATTATTTCTGACATCTGAAAGCGCATTTCTTGCCAGTCACTCTGGGCGGACAAGTATTTTTGGCACTGCTTTTTTTCTTTCCTTTAAATCTGAGCTGTGATTGAAACTGTATGTTTTGAAGTCGATGAATTCGTCCATAAAAGGAAAGAGGGATGCCTGCCAAAGTATCATTTCAAATTGCCTCATTCCCTTGTCAATTTTGCAGGCCATGGAATTCTTCCGGGAAGGATTGATTTCCCTCTACCGCCCCTCACTTAAATAAGAGTAGCAAAAACCTTACAATAGGAGTTTGGGTTTGCAAAGAGAAGAAGAAGAGGAGGAGGAGGAGATTGGATTTATACCCTACCCTTCACTACTTGAAGGAGTCTCAGAACGGCTTACATTCTCCTTTCCCTTCCCCTCCCCATAACAGACACCCTGTGAGGTAGGTGGGGCTGTGAGAGGTCTTTCGAGGACTGCCCATGAGAGAACAGCTCTGAGAGAACTTGTGACTGACACAAGGTCACACTAGCAGCTGCACTACACCAAACTGGCATGAATCAAGGGACACGAATCAAGGCGAGGCAGCTGTCCCGGGCAGCCAATCTGAGGGGGCGGGAGGCATTATGTTTATATACTTAGTCACTGAAATTTCTATCCCGCTCGGAGTGGCTTACATCGTATTGAACAATTAGACCATTCCATAAAACATAAAATCGATTAAAACATTACTTCCATTAATTAAAACATTAACTGATTCACACCCAGATCCTCCTAAGATGAAAAGTGTGTGAAGAGAATTCATAGCCAGTAAGGATCTCAGAACAGCAAGGAAATCTCACCATTCTCCTAAGGTACAGCAAAGCTCCTTTCGAGCATACCAAGCAGGCGATGCTCAGACTGAATCCCCAGTAGACACGCTTCGGTTCAGCCGTTCAGGTCCCCCTGGGGTTTCAGGTTCTGATATTGCAATTAAAGAACACCCAGTTGGCACGAAAACCCCACTATTTAGCCTTCACAGTGTAGTGGTTCGCGTGTTGGATCTGGGAGACCCGGGTTCGAATCCCCACTCTGCCACAGAAACTTGCCAGGTGACCTCGGGCCAGTCACACCCCCTCTCGGCCTAACCTACCTCATGGGGTTGTTGTGAGGATAAAAAGGGAAGGGAGGACGGTGATGTAGCCCACCTCTGGTCCCCATTGGAGGGAAAGTCTCTACCATGCGCCACGCGGAGGAATGCACGCGGGAAATATTATGCAGGAATTTGAAAGATCTGGGAGGGAAAAGGCAAGAGCAGGCAGTGACTCTCGTTTGCGAACTTTATCCCTGAAAAGTCAGCAAGAGCGAGACTCATTCTGAGTCGCTGGCTGCTTCCCAAACTCTCAGGGAAAAACTCCACCTCAGATCAGCTGCGGGCGATTCTTTGAGACAAAGGGGGTCCAGTCGAGGGAACGTCTGCATACAAAGCAGATGCTCTGTCTGTATGAGCGACTGTCTTTTGCTTCCTGGCCCTTGATGTTATCTTATTGGCAGTCAACCTGCGCTGTCGGGGTCAACAGCCCAGAACGTTTAGGAAGGGGCCGTGGCTCAGGGGAAGACTCTCCGCTTGGCATGCGGAAGGTCCCAGGTTCAATTTCCGCCATTTCCAGCTAAAAGGATCAGGCAGTAGACGATGTGAAAGACCTCTCCCTGAGACCCTGGAGGGCCGCTGCCAGGCTGAGTACACAATACCGACCTTGATGGGCCAATAGTGGGAGGGGCCGTGGCGCAGTGGTAGAGACTCTGTTTTGCATGCAGAAGTTCCCAGGTTCAATCCCCGGCATCTCCAGTTAAAAGGAGGAAGTAAGAGCTGCGGTGGCTCAAGTGGTTGAGACGCTGAACTGCAGCCTGTGGAAGGTCGGTAGTTCAGCAGTTCGAGACCCGGGTGCCGCATGATGGAGTGAGCTCCTGTCTCTAGTTCCAGCTCCAGCCAACCGAGTGGTTCGAAAGCAAGAAATTGCAAGTAGATAAATAGGTACTGCTTCGGTGGGAAGGTAACAGCGTTCCGTGCGCCTTGGTGTTTAGTCATGCCGGCCACATGACCACGGAAACGTCTTCGGACAGCGCTGGCTCTTCGGCTAGGAAACGGAGATGAGCACCGCAACCCTAGAGTCGGACTCGACTGGCTTTCGAGCAAGGGAACCTTTACCTTTACATTTTTAAGAGCTGATGGGAAAAGACCATTAAGGGACCAACAATCTGATTCAGTATAAGGCAGATTCATGTGTTCATATGCACCTGTCTAAAGAAGAAGAAGACAAGGAAGAGGAGGAGGAGATTGGATTTACACCTTGCCCTTCACTCGGAGTCTCAGAGCGGTTTACAATCTCCTTTCCCTTCCCCTCCCCACAACAGACACCCCGTGAGGTAGGTGAGGTTGAGAGAGCTCTTCCAAGGACTGCTCCTGAGAGAACCACTTGTGACTGACCCAAGGTCGCACCAGCAGCTGCATGCGGAGGAGTGGGGGAATCGAACCCGGTTCTCCCAGATTAGAGTCCTAACCACCTCCTAACCACCACACCAAACCGGCTAGTATATTTTTATCCCACCTTTTCTCCAAGAGTGAAGAACATAGGTTTCCCTTCCCATTGTTCTCTCCACGATAACAAGTGCCAGTGTGGCGTTAGCGGCTCGACGTTTAGACCGGGATCTGGGAGACCCAGCTTCAAATCCCCACTCTGCCATGGAAGCTTGCTGGGTGACCTTGGGCCAGTCACACACTCCCAGCCTAGCCTACCTCTCAGGGTTGTTGTGGGGATAAAACGGAGGAAAGGAGAATGACGTGAGCCACTTGAGTTCCCCAATGTGTCTTTTATTCTTAAGAAAGCAGGCTGTGAATCAAGTCCTACCCACATCTTCAGACACGCTAAGAACACGCATGCAGGGGGGAAGGGGGGAGGGCGCTAAAGTGGTAGGAAAGCTCTGCCCTTTGTAGTTGCTCAGAGGCAGCCTCTCCAGGGTTCCCCAAGGCACTGGTTCTGTGAGAGCCTGGGTTTTATATGGCGAGCCAGTTTGGTGTAGTGGTTAAAGTGCGGGGACTCTAATCTGGGAGAACCGGGTTTGAGTCCCCACTCCTCCACTTGCACCTGGCTGGATGGCCTTGGGCAAGCTGTAGTTCTGATAAGAGCTGTTCTTGAAAAAAGGGCAGTTTCTGTCTGCCTAGTGGTGCATAATGCTAAAAGCCAGTTTGGCGTCATGGTTAAGTGCGCGGACTCTAATCTGGGAGAGCCGGGTTTGATTCCCCACTCCACTTGCACCTGCTGGATGACCTTGGGCAAGCCGTAGTTCTGATAAGAGCTGTCCTTGAAAAAGAGCCGTTTCTGTCAGAGCTCTCTCAGCCCCACCGACCTCACAGGGTGTCTGTTGTGGGGAGGGGAAGGGAAAGGAGTTTGTAAGCTGCTCTGAGACTCCTTCGGGTAGTGAAGGGTGGGGTATAAATCCAATCTCCTCCTCCTCCTCCTCCTCCTCCTCCTCCTCCTCTTCTTCTTCTTCTTCTTCTTCTTCTTCTTCTTCTTCTTCTTCTTCTTCTTCTTCTATAACTTGGGGTGGTGGCACAAAGACAAGCACGCTTTGACATTCAGGCCATCATGCAACACACATGTGAGAGCACACAGACCCAGGGCAGCTTTGTGACAATCACAACGAGACCAAGGACACCCCAGTAATGGCTGAGTGGAGATTTCAACCCAGGTGTTCCAAATCCTCATTGAAGAGAAGAAGAAGAATAAAACTTGGTCTTAAAGGTGCCACTGGACTGTTTTGGACCGGGAGGGGCTCTGCAGCTTACCTGGCTGCTTCTTGCTCTGACTGAGGGCTGCTGGGAGCAGGGGGTGGGGCTTGTTGCATGTGCCCGCCCCCTGGGCTCTTTACTGCCGGAGCTCCGCTCCAAGAGCAAGAGTCCGGGATCACCTCGAAGACTCACAAAATCTGTGGCAGGGGAGGAGCTTTTGTGAGTCCGGATATCTGAAGACGTGAGCAGTGCCTCTCAAAAGCTCATAATCCCGCAACAAACTGCGTTAGTCCTGAAGGTGCTCCTGGACGCTTGCTCTTTCCTGCTGCTAAAGACGGACTCACACGGCTACCCATCTTGATTTTCTCCAGGGGATCTGCCATGTGGAGTGTGGAGATCAAGTATAATTCCCGGAGATCCCCCGTCCTCACCTGGGGGCTGGCAACCCCACTGACTCGCATAAAGGGTAAAGCTTTCCCTTCCTCGAAAGACAGTCGAATCCGACTCTGAGGGCCAGCGCTCATCTCCGTTTCCGAGCCGAAGAGCCGGCGCTGTCCAAAGATGTTTTCGTGGTCATGTGGCTGGCATGACTAGACGGCCGAGGCGCACGGAACGCTGTGACCTTCCCACCAAAGCGGTACCTATTTATCGACTTGCAATTTCTTGCTTTCGAACGGCTAGGCTGGCAGGAGCCGGGGCCAGAGACGGGAGCTCACTCCGTCACGCGGCACTTGGGTCTCGAAATGCCGGACTACAGACCTTCTGGTCTACAGCTCAGCATCTTAACCTCTGAGCCACCGCACTGTTGGGATTTGCTTTTCTATCCTATTTGGGTTGGGTCTGGGTGGGCAAGTGGGTCACCTGCCTGATCAGACCAAAGACCCAGAGGGGACATAAGAACATAAGAGATGCCAATGTTGGATCAGGCCAAAGGCCCATCCAGTCCAACACTCTGTATCACACAGTGGCTAAAAATACCAGGTGCCATCAGGAGGTCCAGCAGTGGGGCCAGGACACTAGAATCCCTCCCACTGTTGACCCCCTGCAGCTCCAAGAAGACAGAGCATCCCTTGCCCCAGACTGAGAGTTCCTCTCTATACCTTGTGGCTAATGACCACTGATGGACCTCTGCTCCATAGAAGAACAGAAGAGAAGCCAATGTTGGATCAGGCCAATGGGCCATCCAGTCCAACACTCTGTGTCACACAGTGGCCAGAAATACTAGGTGCCATCAGGAGGTCCACCAGTGGGGCCAGGACACTAGAAGCCCCCCCACTGTTGCCCCCCCCCCAAGCACCAAGAAGACAGAGCATCCAGAGCCCCTATCTATACCTTGTGGCTCATAGCCACTGATGGACCTCTGCTCCATATGCTTATCTAATTCCCTTTTGAAGCCGTCCATGCTTGTAGCTGCCACCACCTCCTGTGGCAGTGAATTCCATGTGTTCATCACTCTTTGGGTGAAGAAGGACTTCCTTTTTCCATTCTAACCCGACCGCTCAGCAATTTCATGGAGTGCCCACGAGTTCTTGTATTGTGAGAAAGGGAGAAAAGTACCTCTTTCTCTACCTGCTCTTTCCCATGCATAATCAGTGTCTACGGCTCTCAACCACCCTGCCTGTGGGATTCTTTGATGCCCCGGCCCAGTTCATTCCTACCTTCGGAGGTCCTCGATCCTCCCAGTCTCTTCTTCGAGGTACGTCCGCAGGAACCGGAGGAGTTCTCTCTCGGTCGCCAACGCCTGCTGGATGCTGAGCATGGACGTGAACGTTTCTGCCCCCAGGCCTGGCAAGAGTCCGAAGAGAGCCACCCCGAGGAACCAAAGCACCATCCTCATCCGGAGAGAGCGTGGCCCCCTATCTCTCCCCTTGGGTAAGCGCCGGATTCTTCTGTCTGTCCTCGAGCTGAAGCAGCCCAGCTGTGTCCAGAGCTGTTTCTGTCGGCTCACCTCTGCTCCTTCCCTGAGCTCTCGCCGGCAGCTGGGAAAGCCATCTGGCGGGGACCTATCCGGGAGCGAAGGGAGAGGAATAGAAACCAGATGTGGAGGGGCAGCGGGGAAAACCTGCAGTGCTGGATCTGCGCCGCAGGCCCCGACGGTGCTTCGTCAGGCTGCTCTGCCGCTTTCTCTCTCTCCCCCCCACACACTTCGGTACTGAAAATGTGGTTTACACACAGGGGCGTAAGCGGGAGGGGAAGGAGGCTTCCCCGGCCAGGTTCTGAGCGACCGATTCGTGCGGCCAGTTCGGGAAGCCGAACTTTCGAGGCAGGCTTTTCGAGGGCCGGGAGCGAACGGTGAAACCGAGACTGCTTGGAGTCGCCTCGCAGTGACTCAGAGTCTTGGCCTGGCCACTCTGTCTGCTCTCGGAAGGGCAGTGGCTCTGCTAGGGGGTCAGCCCCTGGTTTAGTGGGCACTCCACGGGACTCCCAGGCCTTGGGGGCTTTCCCTGCCGGGGAGCGGAAGCAGCTGGCTGGGGTTTGGAGTGGGCATCGACAAGATAGGTGTCAGGCTTCGTGGGGTTCGTCTTCGCGATCGGGTGGGAGCACTAGCGGAGCACGGGTGAATACGTTGCCAGCGTGGTCACCTCAGCCGTTGTCGGGTGAGATATTTGTGTCTCTTTTCCCCGACAGCGTCCCCCTGGTCACCGTCTTGGGTGGAGCTGCCCGCGTCTCCCCCACAGCGCTTCCTGCCCAGGTGTCCGCAATCCTCATTGGTTTCCCAGTGCTCCGAGGAGGGGAGCGGTGGCACAAAGGCAGATTGGTGTAGTGGTTAAGTATGGGGACTCTAATCTGGGAGAACCGGGTTTGATTCCCCACTCCTCCACTTGCACCTGGCTGGATGACCTTGGGTCAGTCACAAGCTCTGGCACAGCTGTTCCTGAAAAACCTATCGAGGACAACATTTTTGTGTAATGAAATTTGACTCGATTCTGTTTTCTCTTACAACGTTTAATTATTCTTAAAATATGGTTTAAAAATAGTTTAAAATAATTCATTCTGAGATTTTTACAAGGCTATGCAACTAATCTTCTAAAAATAATTTTCGCAATAGTCAATTGTAGACTTGCTCACAACTTTAATGCTCCTGGCTTTTTTCGCTCATGAGGTAGAATTTTTGCTCACAACGCTGTGGAGCTTAGAGGGAACATTGTGATTTTGTCAGTTTTTAAAAGCCTGTCCTGTGTGGATTGCACTCTTCCTCCACATGGATCAATCACAAGCAATTCTTAAGTTTGGTGGTTCAAGAAGGTCCATGTGGCTCAGGGGAGCGGTGGCACAGAGGATTTATCCTCTGGTTAACATCTGAACTGAACAGAGTTGCTGTCAGTTCTAGCCCGCGCTGGTGTGAGCTACCAGCCTTGTCCCCAGCTCGCCGTCCACCCAGCGGTTCGAAAGCTTCGGCGAGTAGATAAAATGGGTACCACTCCTTAGAGAGGGTGGTCACACTAAACCCCCGTACGGGAGGTGTTAGCCAGCGAATGGAATGTCCAGCTCATAAGCTCGGAAGCCTGATAAAAAGACCTCTTTGGCATTAGGAAGCCTGTAATGGGCCAATCCGGCCAGGCGGTGGCAGTGCGGCGCTACGATTCAAAGCAGCCCAGGAAGCCAAGCCGAAAAGTGAAGGCCGTCCAGAACACGTCTGAAGCCTTCAGCTGAACAAAAATCCCCGTCGGCTGCAAAATGTGTGCGATTTAAAGAATTATATGTTGTCCTCCCTTACCCCTATGAACAATGGTTAGTCCCTTGTGCGAAACCGTGTAACTGTAAATCGCTCAGAGCCAGTAGCTCTGCCAGCAATCGAAAGGTATTATTATTATTATTGTTCATCCCACTCCTCCGACCAGGTTCTCGCACCTGATCTTAACCACCTCCCAAAAAAAGGGGGGGAAAGAGGAATGGTTTGGCCCGACTGTGAACCGTGACCATCCCTCTTGCTCTCTGTCACTTCCCTGCCGGCGAGTCCAACTTCCTGGGTGACCCTGGCTCCCTCCTTTCCGTGACGGACCACCCCTCCGTGGCAAATGGGGCAAGATGCCTGGACCCTCCCTGAAGCCTCGGAGAGGATCGCCTGCTGACTGTTGGGCTATCCCCGGGGCTCCTCTGCCCATTCCTTGGGCCCAGTCAGGGGGGTTCCTGGGGTCCCCACCTTGACAAGAGGGTTGCCAACCTCCAGATCCCCAGATAACCTGGAGATCTCCCAGAATTACGACTGACCTCTGGACAAAAAAGATCAGATCCCCTGGAGAGAATGGCTGCTTTGGAAGGAGGGCCCTGTGGGATTATGCTATACTACTATGGCGTTCACGACGTCGCTTCCGGGTCACGTAGGCACATCACGTTTATTTTAGGCATTCTTCCCTGTTTGGGGGTGTGATTTGGGGGGATAGGAGCAGCTGAAACTGGGGGACCCCCATTTGCACGGGGGGGGGAGAGATCTGGCATCCCTACTTGGAGATTGGAGGTTTGGGGAGGGAAGGGACCATAGGGTCAGGGCTCTTTTTGTGGCAGGAGCCCCTTTGCATATTAGGCGACACCCCCCCTAATGTAGCCAATCCTCCAAGAGCTTACAGAGCTCTTCTTATGGGGGCTACTTGTAAGCTCTTGGAGGATTGGCTACATTAGGGGTATGTCCCAGGGCTCTTTTCGTAGCAGGAGCTCCTTTGCATATTAGGCGACACCCCCCCTAATGTAGCCAATCCTCCAAGAGCTTACAGAGCTCTTTTTATGGGGGCTACTTGTAAGCTCTTGGAGGATTGGCTACATTAGGGGTGTGTCCCAGAGGGCTCTTTTCGTAGCAGGAGCTCCTTTGCATATTAGGCGACACCCCCCCTAATGTAGCCAATCCTCCAAGAGCTTACAGAGCTCTTCTTATGGGGGCTACTTGTAAGCTCTTGGAGGATTGGCTACATTAGGGGGGGTGTCGCCTAATATGCAAAGGAGCTCCTGCTACGAAAAGAGCCCTGGGACACACCCCTAATGTAGCCAATCCTCCAAGAGCTTACAGAGCTCTCCTTACAGGGGCTACTTGTAAGCTCTTGGAGGATTGGCTACATTAGGGGTGTGTCGCGGGCAGGGGTCTTTTTGTAGCAGGAGCTCCTTTGCATATTAGGCGACACCCCCCCTAATGTAGCCAATCCTCTGAGCTTACAGAGCTCTTCTTACAGGGGCTACTGTAAGCTCTTGGAGGATTGGCTGCATAAGGGGCGTGTCTCCTAATATGCAAAGGAGTTCCTGCTACAAAAAGAGCCCTGTCTGCCTAGCAAAGCAGCCATTTTCTCCAGGGGAACCGATCTGTGTCACCTGGAGAGTGGTCGTAAATCCAGGACATCTCCAGGCACCACCTGGAGGTTGGCGTCCCTAATACTCATTCCCAGACTCGAGCCCTACAAGAGACTATGGGAATCTTCTCCTTGGCACAGGAAGAGGAAGCAGAGGCCCCGAAGGGGTGACAAAATACCTCAACAGGCCCCGGAGAAGCGATTCACTTACTGAAAGAACTATAAAGCCTTGTAAAGAAGAGAAGAATAAGAGGAGATTGGATTTATACCCCGCCCTTCACTACCCGAAGGAGTCTCAGAGCGGCTTACAAACTCCTTTCCCTTCCCCTCCCCACAACAGACACCCTGTGAGGTAGGCGGGGCTGAGAGAGCTCATTTGAGAACTGCCCTTGAGAGAACAGCCCGGAGAGAACTTGTGACTGACCCAAAGTCACTCCAGCAGCTGCATGTCGAGGCGTGGGGAATCAAACCCGGTTCTCCCAGATTAGAGTCCGCACTCCTAACCACGACACCAAACTGGCCCCCAGGGTAGGTCAAATTTGTTCAATGCAGCCTGGATCGGCAGCTTCCGTCCCCAAACCAACCTCCGAAGGGTTTCTGATTTAACTGTAGCAGCCCTCAGACCTAAACCAAGTGTCTCGGGGAGACGGAAATGTTCCCTCACTGGTTTCTCTGTGTTCCAAAGACTGGTTTTAATAATCAGTTTGTGTCCCGTTCATTCTCTTGCTGGGGGAAAATGACTTTCAAAGTGACTGAAGGTAATCCTGGGAGGTACATATAAGGCAGGAAGAGCAAATGAGGCTCTGATAGCTGATTGTTGCTATGGTTTTCAGTGGGGGGAAAACTTGATCATATGGCTCTCTTTTGGAGGCCAAAGAGCAATACTTACACTGCCACCTAGTGGAAAAATTCTAACATGACAAGTAGACTATAACTGGCAATGAGCTCTTCCTGACAACCAGGGGTCATTTCCTGCAGGAGCGCACAGGAGCAGAGCTCCGGCAGTAAAGAGCCCAGGGGGCGGGCACATGCAACAAGTCCCACCCCCTGCTCCCAGCAGCCCTCAGTCAGAGCAAGAAGCAGACAGGTAAGTTGCAGAGCCCCCCCCCCCCCGCACCCAGGTCCAAAACACTCCCAGTGGCACCTTTAAGACCAAGTTTTATTCAGGCACAAGCTCTCCCTCCTCCGCGAGGACAGATCTGCATGTCCCCCCCCCCCAATAGCTAGGAATCGAAAACAGTCCGGTGGAGCCTGAGCAGTGGGTGTTGCCTTCTGACACACTTCCGGTGATGCCAGGGGGTGTGGCATATGCAAATGAGTTATGCTAATGAGTTATGCTAATGAGCTCCTGCACCTCTTTTTCTACGAAATGACCGCTGCTGACAACTAACCCCCCTGCAATATCTGAAGAAATCTGTTTCTCTGAATCTGAAGGAGTGTTCATACTAAGTCTCTCAGTCCTCGCTTGTACCCAGAATTGAACTTGGTCTTGTATGTGGCCACCGGACACAAACCTCGTTCCCACATTTGTTTGTTGACTCTTGTATTTGTATGCTAATGTACTGCCATTCACAGATCTCTCTTACATCCCGTCTCAGCTATAATCACCCAGTGCTTACACATCTTGACTCTAAATGGTCCTTCGTGACAACAACCCCCACCCCCTATAAGTAACTGATCTGGTAACTGCTTGCTACCTTTATCACCTAGACATATATCTCAATACCACTTCGGTGGGAAGGTAACAGCGTGTGCGCCTTGGTGTTTAGTCATGCTGGCCACATGAGATACCCCGGAATTACAATTAGTCTCCAGACAACAGAGATGAGAGGAAGGGCAGGAAAGGTTGCATCAGTGCTTGGTTCTTGTGGCCTTTTCTTACACGCCCAGGGAAATGCTGACTGCCACTTTGGGCTCAGGAAGCCATTCTTCTCCAGGCCAGTTTGGCCGGGGATCCTGGAGGGGGTTTTTTTGGTGTCATTTTCTGGGCATGGAACAGGGGTTACTGGGGAGGTATTTGTGAACTTCCTGTATTGAGCTGGGGGTTGGACTAGATGACCCTGGAGGTCCCTCCCGACTCTGTGACTCTATGACAGAGAACTGGTCTCCAAAGGACAAATGAAACGGCCACTTCGGAAGGTGGACTCTGTGGCATCCCACCCTGCTAGGATCCCTCCCCTCCCCAAACCCCGCCCTCCCCAGGCCCCACCCACAAAATCTCCAGGCGTTTCCCAACCCGGAGCTGGCAACCACGTCCGGAAGTGATATCATGGCATCGTACAGCATTCCAGTCTCTTGCCAACTCCTGACGCCGACTGAGGGCCCACAACCCTCATTTGAGGCTGTCGACCTCAGTGGCGTTCACTTCTGAACAAAACGCCCGGCATTCGGTCCACCGGAGAGGCTAAATGCTATGCTTAATCCGGCCCCTCCCTTGCGGTCCTGCCGGACTGTGACAAACCCCTCCCCAGTGCGATGAAAAGGGCAGCATCCGAAGCCTTTGGGAGGGATGGACAGAAAGACCAGCCTTTGAGCCTCACCCAGTGCTCGATCATGAGGGTCTTGAGTCCGGGGATTGTCCTTCTTCTGGCACTGCTGGGATTAATCGGTAAGTAGCCGAGGGTCTCCCGGGGGCAGTTCTGCAAACGAGGAATATTTGTCCCACAGAGCCGTCGTTTGTTTGGGTGGTTTTTAAGAGGTGGTTTTTATTATGTGTGTTTTGACTTGTTCACTGTCCTTGGGGGCCCGTACGAGGGCAGAAAGGTTGCCAACTCCAGACATGGGAGATTCCTGGAGGTTTTTTTGGGGGGGCGCCTTGGAACGGGAGGTTTTGGGGCAGGGAGGGAGAGGGGTATACCTTCCCTACCTTCCAAAGTGGCCATTCTCTCCAGGGGAACTGATTTCTCTCGTCTGGAGATCGACTGTAATTTTGGGAGCTCTCCAGGCAGCCGTAGAAAGGCGGGGCATAGATTTTTGCAAAATAAAATAATTGAGATTTCCGTAGGATTCTCAGCTCGGGGTTGGGAAATGCCTGGAGATCGAACGAATGAATGTTTATTTGCGGTCAAAGACCATTTTTCGTAAGAGTACAATATTATACAGTCAAAGAGATTCGTTCCAGCACAGAACATATGTTTAGTCATAAACACCTTAAAGTATTTATAAACTATAATAATAAAAAAACCCTTAAAATATATCTAAAATAACTAATATATGTAAAATGATTACAAGTCCTACAAATAAAAACGATACATCACCATACTGCTTATTGTGAAATTCTACCAAGTAGAAGCAGAATTTGGCTATTTGTCTGGAGATAATTGAGCTGCGGTGGCTCAAGTGGTTAAGACGCTGAACTGCAGGCTGTGGAAGGTCAGTAGTTCAGCAGTTCGAGACCCGAGTGTGCCGCATGACGGAGTGAGCTCCCATCTCTAGTTCCAGCTCCCGCCAACCTAGCAGTTCGAAAGCAAGAAATTGCAAGTAGATAAATAGGTACCACAACAGTGGAAAGGTAACAGCGTTCCGTGCGCCTCGGTGTTTAGTCATGCCGGCCCCATGACCACGGAAACATCTTCGGACAGCGCCGGCTCTTCGGCTTTGAAACGGAGACGAGCACCGCAACCCTAGAGTCGGACTCGACTGGCTTTCGAGCAAGGGGAACCTTTAGCTTTAATTGGGCTCTCATTAACTAAAATAAATCTAACTAACTAAATAAAAGCCTCTATACCCACTTCTGACACCATGCAATGTTCTTGGGCAATATGCCTCATCCGTTGAACAACAACACCCAGTCGTTGTTTATGGAACAGCTTTATTTGGTAGAAGGAGACCCCCGAAACTGAGGGCAAAGAACCACATCACACCAGCTGAGAGTCAGCCGATCCTCCCCATTATATCAGGTTAAATACATTCCACTATAATGGAAAACTACCTACTTAAAGGTACAAACACATCACACCTAGAGATTTGGGGGGTGGAGTATGGGGGGGGGGGGAGGGACTTCAATGGGGTATGATGCCGTAAGGTCCTAGATGGACC
>NW_015164822.1:29819-30839 GCF_001447785.1 Gekko japonicus
ATGGACCCTCACTGGTCTGACCCAGCAGGGCTCTTCTGAGGTTCCTCTCAGGGGAAGGCCTCAGCCTCTCTGCCCTGTTCTTGGCCCTCCAGAGGAACGGGTTGGCCACTGTGTGAGGCAGGATGCTGGACTAGATGGACCCTCACTGGTCTGATCCAGCAGGGCTCTCCTGATGTTCTCATCTCTAACAACCCAGATGCAATGCTGACAGTGTTCGCTCCCTAACAACTGCCCTCTAGCTCAGGGCTCTCAAATCTACACCCAGCCAGGCCACGCTGTCTGACTACTGAAAATGAGAAAATCACCCTTTGAACAGTTGCTGCCCGGGGGACTCATGTCCCGGCATTGTGTATTAATCCCTGGGATTTCGTTGGGGCCGTGACGGGTCAGGTCAGGCATTCGGGATCTCCGGATGACCCTGTTCTACACCAGATTTCATTTTACCAACCAGGTCACATGTCGGTGCATTGACTCACACACCAGAGCCACCCATTCAGAAAGAGAGACGTCTGTCCCGGTGTTACCTAGGAGCATTCCGATGCAGCTGCTGATTGGTCGGCTGTTCTGCCATTCCCCGTTTTGGCCATTATGCCGGAGGGAAAGGGCTAGGAAGCATTGTCTTGCTGGCAATCCCTCAGTCATAAGAACAAAAGAACACAAAGAAGAGTCCTGCTGGATCAGACCAGTGAAAAGCAGCTATGTGCTGCAACAAAACGAGGGAGGGTAGAAAGGAAGAGGAAGCAGAAAACAGCTGCAGAAAAGATAGAAAAGGGTGAGTAGTTTTGAGAGGGTTTTTTTCCCTTTTAAAAACAAAAGTATTCTGATCTTTGTTTGGGCGCATCTTTGTTTTGGGTGCATTAGGATCAGGGGTCATTTTGTAGAAAAAGAGGTGCAGGAGCTCATTAGCATAACTTATCTGCATATGCCACACCCCCTGACATCATTGGAAGCGTGTCAGAAGGCAACACCCACCGCTCAGGCTCCACTGGACTGTTTTGGATTGCTAGCTATTGAGGGGGG
>NW_015164822.1:31939-32719 GCF_001447785.1 Gekko japonicus
CCTCCTCTATATTTTTCCAGCTCTGCAGTGTCCTTTTTGAGATACGGTGACCAGAACTGCCATTTCTGACCACAGAACAAGTCAAAGTGAGATGCAGACCTGGCATTTGGAGAGAAAGTGAACTGTGGACCCAGGGCCCGGCTCGAGGTATTTCTGCGCCCTAGGCAAGGCTGCCTTATGGCACAGATGCCAACCTCCCGGTGGGGCCTGGAGACCTGGAGACCTCTGGAGCCAGCCACCCTTTTGCTGCTGCCACCACCGCCTCCTCCCCCCCACCGCCGCCACCAAAGGGGGGGAGGAGTGGGGAGGCACAGCTTGGTGCCCCATCCAGGGCCCGGCGCTCTAGGCGAATGCCTAGTTCGCCTAGTGGGTGAGCCAGCCCTGAGAAGGGAATTTAAACTTTACTAAAGACTGTTTCAGTAGAGATCAGCTCCCTGCAGGTAACGGCTGCTTTGGAAGGCGAACTCTATGAGGTTATGCTCCACTGAGGTCCCTCCCATCCCGAAACCCCACCCTCCCCGGGCTGTTGCCAACTCTTGGTCAAAAAACACCTGAAGATTTGGGGGCAGAGCATATGAAAGCCAGTGAACAGGGAACCTCAGAAGGCTGTAATGCCAGTCCACCCTCCAAAGAGCCAGTTTGGTGGAGTGGTTAAGTGCGTGGACTCTAATCTGGGAGAACCGGGTTTGATTCCCCACTCCTCCACTTGCAGTGGCTGGATGACCTTGGGCAAGCCGTAGTTCTGATAAGAGCTGTTCTTGAAAAAAGGGCAGTTTCTGT
>NW_015164822.1:32768-37050 GCF_001447785.1 Gekko japonicus
TATAAATCCAATCTCTTCTTCCTCTTCTTTTACCTCACAGGGTGTCTGTTGTGGGGAGGGGAAGGGAAAGGAGTTTGTCAGCCGCTCTGAGACTCCCTTGGGTAGTGAAGGGCGGGGTATAAATCCAATCTCTTCTTCCTCTTCTTTTACCTCACAGGGTGTCTGTTGTGGGGAGGGGAAGGGAAAGGAGTTTGTGAGCGGCTCTGAGACTCCTTTGGGTAGTGAAGGTCGGGGTATAAATCCAATCTCTTCTTCCTCTTCTTTTACCTCACAGGGTGTCTGTTGTGGGGAGGGGAAGGGAAAGGAGTTTGTGAGCGGCTCTGAGACTCCTTTGGGTAGTGAAGGTCGGGGTATAAATCCAATCTCTTCTTCCTCTTCTTTTACCTCACAGGGTGTCTGTTGTGGGGAGGGGAAGGGAAAGGAGTTTGTGAGCGGCTCTGAGACTCCTTTGGGTAGTGAAGGTCGGGGTATAAATCCAATCTCTTCTTCCTCTTCTTTTACCTCACAGGGTGTCTGTTGTGGGGAGGGGAAGGGAAAGGAGTTTGTGAGCGGCTCTGAGACTCCTTTGGGTAGTGAAGGTCGGGGTATAAATCCAATCTCTTCTTCCTCTTCTTTTACCTCACAGGGTGTCTGTTGTGGGGAGGGGAAGGGAAAGGAGTTTGTGAGCGGCTCTGAGACTCCTTTGGGTAGTGAAGGTCGGGGTATAAATCCAATCTCTTCTTCCTCTTCTTTTACCTCACAGGGTGTCTGTTGTGGGGAGGGGAAGGGAAAGGAGTTTGTAAGCCACTCTGAGACTCCTTTGGGTAGTGAAGGGCGAGGTATGAATCCAATCTCCTCCTCCTCCTTCTCTTCTTCTTCTCCGGGGAAATGAATCTCTGCTGCATAAACTCTAATTTCTGGGGAATCTTAGAGTGTCACCCCGGTGTGTTGACATCACTTCCTGTTCGTGTGGAATTGACATCACAACACTGGTGTTGCCAGGACCGGTAGGTCCCTGTCCCTCAAATTTCCTACCAGTTGCCTGCCTTGGTTGGGCCGCCCTGCTTGGGGGCAGAGAGAAGCTCAGTGCGAATCCTGTCATCTATTCTGCTGATGTGATTCTCTGCCTAAGGGACTGGAAAGGATTAATGAGCGGCGAGAGAGGTCCGAGGTTCCACCTTCTCTTTTGGGGGCTGTAGACATTCAAAAGTGAAATCAAGTAGGATAAACAGTAACTGATTTTGGAGAAGGACTGCCATGTGTTAATCCTCTGGTTTGCCTGCTACTGTGCCCCAAGCCGGACAGAAGGTGGGCCTTCCACTGGCCTCACGCGCTTGTGCCAACCAGATGGGCGTCTGCCGCAAGTTCTGCTTGACCCACGAGACCTGCTTTGGGATTTACGGCTGCCCGCATCGCTTCAGGTAAAGGTTAGCCCTCATTGGCGTTGCCTCGGTGGCTGTCTTGATAGTGGCCTTTCCTGCACTCCCACTTTCCTCGCTTGTAAGTTCCTGTTCCTTTTTTGGGGGGGGGGGGTTTCCTGTTCTGTGTGTGTTTTGCTCCCTCTAGTGGTCAATTCAATATTACACAGGTTTGTGTTCAGCATTTGTTGTTGTTGTTCAGTTGCACAGTCGAGTCCGACTCTTTGCAACCCCATGGACTAGATCACGCCAGGCCTTCCTGTCTTCCGCTGTCCTCTGAAGTTTGCTCAATTTCATGTTGGTTGCATCTATGACACTATCTAACCATCTCATCCTTTGCCATCCCCGTCTTCTTTGACCTTCAGTCTTTCCCAGCATCAGGGTCTTCTCCAGGGAGTGCTCCCTTCTCATTGGGTGGCCAAAGTATTTGAGCTTCAGCTTCACTCTCTGGCCTTCCAGGGAACAGTCAGGGTTGATTTCTTTTAGGATTGACTGATCTGATCTCCTTGCAGTCCAAGGGACTCTCAAGAGTCTCCTCCAGCACCATAGTTCAAAAGAATCTATTCTTCGGCGCTCGGCCTTTCTTATAGTCCAACTCTCGCAGCCATACATGACTACTGGGAATACCATTGCTTTGACCATGCGGACTTTTGTTGGCAGGGAGATGTCTCTACTTTTTATCATGCTGTTTAGTTTCGCCACCGCTTTCCTCCCAAGGAGCAGGCGTCTTTTAATTTCATGGCTGCTGCAGCATATCTCTCTGCAGATTTTTATACTAGCTATAAACCTGTTGAATATCAAAATCAACCACCAGAGGGAGCAAAATGCACATGGAACAGACCCCCCTCCTCTCCCAAAGAAACAGGGTGGAAGTGGGTGATTACAACTCAGCAGTTTGCTTTATGGCAGCTGATTATTTGCTTCTAGTTACAATAAACAAGAACCTGCAGAGTAACCAGAAAAATGCAATTGAAAAGAACAGCTCTGGTTTTTAATTTTTTTGCAATTTAACCTCAGACATATGGAATACAGGCTTTAGACACGATTCTTCACATCTTAATCTGATAGTGGATTCTAAGGAACGGTGTTGTGTATTCCTGTGCTTAAACTTGTACGACGTTCACGTGAATGCAGCATGATTTCTCCCTCCGCCTCCTGCTACCATGCTGTTATCATCCGCTACGATCGATCATCTATATATCTAATAGCGAAGGCACCCCCTGCGTGTGGATATCTAAATCCGCACATCGGGGTCACCTGGGGGGCAGGGAGATTTTCCTGCACACTTGGGGCAGTCCCCAGGTGTGCACAAAAATCTAAAAAGTTGAAAAAAGTATACGGGGGATACTTAAATCCCCCCAAAAGTAAAAGAGCCTTCCCTGCACATGCGCAGGGAATGCTCAGGGAACTCTGCTGTGGGCTGGCGGTTGGAAGCCGCTCAGGCCTCACTGCAGGAGCGGGGGGAGGGAAGAGGAGATCAGCGGTGGTGGAGGAGACCGCAGCTGAGGGGCAGGAGATCGGCGGGGTGGCGGCAGAAGAGACCGCCAGAGCCGAGGCCTGGCAGCTGGAAGCCGCTCGGGCCTCTCCACAGGAGCTGGGGGTGGGGGAGGAGACCAGGGGAAGGGGTGTGTGGAAGAGATCGGTGAGGCCTAGCGGCTGGAAGCTGCTCGGGCCTCGCCAAAGGAGCCGGGGGTGGGGGAGGAGACCGGGGGAGGGGGTGGAGGAGATCAGCAAGGCCTGGTAGCTGGAAGCCACTCGGGCATCGCCACAGGAACTGAGGGTGGGGAAGGAGACCAAGGGAGGGGGTGGAGGAGATCGGCGAGGCCTGACAGTTAAAAGCCACTCGGGTCTTGCCACAGGAGCCGAGGGTGGCCCCCCCGCGAGTATCGCGGGTCCCTTTTCTTGTGGTCTTCTATTTTCGAGGTGCAGAATGATAACCCGGGATCCCTGATGGGATTTTGCCCTCTCTGGTTTGAATCCACCAAACCGGGGCATCATAGTAACAGTCGTGAGGCAGGCTGATCACCATCATTGAAGGATTCAGTTTGACAAGAAGTGGGGACCCGCGATACTCACGCGGGGGGGGGAGGAATTTCCAGCGGCTCCCGGGTGCCTGGCCCACTGAAGCAGCAGGAGCCCCGCATGGAGGAAGAGGAGGCAGCGGCCACAGGTGAGCCTAGCAGGTGGGGCTGCCTGGCCCACCAAGGCATTTCCCCCCTGACGACAGCCATGGCAGTGAGCCTTGCACGGTTTATAGCTGCCTGGCCTGCCAAGGCCCCTCCCCAGGACACCAGCAATGGTGGCGAGCCCAGAATGGCTCCCAGCCACCAGGCTTACCAAGGTTCCCCCCACAACACCGGCAACGGTGATCAGCCCAGCTGCCAGTTCCCAGTGGTGTGTTCTCCGCGTATGTGCATGGAACGCTCTTTTACTTTTGGGGGGATTTAAGTATCCCCCCGTATACTTTTTTAAACATGTCAGATTTTTCTGCACCCCTGGGGAGTGCCCCAAATATGCTGGATATATAGTTTTAATCTCTACGTTTACTGTTTGATAATGAACGTTTGCAACCCGTGCTGAGTCTGTTCGTGGGATAGGAATGGAATCAAATAGATAAATAAATACCATGGGCAAGAGAAAGCCAAGACAGCTAGGCAGAGTGAACGCGGGGAGACAGCCGGCCATGACCCTTAAACGGCCTCAAAAAGGGGGAACAGACATTTCGTGGACAGGTCTTATCAGCAGCTCACTAACCATCGTGGCTGAATGGAACCTCCATGTTCAGAGACAGTCTACCTCCGTATAGCTCGATTCCAGTCCAGCAGCACCTGAGAGACCAACGAGATTTTCGGGGCGTAAGCGTTCGAGAGTCAAATATCTCCCTT
>NW_015164823.1:0-7318 GCF_001447785.1 Gekko japonicus
AGCTGGCACTCCGGCCTTGGGAGGAAACATAGGCGCTTGGGAGGAAACACGGTTCCACACACTTAAAGGGAGAGAGATGGGTGGCTGTGGGTGTTGGGCGTGGGGCTTCCCCCACCGGCCATTTCGCCGGCGGCGGGTAGAACCCCCTCCCAAAACGGGGGGCCCCTGGCAAACCGGGGGGGGGGGGGGGGCGCCGCTTGTAGACAATGGAGCAGGGGTCACTGGGTGTTTGTGTGGGGGTAGGTAGCTATGAATATCCTGCATTGTGCAGGGGGCTGGACTAGATGACCCTGGTGGTCCCTTCCAGCTCTATGATTCTGTGCTTATCTGAGCCCTTGGCTTTCTGGAGCGGCAGCTGCTTCTCAGTCGGCTTCACGAAGGCCATAACCACCTGGGAATTTCACCAGTTCTGGCTTCAGCAAACAGGACTCTGAAAAACAAGGCCATGCTTCCGCGAGAATTTTTCACATTAGGTGAGGCCCTCATTTCTTAAACTGATTTTTAAAAGTATTTCTAGCTATGCAAGCAGTACATAATAATGAAGTATCTTTTTCCCCCTCCTTCAAGGACACCATTAGCATAGATTTATGCAGAGCCTCTCTGTTCTGTGTTAGAGCGTCCCTCCCCGTCTCCCAGCAACCCCCGGTGTTGTTTTTTGTGTGGTGAAAACACCTCTGTCCAGAAGATAACCTTTTCTCATATTCATCTGGGGCCTCTGTGAAAGGGTGTGGTCTGCCCTACCACATTGGCATGCAGTCACCCCACCAAAATGGCTGTCTTGTGTTACAGGGCTTCTTTTTTTTATGCCACCAAGTTACCGTTCATGGTGGTGACCCTGTAGGGGTTCAAAGCCAAAGATGTTCAGAGGTGGTTAGCCATCGCCTCCCACTGCATAGCAACCCTGAGCTTCTTTGGTGGTCTCCCATCTTAGCTTCTGAGATCTGATGAGATTGGGCTACCCTGGGCTATCCAGATCAGGATGCTGCAACAGGAGGAGGAGGAGGAGGAGATTGGATTTATACCCCACCCTTCACTACCTGGAGGAGCCTCAGAGCGGCTTACAATCTCCTTTCCCTTCCCCTCCCCACAACAGACACCTTGTGAGGCAGACAGGGCTGAGAGAGCTCTTTTAAGAACTGCCCTTGTGAGAACAGCTCTGAAAGAATTTAGGACTGGCCCAGGGTCACACAAGCAGCTGCATATGGAGGAGTGGGGGAATCAAGCCTGGTTCTCCCAGACCACAGACCACACTCCTAACCACTACATCAATCTGGCATCATTTATTTGGTGCCATTTAGTGACCTGGGGCTGAAAGACAGGACGAACAATATGCCCTTGTAAATGAGTCAGTTAAAGTGAACGAAGATCATGAGGAAGTAGGGTTGTCAACTTGGAATTGGGAAATTCCTGGAGTTTTAGGGGGGTGGAGCCCGGGGAGGGTGGGGTTTGGAGAGGGGAGGAGCCTCGGCAGGGTATAATGCCACAGATCCCACCCTCCAGAGCAGCCATTATCTCTAGGGGAAACTGATCTCAGTCATCTGGCAATCAGTTGTAAACCTCCGGGGGGGGCGGGATCTCCAGACCCCACCTGGAGGTTGGCAGCCTTAATTAGAAGTCTCAATTACACCCCCATCTGTCCAGATATCAGGAACTGGCATGAGCAGGGTTGCCAACTCCTGTTTGGGAAATTCCTAAATATATGGTGATTAGAGAGGGCAGAGTTTGGGGAGAGGTGGGAGCTCAGCAGGGAGGTGATGCCATAAAGTTCTCCCTCCAACAATGTCATTTCCTTCTGGGGAGCTGATCTCCTGGAAGTACAACTGAGCACCAGACTACAGAGCACTTCTTCTGCAAGGCACGAGCAAAAGAGCTAGGGAAGAGAATTCCCTTCCCGTTTTGTGTTCTGATGCTGGAGTCAGGTTTTCTGGGAACTACATGTCCAAGAGTGGAGAGGGAACCACAGATATTATACACCTGAGTCACTTGAGGGAAGAGGGAGAAGAAGGAGAAAGGAAAAGATCCAAGATATACACCACATGGAAGTTATCCAGGGGTGAAGGCTGGCACATTCCAAATCCTATGGTCCCCCGCAGGGGATGAGGGGGGACTTTTACCAAGAGCAGGAGGGAGGCCCAGGCTATGTCGCCAGCAATGTGATGACATCACTTCTGGCATGCATCGGGAGCGATGTCCTCATGTTGTGCTGTCATGACGATGCTCTGGCATTTGGGCAGACAACTCTAAGTTAAAAATAGCTTCTACCATAGAGGTGTTTTTTTGTTTTTTTACATAATTGCAATATTGCCGTCGTGATGTGATGCCACTGCATCACTGATGACATAGCCTGGACCTCTCTACTGCTCTTGGTAAGTCCCCCCCCCACCGGCCACCTGAACTGCAGCAGGGGGCCGGGCCTGGCAGCGGGGATTCCCCTGGCTCCAGAGGGAGTGGTGGTGCAGGCAGTAAATGCCTGCAAGTAATCTATCTCCAAACAGCTGTTAACAGCTGTTCGAGTCCCACCGCGGCCGGGGTGAGCTCCCGGCCCTTGTCCTAGCTCCCGCCCATCCAGCGGCTCGAAAGCCCTTAAAGTGGCAATTAGACAAATGGGTACCCACTCCATAGGAGGGGGGGCATCCTACCTCCAATACTGGAGGGCAGCGGCGGCAGTGAACAATGAGCGAGCCGGCAGAAAAAGAACATGGCGATGGATCGAGGGCAGAAATGGCAGGCAACTCATGGAGGCATGGTCCGGGTGGCGTGGAGGCGTGGTGACGTAAGCACGGTCGGAGCCTGCGGGGCAGAGAGCAGTGCGACTCATCACGCAGCCGCACGCCACGGAGGGCCATCCCAGGGGAGCCGAGCTGAAGAGAACAGACTTCCGCTGGAGAAAAGACACTACCGCTTGGTTCCAGCAAGACCCGCCTCAGAAAAAAAAATCTTCTATGCTGCTTAAGGTGCCTGGTAAGGCATACATCTCCCCTGAATATATGTTGCCCTAGTTAGATGATTAAATATATGTGCAAACCGCTCTGCACCTTCGGGAAGGAGCGGTATAGAAATGTGATGAAATAAATAAATAAATAAACCTAGGTCCTCCACAATGTTCCCTCTAAGCGGTGGAGTCCTGTGAGCAAAAATTCTACTTTGTGAGCTACTGGCATTAAAGTTGTGAGCGAGCGATTTGGCTCCTGCATCAATTAGTTTGCCCTGGAGCCGTTCTTCCTGAACAGAGACAAAAACATGGGAGCTGGAGGCTAAAAAATGGTGAGCTGGCTCACACTAACCCAGCTTAGAGGGGACACTGGTCCTCCATCGTCAGTGTGGACGCCGTGGTGTTCTGAGCCCTCAGAAAGATCTGACTCCATTGATCTTTGCTCACTTTCTCCAAGCCTGTTTCTGAAATAAGCCAGGGGGAGCTCACCCATCACTAATGTACACACCACAAGCAGCAGTTCTCCCCCCCACCCCTCCGGACTGCTTCCAACTCCTTCAAGACAAAACAAAAAACAGCATCTGACTCCAGGCTAACTGATCACTGTAGGTAGGGCTACTGGGAAATCTGGATATTGTGTTAAAGTCCAGAATGACACTGATCTATTCAATAAGGTACCATCATTGCATGCAGGAACTGTCATACACACTGCATTTAAAAACAAGAAACGATCGGGGGATTGCTGTTAAGTCACTGCTGACTTATAGTGAATCTGTGGGTTTTTCACAGCAGGAGATGAGCAGATGTGGCTCGCCGTTGCCTGCCTCTGCGTAGTAACCCTGGACTTTGTTGGCGGTCTCCCATCCAATTACTAACCAGGGCCGACCCTGCTTAGCTCCTGAGGTCTGATGAGATCGGGCCAGCCTGGGCTATCCCTGTCAGGGCTGAGAAATCAATACAATGTCATTTAAGTGTTGTTGTTTTTAAATCAATCCTTCAGAATATTACAGTTCAGTTTCTCCCCCCCCCCCTTACTCACCGCCTTGAGTCTAAGCAGGAAAAGGGGATTAGAAAGGTTTTCAATAAATTAAATTAAGACATTGAAACAGAATCGGTTTCGGAAACATCCTATACTGAATTTTCGTTGTTGTTTCAATGGACTTTGGTGAGCCGAATATTCGCATGAATCCCCCCCCACACACACACACACTTTGCTTCTTGATTTCCAGACACCGGCTAGTTTTTTTTAGACACTGAAGAAGATACAAGAATCAGAAGCAAACAACAGACCGTGGGAGTTCGGAATTGCCGTATGGATTGTCTTCCATAATTATTATAAAGCATACTGAGGGATTAAAGGACAGTGAAAACAATATTTTTAAAACCTTGCTTTACAAAACAATCTCTTTCCTTGTTCTGAAAGAGAAAATGTGTTATGAAACTTAAACATAAAAGTGGAACAGGTTTTCCACTCACTAGATATTTCACTCTACGCCATCCATATGACAGCTCCAGTCCCAATTGTCTTTTGTCTGGGCAGTAGTAGAAGAAGTGTAGGTTTTCATACCGCATTTTCCTCTAATGCACAGACTCTTACAATAATATTTCCCTACTTCTTTGCACAACGGGTACCTTGCGAGGAAGATGGGGCTGAGAGAGTTTGGAGAGGACTGTGACTGGCCCAAAGTTACCCAGCAGGCTTCACGTGGAGGAGGACCCATGTTCCCCAACACAGCAATTTCAGGTGGTTCAAAGGGAGACCTCTTACCATGTTCATCTGCAGAAAAGCCGGTTGGTTACAACTCACAGTTTTTTCCCAGTCCTTCCTCACCTCTCTGCTTGGACTGCATTTAGTTCACAAATTGGGGAGGGGAGTTTTTTCGGGGAATGTTTGAAATTAGATCAACAAAAAATATTGGGGACGCTTGATTTGCACGTTCGGTATTTTCTCCACGTATTTCCTGGAAAGAAAGAGAAAACACCGGACTGTCCGGTTCAAGACTGGACACCTGGCGACCCTCCCATCTTACTGAGAATGCTTATTTAATAACACCATGGCAGCAGGGGTCGTTTCGTAGAAAAAGAGCTAGGGGAACTCATTAGCATAACTCATTAGCATATGCCACACCCCCTGACATCATAAGGCCCAGCGGTGGACCTGCAAGGCTGGCGGGAGTGCGAGGAAGCCCCACCAAGGCCCTCCCTGGCCCCAGGCAGGCAGGGGTGGGGAGAGGCGGGGAGGAAGCAACTTACCCTCCCTCTTCTCCTGCCTCCTCCTGGCTGAATGAGGGCCGGAAGCGGGGCGGTTGGAAGCAGGGGGCGGGGCTTCGTCATCTGCCCCGCCCGGGGAACTGCGTTCCCCCGCGATCCCCCCCAAATCGACCTCTGCATGGCAGGCTTCCAACCGGCTAGAGAGAATCCCCCTTCCTGCTTAATCTGGTAGAAATTTTGCAGCAGCAAGAGAAGAACATCACAAATCGCAGTAATTACACTCAGCTTCTTTCTCTCTCTTTTATTCCTCTCCCCCCTCACTCCCCCAAATAAATTTTTAATCCCTCATCTGGCAAAACGGGTTGCCAAGTGATTTTTGGGGTTTTTTTTGGCAATTCTACCCTTTGGATTGGCTGGTACTGAAACTTTGCATGGAGGAGGGAAGGGGAGGGATGAAAGCAGGCCGACTGAAAAAAGAAAAAGAAACCAAGGCTGGGAGGCAAGATTTCCACATTAGCATAGGAGCTGGAGTCCTCTCCTCCTCCTCTTGTTATTCTTCCAGCCACAGTTTGCATTCTGGGGAGGGGAAACAGGAGGGCTGCTCCTTTAAAAGCCATAACCTTTGGAATTAAAATGTGCCTCCCCAGCACAAACTGAGCAATAAAAAAAGCAATCCTCTCGCCTAGCTGGTGGACCTTATTATTTTAGTATCAGCGTGATGGCGCTTTAAAAGCTCGCCGGCATGCTGAGAAAGTTAAATACACATGTTCTCTCGCTATATATATATATTTAAAGAAACTGACCAGCATTTAAATCACAGAGGAACCTGCCAGCACGAAGCCATCGAGGGGACTGCTCTTTCGCTGTTACTATTTTTCCTTTTTTTTACAAATGACATCAAATCGCTCGCTAGAATGGCACGACATCTGGGTGGGTATTTTTGTCCCCGCCGTCCATCATGTACTTAAAGGAAGGGATTTGGCAAACGAGATCCGGACAGTTTGCAGCTGGCTCTGCTCCCCCTACGGCTCTGCGTCTATTGAATGGGGAAGCTTAAGGCGTTGAATAAAAGTGATCCGGTTGACTCACAAAGGGGATGCAGGGAATAAACAGGGAGCGGTGCCTCGGTCATATGAAACACATCTGCGGCACTGAGCCCTTTTCACACCACAGATCCAGAGAGAGGGAATGCTCGTAGGGAAAAGCTCTGCCCCGACGTATTTACTTGGAGGCCTAGCATGCAAATGTAAGAGCAGGGGTGCCGATCAGAGGAAGATAAGTTTCGGGTGGGTAGCAGCCCCATAGCCAGAATTTTTCTTGGGGGGCAAATAGGGGACAGTTTAGCATGATGGCTAAATCTGCTGGTGGGGAATGGGGGGTAGACTTAGAATCATAGAATCACAGAGTTGGAAGGAACCTCCGGGGTCATCTAGTCCACCCCCCTGCACAAGGCAGGAAATTCATAAATACCTCCCCCTCCACATACCCAGTGACCCTTGCTCCATGCCCAGAAGGTGACAAAAAATTATCCAGGATCTCCGGCCAAACTGGCCTGGAGAAAAATTACTTCCTGTAATGTATCCAGTCCAGACAAGTCCAGACATGTCCAGACAAGTCCAGAGACTAACATCGAGCTTCGCTCCAAGAGACAATGGACTATGCGGATCCTAGCCCGCTCCAATCTGGGGGCTAGGTTCCCGGCCAAGAGCCTATGGGACTCTCGGCCACTGTAAATAACCTATAGGGAAGTAGGGGTGTGTTTTGGGTGGCGGCTTCTCGGGGGATATAAGCCAGCCTGCGAGCCGGCCAAAGTCATCCTGATCGAATAAAGTACGCTTTGCTGAAATCACTCTCCGTCTGCGTACTTTTCACTTCCTGACCCCAAAGTGGCAATCAGCATTTCCCTGGGTATGTAAGAAAGGGCCATGAGAACTAAGCACTGATGCAGCGCTTCCTGCCCTCCCTCTCATGATCTTTTTATCAGGAGCAGAGCTCACTGAAGTAAGAAAAGAGGTGATCTGTACATCGATTTTAATTTCACTATGTCTGGGACACACTCTATGCAAAGAGAGCGTCCGGCAAAGGACAGGGTAGCAGAAGCATGGGTGGGGTGGGATTAAGAGCTCACTGCGGCTATTTTTTGTTTTGGCTGATGGGGGTCACCTGTAAGACTCC
>NW_015164823.1:11575-11734 GCF_001447785.1 Gekko japonicus
CGAGCTGCTGGCATTAAAGTTGTGAGCGAGCCATTTGGCTACTGCATAAATTAGTTTGCTCTGGAGCCATCCCTTCCTGAGCTGAGACAATAAATGTGTAAGCCAGAGGCTAAAAAACTGTGAGCGTCTGCAAGGCGCCCCCTCCCCCCCAAACACACT
>NW_015164823.1:11891-12030 GCF_001447785.1 Gekko japonicus
GAAAGGATTGTGAGGGGCTTTGTATCTCCCATGTCTGAAATGCACATGGAAAACGACACTGTCCATCCGTCTTATGGGGAAGGGGCCCCTGCATGTAGCAGCCACTGGTAATGCTCCCTCTAACCTGTTGAGTTTTGCG
>NW_015164823.1:12136-16044 GCF_001447785.1 Gekko japonicus
TCCTGAGCTGAGACAATAAATGTGTGAGCCAGAGGCTAAAAAACTGTGAGCTAGCTCACAATAACTCATCTTAGAGGGAACACTGGCCACTGGCTTCTTTCCTTTTCTGTGGGCAGGTGGGGCTTTAGGTGGGCAGGGCAAACGCAGCCTGGGGCAGCAGCCGTTCTTGAAAAAGAGCAGTTTCTGTCAGCTCTCTCTCAGCCCCACCGACCTCACAGGGTGTCTGTTGTGGGGAGGGGAAGGGACAGGAGTTTGTAAGCTGCTCTGAGACTCCCTTGGGTAGTGAAGGGCGGGGTATAAATCCAATCTCTTCTTCTTCTTCTTCTTGTGTGGTGGGCTAGTTGTGGCAAATGGTAGGGAAGCTCAGTATTTCTGTATACAGTTGTAGGGGCTTTATTGCAATGTGGTATGGCCTGATATTATGTTCTTATTCCAGTGTGGGGTATGTGTGGGGCTTTCTAAGTTTCTAAGCAGTGTGCTAAGAAGGCAACTGTTCCTGGGTTTAGCCCAGCCCAGGGACATTGCTAGGGCGGTTCCCAGGCCTCCCTAAATTTCTGGGGAGCCCATCCCTAAATCCCACATGGGTCCACCTCCATACATAGTGACCATGGCCTGTGATGTCACTAGCTCCTCCCTATGATGTCATTGGGTCCCAGTTCTTTTAATGAGTTAGCAATGCCTCTGCCCCAGCCCCCCCCCCGGGAAATTGGAAAGTCTACACCCTTGTGCCCACCCCCTGGGCTCTTTTCTGTCAGAGCTCTGCTCCTGTACGCTCCTGCAGGAAATGACCCCTGCATCCAAGTACTAAGCAGGCCTGACCCTGCTTAGCTTCAGAGATCTGATGCGACTGTCTAGCCTGGGCCAAACATTTCAGGGTGACCAGTAGTTTAGTTAGTTTTACAAGGGACTTGGGAATATTCATGGAGGAAATGTCCATGTATGACAAAATTGAACCTTCATGTTCAGAGAGGATTACCCTCTGAATACCAGTGTGGGGGAGGGCAACAAAGAGAGGCATCTAGTTGGTCACTGTGGGAAAGAATTCTGAAGAAGGTCATTTTTTGTACTCCACTTTTCTCTACCATAAGGAGTCCAAAGCAGCTTACAATCTCCTTCCCTTTCTCTCCCCACAATAGGTGCCTTGTGAGGTAGGTGGGGCTGAGCGAGTTCTGAGAGAATGGTGACTGGCCCAAGGCCACCCAACAGGTTTCATATGGAAGAGGAGGAAGAAGAATAGTTGGGTTTTATATCCTGCTTTTCCATAACCTAAGGCGTACCAAAGTGACATACAATCACTTTCCCTTCCTCTCCCCACAACACACACCCTGTGAGATGTGTGGGGCTGAGAGAGTTCTGAGAGAACCGTGACTGGCCCCATGTAACTTTCACCACCCAACATAGAGAACAATGGAGGGGATGGGGGAACCTGTTTGGGGGCCCATAGAATTGGACTCCCTGGTCCAATGTTCTTGAAACTTGGTGAGTGTCTTGGGGAGAGGCTCCAGCAGCTACCCTGAGAGATTGGAGCCTCTCCCTCAAACCACGTATCCTCCAGCCCCCAGAATATACCCTATGTTTCCACCATTGACTTCAATGTCCCATAGAATATAATGGGGCCGAAATTGACACTTGGCTGGCCAAAAGACTCCACAAGCAGCTCCTACTGCTGAAATTGACATGTGGGAGTCTTACTGCCAGCCAAAATTGATTCTGCCCCATTCAGCCGAATCCGAATCGGGCCGATTTTTTTTTTTTTTGCACACCCCTATTCTGGAGAAGAGGAGGTTGAGGGGGGACATGATTGTTCACTTGAAGTCTTTGAAGGACTGTCCCTTAGAGGAGGGCAGGGAGCTGTTCCTGACCGCAGCAGAGGAGAGGACTTGCACGGATGGGTTTAATTAGGGGTGGGAAGGTACTGGCTGGATCTTAGGAAACATTTTTGGGTTTTTTTGTAGCAAGAGTTGTGCAGCAGTGGAATCAGCTGCTAGGGAGGTAGTAAGCTCCCCCTGACTGGCAGTCTTTAAGCAGCAGGTGGATAAACACTTGTCAGGGATGTTCTAGGTTGATCCTGCAAAAAAGAAGAAGAAAAAGAGGAGGAGGAGGAGGAGATTGGATTTATACCTTACCCTCCACTACCCAAAGGAGTCTCAGAGCGGCTTACAAACTCCTTTCCCATCCCCACCCCACAACAGACACCCTGCGAGGTAGGTGGGGCGGCTGAGAGAGCTCTTGACAGAAACTGCTCTTTTTCAAGAACAGCTGTGCCAGAACTATGGCTTGCCCAAGGTCATCCAGCAGGTGCAAGTGGAGGAGTGGAGAATCAAACCCGGTTCTCCCAGATTTGAGTCCGCACACTTAATCACTACACCAAACTGGCTCTCAGCAGGGGCTTGGACTAGATGACCTACATGGCCCCTTCCAATACTGTGATTCTATGATCATACTGTGTGCTACGACAGTGTGACCATCTAGGTACAGATTTACTATTGATGCACTCTTCCTAAATAGCCTCTCGGAGAGACACAATCCCCTCCCCTGACTTGAAAATCTTGCAAAACTCTGATGTCCACTACTAAAAAAAACCCGGCCTCAAGAACCCGTATCCTCTGCCAGATTCAAAACTGCAGAGTGTGAAGTGGTGCTTGAAAAATCCAGATTAGACCTGGGTTTTGGGGGGGAAACAACTAAAAAGCTGCATGTTCTTCTTCTTGACCGCTTTCATACAGAAAGCATTTCCGTCTCCATGCTAACGCGTGTCCCACTTTCAAACTGCTCCCCTTTGGTCTCGAGGAGGAGGTGTTCCAAAACACAGCCAAAGGCAGCCAAACATATCCTCCTAGCAGCAAATGCATATTCATTTATGGACTCCGTCGTGGCGGACTCTGCACACCCACAGCGCATCTAGGTGTGACTCATAGCATTTAGACACAGTTGCTTTCAAGGTTAAAAAGAAGGGGAAGGGGGGAGAGAATCACACTGCTGAAGAGAGGGACAATAAAGAACATGAGAAAAGCCCCCCCCCTCCTGTACACACCTCCTCTCTTCTTCCCTTGAAATAAACAACCCAATTTTCCGGCAGGCTGCAAGGCCCTTTTCAAAAGCCTTCCATTTCTCAAGACCGTCATGGCCCGGACAGAGATAAGTGGGGAGTATTTCATGCCCATATGTAAGGAAATGGGAGGGCAAAGGGACAGGGACCAGGGTTTCCACAACTGAGAATCAGTGTGGTCTGGTGGTTAGAGGGGAGGGGAGGCAGCATGATGTAGCTCAGTCTTGTCAGATCTTGGAAGCTAAGCAGGGTCTGTACTTAGATGGGAGACCACGAAGGAAAGCTTTGTAGAGGAAGGCAAGGACAAACCACCTCTGCTTCTTGCTTGCCCTGAAGGCCCCTTCCTGGGGTCACCATACGTCTTAGGTGGGAGACCACCAAGGAAGACTCTGCAGGGGAAGGTGATGTCCAACCACCTCTGCTTCTCACTTGCCTTGAAAGCTCCTTGCTGGGGTCAATATAAGAGGTGGGAGACCACCAAGGAAAACTCTGCAGAGGAAGGCAATGGCCAACCACCTCTGTTTCTCACTTGCCTTGAAAGCCCCTTGCTGGGGTCACTATAAGTCTTAGGTGGGAAACCACCAAGGAAACCTCTGCAGAGGAAGGCAAAGTCCAACCACCTCTGCATCACACTTGCCTTGAAAACCCCTTGCTGGGGTCACTATAAGTCTTAGGTGGGAGACCACCAAGGAAAACTCTGCAGAGGAAGGCAACGTCCAACCACCTCTGCTTTTCATTTGCCTTGAAAGCCCCTTGCTGGGGTCACTATAAGTCTTAGATGGGAGACCACCAAGGAAAACTCTGCAGAGGAAGGCAATGGCCAACCACCTCTGTTTCTCACTTGCCTTGAAAGCCCCTT
>NW_015164823.1:16415-21248 GCF_001447785.1 Gekko japonicus
CCTGCGGGGCCGTTGTGTTGTTGTTAAGTACTCAATAAACGTGTGCAACCACATGTCATCGTCCGAGTCCTCCATGCGGCGAACCCAGTACTTTTTCAGCCCCTTGCTGGGGTCACTATAAGTCTTAGGTGGGAGACCACCAAGGATACCTCTGCAGAGGAAGGCAACGTCCAACCACCTCTGCTTCTCACTTGCCTTGAAAGCCCCTTGCTGGGGTCACTATAAGTCTTAGATGGGAGACCACCAAGGAAGACTCTGCAGAGGAAGGAAAGGACAAACCACCTCTGCTTCACACTTGCCTTGAAAGCCCCTTGCTGGGGTCACTATAAGTCTTAGGTGGGAGACCACCAAGGAAAACTCTGCAGAGGAAGGCAATGGCCAACCACCTCCGCTTCTCCCTTGCCTTGAAAGCCCCTTGCTGGGGTCACCATAAGTCTTAGGTGGGAGACCACCAAGGAAAACTCTGCAGAGGAAGGCAATGGCCAACCACCTCCGCTTCTCCCTTGCCTTGAAAGCCCCTTGCTGGGGTCACCATAAGTCTTAGGTGGGAGACCACCAAGGAAAACTCTGCAGAGGAAGGCAATGGCCAGCCACCCCTGCTTCACACTTGCATTGAAAGCCCCTTGCTGGGGTCACCATAAGTCTTAGATGGGAGACCACACACAGCAGTTGGAGTCGTGGACTTGGGTCAGATAGACTAGGCTCAAATCATCATTCTGCTTTGATTCTGAATTGCCTTGGGGCAGTCACTCTGTCTTAGCTGAACTAACTTCACATACAAATCCCTATGGACAGGAAGCTGCTTTGGACTGAATCAGACCATTGGTCCACCAAAGTCTGTATTGTCTCTAAGCAGACGGGCAGTGGCTCCCTACAGTCTTAGGCAGAGGGCTTTCACATCAGCGATTCCCTGGTCCTTTTAAAAAAAATAAATAATAATTTTATTAGTATTTCAACAGAATATACAAGAATGAAGTGATAGCAGTGCAGCTTACAAACAGGGTAATTTGACATAATGCATTGTTACATTTGTGTTACTATGTTAGATCTGACAATCTGTCATTAGATTCCTTGTGGCTTCCAAGTTTGTGTGTGGTATCTCTTAACTATTTGTTGAACCCAATTGACTGGTATGTGGTGGTGGTAGTAGTTATGTGTTTCTTAAATATGGATTAGTTTAAGGTAGATCGGATTATGTGGCTGAATGTCAGATGCTGTAACGTATTCAATAAATGGTTTCGAGCTGCATCTTTTTCTGTCCCAGTGTGGGTTTGGTACAACAAACTAGATGCAGATTGGGCCAAATACCCCAGGCCAATGCTGTACTGACTGCAGAGTCACCCCTGAATGGCCATAAAACGGCCATAAATCTATGCAGATGGCCACCATAAAACCGAGAGATCAGACGAAGTGAAAGCAGCATGCAGGGTGGACGCTGCCATAAAATTCGACAATCGATCAAAGTGAAAGTGGCATGCAATCTAGATGGGGGCTTCTGTTCCAGTGTGGGTTTGGTAGGACAGCAGAGCAAATTCGGCCTAACAGTGAGATCCACATTTTAACCATTCTTTGTGGACTCGGTCATGGATGGTCCATTTAATGACTACTAAACATTTCTAGACCCTGATCTGGATAGCTCAGGCTAGCCCAATAGTTAAGGAGAGGCAGTGGCTCAGCGGTAGAGCCTCTGGCGGAAGGTCTCAGGTTCAATCCCTGGCATCTTCAGTTAAAAGGACCAGGCAAGAGGTGATATGAAAGGCCTAAGCCTGAGACCCTAGGGAGCAATGGAAAGGGGCCGGTAGCTCAGCGTTAGAGCCTCTGCTTGCCATGCAGAAGGTCCCAGGTTCAATCCCTGGCATCTTCAGTTAAAAAGACCAGGCAAAAGGTGATATGAAAGGCCTCAGCCTGAGACCCTAGGGAGCAATGGAAAGGGGCCGGTAGCTCAGTGTTAGAGCCTCTGCTTGGCATGCAGAAGGTCCCGGGTTCAATCACCGGCATCTCCACTCAAAAGGACCAGGGCAGGAGGTAATATGGAAGGCCTCAGCCTGAGACCCTAGGGAGCAATGGAAAGGGGCCGGTAGCTCAGTGTTAGAGCCTCTGCTTGGCATGCAGAAGGTCCCAGGTTCAATCCCCGGCATCTCCAGTTAAAAGGACCAGGCAGGAGGTGATGTGAAAAACCTCCGCCTGAGACCCTGGAGAATGACTGCCACTCTGAATAGACAAGAATGACCTTAATGGGCCAAGGGTCTGATTCAGCATAAGGCTGTTTCATGTATGTTCATGTATGTTTGTCTGTGTTGGGGGGAGATGAGATTTTCATCTCCACCCAGCTCAATAGGGGAGGGAGGTGAACTTGGCAGGGACCCTAGAGTCTCAGAGAGAGAGAGAGAGAGAGAGAGAGAGAGAGAGAGAACTGCTCCAAAGTATCTATGATTTATTGAACTTCAAAAACATAGCACAGAAAATATCCAACCTTCTAACAATTTAATATTCAGCGTGCATAAACCTCATAAACCTTAATACCTGAGATAGTGCACTGTGAAATTCAGAAAGGGATGCATTCCTGTCCATCCATCAAGGACTCACAAGGAGCTGTTGATGGGCAGCCCGGAATGAAACACAAGCAAGCATTATATGCCCTGTGCAAGCAATGGCAGATGCCAATCAAGAGGATGACGAGAATCAGCCCATGCCTCTCAATGTTTAGCCTTCGAGAGGTCGTTACCAATGTTCCCTCTAAGCTGAGTTAGTGTGAGCCAGCTCACATTTTTTTTAGCCTCCGGCTCACAATTTTTTTGCCTTCGCTCAGCCAGGATGGCTCCAGAGCAGACTAACTTATGCAGCAGCCAAATCGTTTGCTCACAACATTAATGCCAGTGGCTCACAGAGTAGGATTTTGGCGCACAAGACTTCCGCAGCGTAGACGGAACATTGGTCGTTAGCATGGACTCTTGGGAATGTAAACTACTGTTTAGGGCAGAGGGCATTGTCAAGCCTGAGAGAGACATAGACCAACAGCTAATCCTGCAAAGCCTTATGGGAGAGAGAACCAAACAGAGTGGCCCAACCTCATTCAGGCTGCTGTACTGAAATGCCCAGTCTCGCTCATAATTCTGCCACAGAATGTTCAGTCCCCTCAGATCTTGGAGGCTGAGCAGGGCTGATGCTTGGATGGGAGACCATCAAGCAAGTCCAGGAGAGCCAGTCTGGCGTGGTGGCTAGGAGAGTAGACTCTAATCTGGGAGAACCGGGTTTGATTCTCCACTCCTCCACATGCAGCTGCTGGCATGACCTTGGGCAAGCCGTAGTTCTCTCAGAGCTATTCTCTCAAGACCAGGTCTTGAAAGAGCTCTCTCAGCCCCACCTACCTAACAGGGTGTCTGTTGTGGGGAGGGGAAGGGAAAGGAGTTTGTAAGCCGCTCTGAGACTCCTTTGGGTGGGGTACAAATCCAATCTCCTCCTCCTCCACCACCTCTGCAGGCAATGACAAACCATCTTTGAATGTCTCTTGTCTTGCAAACTCTATAAGAGGGAAAGTTTCCCTTCCCCTCCCCACAACAGACACCCTGTGAGGTAGGTGGGGCTGAGAGGGCTCTGACAGAAACTGCTCTTTTTCAAGAACAGCTCTTGTCAGAACTATGGCTTGCCCAAGGTCATCCAGCCAGGTGGAAGTGGAGGAGTGGGGAATCAAACCCGGTTCTCCCAGATTAGAGTCCGCGCACTTCACAACTACACCGAACTGGCTCTAAGAGATGGCTGCAAATTGCTAGACCTATCCTCCATGAGTTTGTTGTACCCAGGGGTCATTTCCTACGGGAGCGCACAGGAGCGTAGCTCCGGCAGTAAGGAGCCCAGGGGTCGGGCACATGCAACACGTCCCACCCTCTGCTCCCAGCAGCCCTCAGTCAGGCCACAAGGAGCAAGAAGCAGCCAGGTAAGTTGCAGAGGCCCCCCGGGCCCGCCTTCAGGTACAAGCTCTCCCTACTCTGTGCGCACAGATCTGCACATGCCCCCCCCTCCCGCCAGTAGCTAACAATCCAAAACAGTCCAGTGGAGCCTGAGCGGTAGGTGTTGCCTTCTGACATACTTCCAGTGATGTCAGGGAGTGTGGCATATGCAAATAAATTATGCAAATAAATTATGCTAATGAGCTCCTGCACCTCTTTTTCTACAAAATGACCCCTGGTTGTACCCATGAAAATGTAATAGATGGCTCCCTTTTTACTTGGGGTAGCAGATGCCTTAATTATGCATTCCTTTTCGTCCTCTCCAAACCGATTGCCAGTTTAATCCTGAACAGAAAAAGGTGAACGGAAAGAACGAACTGGCGATGCCATCCCCGCGGGCAGGTGTTCAGCTCCATTTAACTGAAATTGTTGCCATTAAAAATAGAAAACAAAATAAAAACATTAAAGGGAGGGGGGAACCGGCTCTCCAAAAGGTTGTTTGTGAGCTGGGTTGTTTTTTAAAAAAATTCCCAGCCATCTGAGCGTGTCACACGAATTGGGTCTCTGAAGAATTCACTGCATTAGCACGGGGAGGGACGGGTGGGCAGGATATCAACAAATTAGCGTCAATCTTTCCTCCCAGCAGATCTTCTGGAGAGCCTGGAAAGTACAACACAATGGTGAATGTGCTAATGCTCTCTAGTAAATGCTGGGGATTTGAGACGGTTAGAAATGATAGAATATCAGGGAGGCGTCTCGGTTCGCCTAATGGCTGCCGCTCATCTCCCCCTCTGAAGAAGAAGAAGAAGAAGAAGAAGAAGAAGAAGAAGAAGAAGAAGAAGAAGAAGAAGAAGAAGAAGAAGAAGAAGAAGAAGAAGAAGAAGAA
>NW_015164823.1:21444-31432 GCF_001447785.1 Gekko japonicus
TCTCCCAGATTAGAGTCCGCGCATTTAACCACTACACCTGCTACAGCTCTAATATGTCTTTCCAGATGTCTTATAATTGGGTAGGGGGGATATTTTTTGTGATAGACGCTTGCCACCATGCTGCCTCAGAGGCCACGACTGTAGATTGGTGGCCACTCTTGGACCCCTGAGTCCCTGCTGGACCCTATTCGAGACTCATCTTGCACAGAAGTTGTGTGCCTGCCTCTGCAGAGCGACCCTGGACTTCCTTGGTGGTCTCCCATCCAAGTCCTCACCAGGGCTCTCCCTGGTTAGCAGCCCAGATCTGATGGGATCAAGCTTGCCTGGGCCATCCAGGGTCAGGGCAGATGAACAGAACCGGTTTGCCGTTGCCTGCCTCTGCATAGCAACCCTGGGCTTCCTTGGTGGTCTCCCATCCGAATACTAACCAAGGCCAACCCTGCTAGTCTGGGCTATTTAGTGCAAGGGTTAGCATTCAAAACAGAAGACTCTAATGGCAGAAAGTGAAGAGGACCTAAAGAGCTTCTTGCTAAGGGTGAAAGAGGAGAGCATGAAAGTTTGCTTGAAACTCAGCATCAAAAAAAACTAAGATCATGGCATCCGGCCCCATCACTCCTTGGCAAATAGAAGGGGAAGTCGTGGAAGTAGTGACAGACTTCACGTTCCTGGGATCCCAGATCACCGCAGACTGTGACAGCAGCCATGAAATTAAAAGACACCTGCTCCTGGGGAGGAAAGCGATGGCGAACCTAAACAGCATGATAAAAAGTAGAGACATCACCCTGCCAACAAAAGTCCGCATGGTCAAAGCAATGGTATTCCCAGTAGTCATGTATGGCTGCGAGAGTTGGACCATAAGGAAGGCTGAGGACCAAAAAAATAGATGCTTTTTAATTATGGTGCTGGAGAAGACTCTTGAGAGTCCCTTGGACGGCAAGGAGATCGAATCAGTCAATCCTAAAAGAAATCAACCCTGACTGTTCCCTGGAAGGCCAGATAATGAAACTGAAGCTCAAATACTTTGGCCACCAAATGAGAAGGGAGCACTCACTGGAGAAGACCCTGATGCTGGGAAAGATTGAAGGTCAAAGAAGACGGGGACGGCAAAGGATGAGATGGTTAGACAGTGTCAATCGATGCAATGAACATAAAATTGAGGAGACTCCAGAGGACGGCGGAAGACAGGAGGGCCTGGCGTGATGTTGTTGTGAAGAGTCAGACTGTGCGACTGAACAACAACAACCACAACAGAACACTTACCTTCTCAGTGTTCAAGGCGGCCCCTTGCAATGTGCACTCATGTTACAATTCAGACAGAGCTGTTCCTGCCCTGAACTAGACTGGAAAGGCAAGGGTCACAAGCTCCTCTCCCAAGCCTGCAGTGGATAAGAACCTTTACTCTGTTTGCAGCTCTCTGGCTTTCTATACTGCAGGCAGCCAACCAAACATACCCCCACCACCACCCAAAGGCATTTGCAAAGACAAAAGAATCAAAGAGGATTCAGAAGAGTCCAGGAGGGAGGGGAAGAGGATATTCTGGCTCCGATGGAATGGATGATGAAAACCCTCTTTGCGCCATTGTCGAGTCCTGGGACCAGTCCCGGACCTTGTGAATAGAGCCGAGGGCCGAGGGAGCTGCCAGCACAGCTGTGCGGTGCACTCACAAAAGACACAGATGCAGCCGGTGAAAGGAGGACATTTCGGCAGTCACACCTGGATCGCCTCTGCAATTTCGTTCCTCAGGAGGGGGAGAGATGCTGGTGCTGAGAGCCGGGATAATTGGCACCTTCCCCGGATAACCTCACTGCTTTGAAAGGCCAATCGCCGCCCTCCCCCTGCCCACCCCCCAACCTAATGTGGCACGGTTAGCAGCAGTTACATGGTGCTGTGGTTTAGGCTAAGAGCCAGGGGGCGCTGCCCAAGCTACAAAGCAACTGAATCTTCCAGAACCGGTTGCCGGCACTGCCCTTTCTGCTGTTGAGTAACAGACCATGGGGAGGGGGGGGGGACCCAAACAAGTTTGCACGCAGTCTCCAAAGCATGGGCAGCCCCAATTCACTCTGATGTACGTTTCCTGTTTCGAAGATGGCTGTTTTTGGTGGCCACCAGGGAAGTGAGGTTTGCATGCCTACCCTGTCTCAGCTCTGCCGTGCAATCTGCCACTCTCAGTTGGATGCCAGATATTGTGTATTGGGTTGACCGCATGGCTAGGCCGCTGCGGCACGCATAGCAACCTGCACGCTTCACTGGCACACAACAAGGACAAAGGGAAATGGCTCGTGGACCAACTATATACACATATGCGGACACCCCCTAGGTCCCGTTGGTGGGTTTGAATCTACCGCCAATTTCCCATTGGTCCCCCCGTGGAGAGACCAGGAGCCTTGTCCCCATTGTTCTTCCAGAGTCAAGCTCTGGGGTATTCGCTGGCCTCTGGTGGCGGTCAGCGGACACAACACCAGAATTTCAGGACTCTGTGTGCTCAGGGAGTGGTGGTTAGAATCCGGGGTCATTTCATAGAAAAAGAGGTGCAGGAGCTCATTAGCATAACATATTTGCATATGCCACACCCCCTGACATCACCGGAAGTGTGTCAGAAGGCAACACCCACCACACAGGCACCACTGGACTGTTTTGGATTGCTAGCTATTGGGGGGGGGGGGAACGTGAAGATCTGTCCTCGCAGAGAGGGAGAGCTTGTACCTGAATAAAACTTGGTCTTAAAGTTGCCACTGGACTGTTTTGGATTGCTAGCTATGGGGGGGGGGGTGTGCAGATCTGTCCTTGCAGAGAGGGAGAGCTTGTACCTGAATAAAAATTGGTCTTAAAGGTGCCACTGGACTGTTTTGGACCCGGGGGCCGGGGAGGGGGGCTCTGCAACTTACCTGGCTGCTTCTTGCTCTGACTGAGGGCTACTGGGAGCAGGGGGTGGGGCTTGTTGCATGTGCCCGCCCCCTGGGCTCTTTATTGCCGGAGCTCCGCTCCTGTGCGCTCCTGCAGGAAATAACTCCTGGGTATAATTCCATATTGTAATTGAAGGAAGGGGAGAGGTATTGGTCTTAAGGATTCTCAGAAATGCAGCCCTGACCTGGATAGCCCAGGCAAGCCTGATTTCGTCAGATCTCAGAAGCTAACCAGTATTTGGAAGGAAGGCCTCCAAGGAATGCCAGGGCTGTGACACAGAGGCAGGCAATAGTCAGCCACCTCTCTGAGGTGAACTAGAGGGTCACCAGACGTCAACCATGACTTCCAGGTACACATACACACACGCGCACACACACAAACAATACTCCCCCAAAAGTGCAAAGAATTTTCAGAAACGTTGTTGCATTTGTGAAGACTTTCCTTCCCCAAACCCCACCCTCCACAGGCTCCACCCCCAAAAGCTCCAGGTATTTCACAACCTGAGGCTGGCAACCCCACTTCACCGCCTGCTCCTGAGCGCTTTTTCACCGGTGCTCCCGACTGCATATGGCGCCCAGGGCTGCCAGAGAAGGACCTGTGGATGATGTAGAAACAGGGGTCATTTTCTGCAGGAGCGCACAGGAGCGGAGCTCCGGCAGTAAAGAACCCAGGGGGCAGGCACATGCAACAAGCCCCGCCCCCTGCTCCCAGCAGCCCTCAGTCAGAGCAAGAAGCAGCCAGGTAAGTTGCAGAGCCCCCCTCCCCGGCCCCCGGGTCCAAAACAGTCCAGTGGCACCTTTAAGACCAATTTTTATTCAGGTACAAGCTCTCCCTCTCTGCAAGGACAGATCTGCACATCCCCCCCCCCATAGCTAGCAATCCAAAACAGTCCAGTGGAGCCTGAGCAGTGGGTGTTGCCTACTAACATGCCTTCTGACACACTTCCGGTGATGCCAGGGGGTGTGGCATATGCAAATGAGTTATGTTAATGAGCCCCTGCACCTCTTTTTCTACGAAATGACCCCTGTGTAGAAAGCACCAGCATCCCCAGTGGCTACAGCAGTGGTTTTCCTCGTGACGCCCAGTACCAGAGGGGAAACGATATGCAGGCAGTGTGGTAGGACTGCCAACCTCCAGGTTGTGGCTGGAGCTCTCCTGGGACTACAATTGATCTCTAGGTGACAGAGATCCGTTCACCCGGAGAAAAAGGCTGCTTTGGAAGGTGGACTCTATGGCAATGTCCCCCACTGAAGTCCCTCCCCTCCACAAGCCCCGCCCTCCTCAAGCTCCACCCCCAACCCTCCAGGTGTTTCCCAACTCTGAGCGGGCAACAGTGCAGGGAGGCGTGATGGCAAGCAGTTGGAGAAATTGCGAGTGGCCCGAGGAAGGACAAACTGGCAGGCAATGTTCCCTCTAAGCTGTGGAGTCTTGTGAGCAAAAATTCTACTTTGTGAGATACTGGCTTTATAGTTGTGAGCGAGCGATTAGGCTCCTGCATAAATTAGTTTGCTCTGGAGCCCTCCTTCCTGAGCTGAGACAAAAATGTGTGAGCCGGAGGTTAAAAAACTGTGAGCCAGCTCACACTCACTCAGCTTAGAGGGAACACTGCTGGCAGGTGGGGGCACGTGGGTGGGTGGGCAAGAAGGGGAGGGTGAGCACTCTCCTCCCAGCGTCCCCCAAAACCTGAAACCGGCCCTGCCAATGTGGGCCGCTGAGGTAAAGCAAACCCTACCTGGTCCCTCAGGAAACCAGCCCAAGCCCACTTTGAACTAACAGTGGACGAGTTGCTGCCACGTCTGCTGAAGAGGAGGTGAGGGGGGACTAGGCTTAAACATCCCGCCCGAGCTGTCTCCCATTGGCCGCCTGGCCTGACACTCATTCTTACTATCGGCTTACCATCATCTCTGTTCAAAATGAGCCCATCTAGGGTTGCCGGGCCTCAAGATATATGGCAAGAGCCCTTCCTCTGGCCAGCTTCAACTGATGGTGGGAGAGCAACAAAACCAAAATATGTTGTCAAAGGCTCTCACAGAAGGCTCCATGAGGCTGCTAGCAAAACGTCAGGTATCACAATGCCAAGACCACGGCCATACAGCCCGGAGTGGTGGCGCAGTGGGTATATCCCACTGTCTTAACATCTGAACTGTGTCAGTTCGAGCCCTGCGCTGGTGTGAGCAGCCAGCCTGTCGTCCCCAGCTCATCGTCCACCCAGCGATTCGAAAGCCTCGGCGAGTAGATAAAATGGGAACCACTCCTTAGAGAGGGTGGGCACACCGACTCCCTTCTGGGAAGGTGTTAGTTCTCGGTTGGAGACGTCCTGGTCTGGACCCGGAAGGTGGAAGAATCTACTCAGCTATGAAAAATCCCTGCAGTGGGATGCTCCGGCCAGGCGGTGGCAGTGTGGCGATGCAGCTGTTCGGAACATGACTGAGTCAAGCCAGAAACGTTTCCACCGGGCAGTACAGCGTGTGCAACTTAAATGAATTATATGTTGTCTTCCCTACCCCCTATGAAAAACATTGTTAGTCCCCTGTCTAAAGAGTAACTGTAAATCACTTTGAGCCCACTTGTGGGGAAAGCGATTAATAAAGTGAAAGCATTATTATTATTATTATTATTATTATTATTATTATTATTATTATTATTATTATTATTACAAAATCTACAACAACTAATAAAACCAAAATAAGTCATTCATGCCGCTATGTCACATATTTATTTATTAATTTATACCCCCGTTCTCTCTAACGGGGGACCCCAACAAGCTTATATCGTTCTCCTCTTCTCCCCATTTTCCACACCACAACACTGTAAGGTAGGCTAGCCCGAGAGAGTGTGACAGGCCCAAGGTCACCCAGCTTCCACAGCATGAGTGGGGATTCGAACCCAGGTCTCACAGATCCTAGTTGGCCACTCTTAACCACTACAGCACACTGGTTGTCAAAGTAGAGGAGGGAAGGACGATACACTTATTTACTTATATCCTGCTTTTCTCCCCAGTTCAGTCTCAAACCGGCTTTTAGAACGTTGTTCTCCCCTCCTGCATTTTCCCGCAACAGCAGCCCTATAAGGTAGGCCAGGCCAAGAGTTGATGAGAGGCCGAAGGTCACCCAGTGAACCTCCGTGGCAGAAATTAGAATTCAAACCCGGGTTACCCAGGGCCCTCATCCTCCACTCTGTCTAGTAGATCACACTGGCTCAACCCAACAATGAAGGGGTAACTCTAGGAATTGCCGTAAACTCTATGGTAAAACTGATGATGGCTTCATCCTCCATGTCCACCTCAACCATATGTGGTGAAGGGACAGAAGCAGGGTATTGAGCCCTGGTTGAACAGCTGGGGGGGGGGAATCAGATTCGATATTAAGAGAAAAAGTTTACAATTCCCCATCTGTAACTGCTTTTTTGTTAAATACTTATCGCTAATCTACTTGCTCATGGGGAATAATGTAAATTGAATTTTTTGATATGATTGGAGCTGTTCAATGAATTACTTAAACCTTAAAACAAATCTTCTTTGCAATCAGATGGATGGAGGATTATTTCAGCAAAGTAGTTAGGAAGAGAGCGAGAAAAGAATATAGATCTATCTATATATATGGCAGCGTGAATTATTTATCCCGAAGTGCAATTTCCAAATGTACAGTTATGTTCCCAAAGCAATACCACTTATGTAAGTGGCAAATTCAGGGACAGTATTTTTATTTTTATTTCCAAATTATGCAGTCTAAATTATGCATTCATTCAAATGCTGCACTTCAAAAGACAGATTGTCACTGCAGACAATAAAGTTTGCAAGTAACACGCAGCAAAAGAAAAAAAGTATAGTCTTTTTTGGGTGATTGTATATTTAAATATGGATTTTATGTTCATGCACACATTTTTTGCATACTTAAAAAACACATAGCAGAACTTGGACAGGGAAGATCTCTCTCTCTCTCTCTCTCTCTCTCTCTCTCTCTCTCTCTCTCTCTTTTGCAGAATCTAAATTTAAAGCGGGTCACTAGCTGAGTGATAACATGTGTCGATTGACCTTGAGCCAGACGCTTGAAGCCTAACCTACCTCATAGTGTTGTTGTGGGGGGGGGGGAAAGGGAGGCTGGGAGACTGGTATACACTGTCCTGAGGAGCCTCCAAGCATTCGAAGAGGTGTGCATACACACAAAAGTTTATACTTAGAATTCAACTTTGTTGGTCTCAAAGATGCCACTGGCACTCAGTGTCACGCTCCTGTGACTGGGCAAAACTCCGCTATATTAATCAACTATCCCAATAGTTTGAATACTGAATCAGCAGTTCGGCATCTTGCTACATGAGCTGCAGACACACTGGGTGATGCAACATCTGGCAACAGCGCTCATCCCTTTTTGACGAATCGTAGCCTTTACCTTAGGAGCTGTGGTGGCTCAGGTGGTTAAGACGCTGAACTGCAGGCTGTGGAAGGTCGGTAGTTCAGCAGTTCGAGACCCGAGTGTGCCGCATGACGGAGTGAGCTCCCGTCTCTAGTTCCAGCTCCTGCCAACCGAGCAGTTCGGAAGCAAGAAATTGCAAGTAGACAAACAGGTACCACTTCAGTGGGAATGTAACCGCGTTCCGTGTACCTTGGTGTTTAGTCATGCCGGCCACATGACCACGGAAACGTCTTCGGACAGCGCTGGCTCTTTGGCTTTGAAACGGAGATGAGCACCGCAACCCTAGAGTTGGATTCGACTGGCTTTCGAGCAAGGGAGACCTTTACCTTTTTAGCCTTTACTTTTAGGGGCTGCGGTGGCTCAGAGGTTAAGATGCTGAGCTGTAGACCAGAAGGCCGTCCGTTCAGCAGTCTGAGACCCAAGTGCCGTGTGATGGAGTGGGCTCCCGTCTCTGGCCCCAGCTCCTGCCAACCTAGCAGTTCGAAAGCAAAAAACTGCTGTATATTCATCTTTTATAATTGAGCTTAAGATCTTTGGTCATAGAAGCTAAAAGTAAGTAAGCAAGAAATTGCAAGTAGATAAATAGGTACCGCTTCGGTGGGAAGGTAACAGCGTTCCGTGCGCCTCGGCGTTTAGTCACGCCGGCCACATGTCCACAGAGAAGTCTTCGGACATCGCTGGCTCTTTGGCTTGGAAACGGAGATGAGCACCACACCCCTAGAGTCAGATTCGACTAGCTTTCGAGCAAGGGAACCTTCACCGTTACCTTTAGCCATAATCACCTTCATAACCAATGGCATACCCCTTCTTTTTCCCCTTTGGCAATCCAAGACAGCCTACATTGTTCTCCTCTTCTCCATTTTATCCTCGCAACAACTCTATGAAGTCGGTCTGGCTGAGAGTGCGCAAATAGCCCAAAGTCTGCCAGTGTGTTTAAAAAAATTACCCTGCATTTCCCTTGCACGTGGGCTTCCTCTCTGTGTGTGGCCCCACCTCCTTTGTTGGCCATTTTGTGGTTGGCTCCGTTTTCTGCAGCAGCCTATTTCAGCCTATTTCAGAATTCCAAAGGTGCCCATGGGCTCAGAAAGGCTGAGGACCCCTGCAATAACGTACGTGGTAATCCACAGAGCTAAAGTTTAAATATCAGGGTAGTTGTTCTCTGTACAATTAGCCACTGGACTCAAGAAAAGTGTGGAGGCTGCTGCATGAATCTGCTATGCCAGGATTTTTCACACTTCTCATAGTGTAGGGACAGTGTTCTCTGTGCGGCAAACCCGGAGTTCACTACTCCCACAGGGAAATTGGGAACCAAAGTGCAGAATGCACAAGATTGCTGAGCTCATAATGAGAAGTAACTTGGCAGAGAGTCGGGAGGAGATAAGACAGTGAGGCTGTCTTCACAACACATTCCTGATATAGTAGCTCATAGTGGGGTGACTGGTAACTTTCGATGTATAGAGGAGGAGGGAAGGGAATCTAATAAAGCCTGCCTCTCCAGGTAGAAGGAGACAGATTTCTGCAGAGCTTTTTGTGTGTGTCGTTCTTTGAACTCGTCAACCTTCACCATAGGACTTCTCATTGGACTGAATTAGAATGGCAGGTGCCCTAACCTGGTTAGCCTAGGCTAGTCCAATCTCATCAGATCATGGAAGCTGAGCAAGATCAGCCTTGGTTTAGTACTTGGATGGGAGACCTCCAAGGAAGGCTAGGGTTGCCACGCAGAGGCAGCCAATGGCCAACCACCTCTGAACATGTCTTGCCTTGACCTGGTTGGCCCAGACTAGCCTGACCTCACTAGATCTCTGAAGCTAAGCAGGGTCAGCCCAGGCTAGTATTTGAGTGGGAGACCACCAAGGAAAGCCAGCATTACAGGGGATGGCAAACTGTCTCTGAATATCTCTTGCCTTGAAATCCCTACGAGGTTGTCATAAATTGGTTTTGACTTGATGGCATTTTCCCACCACCACCAAAATGGCAGGTGTTCCCCCACACTCATGTTCCCCAAAGCTTATCTTGTGTATCTGCATGAGTCTCTGATCAGGAGTTGCCTTCTGGTTGGCAAGAGGCAAGACCTAATCAGAGGGAGGCAAGACCTAATCAGAGACTCAACAGGCAACCCCAGAGGAAGGGAAGTGATTTTTCCGTATTGGGCAGGGGTCATTTCCTGCAGGAGAGCACAAGAGCGTAGTTCCAGCAGGAAAGAGCCCAGGGGGTGGGCACATGCAACAAGCCCCACCCCATGCTCCCAGAAGCCCCAGGCCACGAGGAGTAAGAAGCCTTTCTTTCTTTCTTTCTTTCTTTCTTTCTTTCTTTCTTTCTTTCTTTCTTTCTTTCTTTCTTTCTTTCTTTCTTTCTTTCTTTCTTTCTTTTCTTTCTTTCTACAAGGAGCAAGAAGCAGCCCTCCCTCTTTCCTTCTCTTTCTTTCCCTCTTTCCCCCCTTCTTTCCTTCTCTTTCTTTCCCTCTTTTCCCTCCCTCTTTCCTTCTCTTTCTTTCCCTCTTTGCCTCCTTCTTTCCTTCTCTTTTTTCCCTCCTTCCTTCCTTCCTGCACAGATCTGCGCATTTCCCCCACCCCCAGCTAGCAATTCAAAATCACCCAGTGGCAACTTTAAGACCAAGTTTTATTCAGGTACAAGCTCTCCCTCCTCTGCGAGGACAGATCCGCACGTTTCCC
>NW_015164823.1:32099-36985 GCF_001447785.1 Gekko japonicus
TCCCGGTGCTTTAGTCCTATATTCCCAGCCACGGGCACAAAGTCCGAATCTTGCTCTGAATGTCTTTTCTTCCTTCTGTCGGTATCCATTCCAGGTAGGTCTTCCACTTCATCGTGATCTCCGTAGTCTTGTCTTTCCATGTGGCCTTACGTTCCAGTTTTTCGATTATGTCGGACTGTATGAGATCAAACAAATAATTATGCCAGATTTCTACTGTCCATTTATTTTTGTTCTTCCAGCCTAGAGCTATTACTGCTTTGCCTGCTAGTATCAGGGCTTTAAACAAAGCTTGGTTCTCTTTGCTTATTGCTGGATTACCTACTATACTCATTAGCATTAAATTAAAGTTAATGTGTAATGATACTTTACATGTCTTATTTATAATTTGTAATATCTTTGTCCAGAATACTCTGACCTCTGGGCACTCCCACCACATATGGGAATACCATCCCTTCGATTGTTTACAATGCCAACATCTAGGGCTCATACCTGGGAACATGTTTGCAATTTGTGCTGGTGTTTTATACCATTTGGTAAGAAATTTATGCTCCATTTCATTAAATTTGATTACTTTAATTTCCTCAGTTCCTTTCATTATTTTTCTTGCCATACTATCTGTTATCTGACCTTCTTTGGCCCAAGTGTTTTGTAAATACAATATTGACTTATCTACATTTGATGTCATTTCCTTGTAAATTTTCCCTGCTAGCCCTTGTTTTGACTTTTGCATCTCTTTGTATAATGTTTCTATTGGTTCCTCTAGCCAACATTTCTCTTTTTCCTTTATCTTTTTAACCTTACTATACAGGCCAGTTATTCTTAACCAATGTTGGTTGCCCACCTCTTCTATTATCTCCTGTATGGGTTTTAGATTGCCTCCTCTAAACATATCTTTCATCCTATAATACCCTTTAGCTTTTAGCCATTCCCACCATTCGTTACCTGTTATATCCTTGTTTATAGATTTTAATGGTGCCCAGCTTGAAGTTTTTCTTAGCCATAACTCCTGCCACTTATTCCACGCTTCTAAGGCTGCATGTCTGGGACCTTTGGTTAGTTTGAGGTCTATTTTTGTGACTTTGCAAAGAGGCCCCCAGCAGCCAATGTGATTATTGATCTCGTTCTCAAATCTAACCCATTTTTGCTCTTCCCCTTCGCCTATTTCTAATAGGGACTTTATTTGGAAGGCTTCATAATAGCTGTTAAGCTCCGGGACTCCCCACCCTAGCTCCCCTTTGGGACTATATATCAATCTCTTTTGGGTTCTGTACTTCTTGCTCCCAAATACCCATTCTCTAATCACTCTGTTCCATTGTTCTAGCTTTTTACTGTGTGCTTCTAGTGGTATCGCCTGAAATAAATATATTAATTTGGGTAGCCAGAACATTTTAACACTTCTAATTCTAGTGGAGAGCCCTAGCGTTTTGTTTTTCCATTTTCTCATATCTTTTTCTATTTTCTTCCATATTATGTTGTAGTTACTTTCCGCGATTCTATCAATCTTTTTTTGTATCACTATCCCTAAGTATTTAAACCTTTTAGTTCCCATACCGATACTTGTAATTTTGTTTACTTCTTTTTTTTCTTCTTTATTCACATTAAGGTACATGATTTCTGATTTGGCCATATTTACTTTTAAACCTGAGAAACACTCATAATCCTCTAGTATAATTTTAATCTCTTTCATCGCTTCTTGGGGATTTGACATAACCACTATAATGTCATCTGCAAATAAATTAATTTTCATTTCTTCCTTCTTTGCTTTGAGACCATTTATCCTTACACTATTTCTTATTCTCTCAGCTAGCTGTTCTATCGCTATGGTAAATAGAAGTGGTGAGAGTGGGCAGCCCTGTCGAACTCCTCTCTGAATCTGAAATGTTTGTGATTTGTCATTGTTAACCTTAACCACTGCTTTCCCATCTCTATATATTTCCTGGATTGCTTTTATAAAATTATCTCCCATCTTGTACTTTCTCATAACCTGCCACAAAAATCCCTGAGAGAGGGTATCAAAAGCTTTATAGACATCCAGCTTTAGGAGGGCTAATTTTTTTTGTTGACCATGTTGCAGTACGTTTATTATGTTCCTAATCGGATGAGCAATATTCCTCCCCTTAATAAACCCATATTGATCTTCTTTTATTATATTAGGTAATCATGAAACCAGGTAAAGACCCGGAAGAAGTAGGTTCATACCGTCCCATTAGTCTCCTTAATCAAGATTATAAGATCCTTGCTAAAATCTTGGCAAACAGAGTAAAGAACATCAAAAAAAGCTCCCCCGTCAGATAACCAAATCCCGTTAAATGTAGTGCTGTGTTTTTCTTCTTTCCCCTCCATCTTTTGCAGCGATGTGCGTGCGCTTTCAGATAATTCCTCTGACGCGGAGCAGCGTTAGTGAGAAATTCATGCGCCATGCTTTCATCTTCCACATTAAAATAAGATCACCTTGTTAATACTTCATTAATGGAGTGGAGCTGATGCACCAGAGATTTCCCCCTATTAACTTGGGGTCTCGGCAAGTTTTAAATGAACACTTTCAAGATAGCAACTCTTCCTTGGAGGGGAGTTACTCAATAATATATCCAGCGCTAAGCACGATGCTCTGTTTTTTTTTTAATGTGTCCCCCCCTTTCATTGCGCTCACCATTAAAAAAAAGAAAACCTCAGAAAATCAGCAATCAAGGAGATAAGCTCTTTATTAAACTTTTTCCCCTTTAGCCCTGGAGTCAGAACTGCGGCAAAAACGTGATCGCGGAATGCTCGCACTGTGAAGTGATTGCGTAGGGTTAGAATCATAGACCTCCAGGGTAATCTAGTCCAACCCCCTGCACAATAAGAACATAAGAACATAAGAGATGGATCAGGCCAAAGGCCCATCCAGTCCACCACTCTGTATCACACAGTGGCCAGAAATACCAGTGCCATCAGGAGGTCCACCAGTGGGGCCAGGACACTAGGAGCCCTCCCACTGTTGACCCCTCGCAAGCACCAAGAAGACAGAGCATCACTTGTCCCAGAGCCCCTATCTATACCTTGAGGCTAATAGCCACTGATGGACCTCTGCTCCATATGCTTATCTAATTCCCTTTTGAAGCCATCCATGCTTGTAGCCGCCACCACCTCCTGTGGCAGTGAATTCCAAGTGTTAATGCAGGAGATTCACAAATACCTCCTCCTCCACACCCCCAGTGACCGCTGTTCCACGCCCATAAGATGACCAGCCCCCCAAAAAAAACTCCAGACTCTCCAGCCAAACTGCCAGGTACCCCCGGTCACCAGGTAGGGTTGCCAGATCCAGGTTGGGAAACTCCCGAAAACTTGGGGATGGAGCCTGGTGAGGACAGGGACCTCAGTGGGGTACAATGCCATCGAGCCCATCTCAAGTTAAAAGGACCAGGCAACTGGTGATGTGAAAGGGCTTAGCTTGAGACCCTGGAAAGCCGCTGCCAGTCTGAGTGGTCGATACTGACCGGGATGGTCCAATGGTCTGATTCAGTTGAAGGCAGTGTTATGTGTTCATGTATGTAACCCTTCCGTGTTCAGAGTCAATAGAGTTCTGAGCGTTATGGTTCTGCAGCAGAAGCGGGAGGAGGTTTTGACTTCAGTGTTCCTACACGAGTTCTTGTGGGGCCTCTGATTGTCCTCTGTAAGAATTTAAAGGAAGTGTTAAAAGGAAGTACTTCTTTACCCAAAGAGTAATTGACATGTGGGATTCACTGCTGCAAAAAGTGGTGGTGGCTACAAATACAGACAGGTTCAAGAGGGGACAGGATTGACATATGGAACTGAGGTCCATCAGTGGCTATTAGCCACAAGGTATAGATAGGAACTCTCAGTTTGTGGCAGTGATGCTCTGTATTTTTGGTGCTTGGGGGGGCAACAGTGGGAGGGCTTCTGAAGTTCTGGCCCCACTGGTGGACCTCCTGATGGCACCTTTTTTGGCCACTGTATGACACAGTGGCTTTGGATTGGATGGCCAATGGCTTCTTTTATGTTCTTACGTCTGGGGCAGTGATGCTCTGTATTCTTGTTGCTTAGGGGAGCAACAGTGGGAGGACTTCTGGAATTCTGGCCCTGCTGGTGGACCTCCTGATGGCACTGGGTTTTGACCACTGTGTGACACAGAGTTTTGAATTGTATGGGCCAATGACCTGATCCAACATCATGTCTCTTATGTTCCTATAAGCAGATGAACTTCTGGTCTCATGCATCAGGGCTCTCCTTTTGCACTGAGTTGTTTAAAATGAGTGGAACCAGAAGGCTACGGTCCACAGCATATTGGAAAATTAGGAAATAAAATTTCCTTTAATTTCTTTCTCTGTAGCTTGCAGTTTTGGCGTTAGCAAAGGTTTACTGACAAGACGCAGGCGCTGGAACAATTCCGACGCCATTCATTGACCAATGTAATCATAAAAAACATGCTGCTCTAAAGTACTAATGATCAATAGTACATTAAAAAAAAGGGTTATTTGGTTCCAATGAAATTCAGACGGCTAGAATGAAACAGCGGACAGTGCGGTCCCAAGACCACTTTCCAAGCAGTGAGACTTTGGAGGGCTTCTGAACTGACCTGTTTAGGGTTGAGTTCTGCAGAAGTTCTCTTCTCTATCTTCTATGCTCCAGGTTATGCAAGGCAAAAATAATAATAATAATATCTGCCCTCGGATGCTCCCTGTTTTTACAGGAGGGAAAGTGCAGATCGATTAAAGAAGTTTGAAATGTGCTTCCTGGAGGTCAGTCCTTTTGAAGCCTCTTTGCGAGCTGAAAAATTGTCACTAGAAGTATTCCCTCAGGAGAATTTGAAAAGGCCTTGCCAGATCTTGGTTTTCTCCTCCTCCCCAGCCAATCACTAGGAACTAGGGTTGCCAAGTCCATCTTCC
>NW_015164824.1:0-97 GCF_001447785.1 Gekko japonicus
CCCTGGTGGCAGTCAGCGGACATAACAGCGGGACTACTACCTCTGTGATCTGGACACAATGCTTCTATTAATGCATCCTAAGATTGCATTAGCTTTC
>NW_015164824.1:226-5683 GCF_001447785.1 Gekko japonicus
AGGATCCTAGCCGGCCCAATCAAAGGGCCAGCTTCCCAGCCGGGAGACCAATGGTCGCCCGGTTACTGTAAATAGCCTATCGGGAGTAGGGGGTGTGTTTAGGTGTACTGGTGGCGGGTTTTCTGAACGCATATAAGCCGGCCCGGGAGCCGGCGTCTTTGTCTTCGTTCTGAATTCACTCCACATTTCCGAGTACTTTTCACCCCCATAGCTAGCAATCCAAAACAGTCCAGTGGCACCTTTAAGACCAAGTTTTATTCAGGTACAAGCTCTTCATCTTCTGTGAGGGCAGATGATCTCTGCGTCCCCCCCCCCAATAGCTAGCAATCCAAAACAGTCCAGTGGAGCCTGAGCAGTGGGTGTTGCCTTCTGACACACTTCTGCTGATGTCAGGGGGTGTGGCATATGTAAATAAGGTATGCAAATAAATTATACTAACGAGCTCCTGCACCTCTTTTTCTACAAAATGACCCCTGTTTGTACCGAAGTGTAGGACAGTCAGTGTATGAGTCTTCAGATCTGCTCCAGTTTCAAGGGGCCTCCAAAGACAAATTCTGGTTTCTGTCCCTTGTGAAATGCCAGACAGAGAGGCTGCCCTGACTTTATATGGCAGGCCTCTCCAAACAGGCTTAGGGAGCCAGTGAAAAGACATATAAATGGACAACAGGAGAACTCGCTCCTGAAGGAGGCGAGACAACCAGCTAATATTCCTTTGCTGAGTGATACTGTCACATGGGCTCAGAGAAACAGCCCTTCAGGTAAGTGTGGCCAGTTAATTAAAAGCTTTCTTCCTTCTCATGGTGTGCTATGGTGGGAAGGGTAAGTTTGGACTGGTCATCTGAGAGCCAGTTTGGTGTAGTGGTTAAGAGTGCAGACTTTTTATATATAAAAAAGATTTTATTTTTTTATAAAGACAGACATCACAGACAAAACACAGATACATATATGTGGGGGGCTCAGTTACATCATCAACTTACATACTTGGATACTTCATACCATATTTGTTTTCCATATTCCACCATATCTTTTGCATATTTTTAAATATAAGTTTTTGTACTCTATGTATGTTGTTGTTCAGTCGCACAGTCGAGTCCGACTCTTCGCGACCCCATGGACCAGCTCCCGCCAGGCCTTCCGGTCTTCCGCCGTCCTCTGAAGTTGGCTCAATTTCATGTTCGTTGCATCGATGACACTGTCCAACCATCTCATCCTTTGCCGTCCCCGTCTTCTTTGACCTTCAGTCTTTCCCAGCATCAGGGTCTTCTCCAGTGAGTGCTCCCTTCTCATTTGGTGGCCAAAGTATTTGAGCTTCAGTTTCATTATCTGTCCTTCCAGGGAACAGTCAGGGTTGATTTCTTTTAGGATTGACTGATTTGATCTTCTTGCAGTCCAAGGGACTCTCAAGAGTCTTCTCCAGCACCATAGTTCAAAAGAATCTATTCTTTGGCGCTCGGCCTTCCTTATAGTCCAACTCTCGCAGCCATACATGACTACTGGGAATACCATTGCTTTGACGATGTGGACTTTTGTTGGCAGGGTGATGTCTCTTCTTTTTATCATGCTGTTTAGGTTCGCCATCGCTTTCCTCCCAAGGAGCAGGCGTCTTTTAATTTCATGGCTGCAGTCACAGTCTGTGGTGATCTGGGATCCCAGGAACGTGAAGTCTGTCACTACTTCCACGACTTCCCCTTCTATTCAATCCATTTCAGAATCTAAACCATGTAGTTTCATACGTACACAAGCATTTACATCGGTATTTAATAATAGGGGATTTCATTACCGCAACAAATTACCTGTCTAAATACCTCAATATTTGTTTTCCAAATGTCACCTTATTCTCACAATGATCTTTCACATATGTTTAAAAATAAATTTTAATACTCTTTTAGTATATTTTCCAATGTTTCAATTCATTTATAGAGTTTTGAACAGCTGTGTAATTATTACATTATTCAGACCTTTATAAAATCTTGAGGAACTGTTTTCTCCCTTATCCAAAAATTTGATGCTTGTGTATCTCTCTTATCCACAACATTTTGGAGCTTTCAATAGATTTTCATCCTCTTCTTCATTTTCTGATTTCTTCTCTTAAGTCTTAATTTTGTGCCTTTTCCCCTTGTAGATGAGGCAAGTATCTTCTGGTGATAACCATCTATATAATGTTAATCCATTTGGCAAACACTCTAGTCATATCTCATCGTCACATTCATCAAATCCATTAGTGTGATGTGAAAGGGCCTGTCATACCACCTTTCCTCAGAAACTGAGCCTCAGATCATGCAACAGATTCTTCCCTGCCTTGTTCCTTCTCCTTCCCCCCCTCCCTTATACTGCATTTGTTAAGTATTAAGTTCCTGGGAGCAGGGACCATGGATATTGATGTAAAGTGTCGTTGTGAGGATAAAATGGAAGATGAGAACAGCATAAGCCAGTTTGGGTCCCCGTTGGGGAGAAAAGCAGGATATAAAATAAAGTAAAATAAATAAAAATGTAAAAAGAAGAAGAGAAGAGATTGGATTTTTGCCTCATCCTTCACTTGGAGTCTCAGAGAGGCTTACAGTCTTCTTTCCCTTCCTCTCCCCACAACAGACAGCCTGTGAGGTAGGTGGGGGCTGAGAGAGCTTTGACAGAAACTGGTCTGGAGAGAACAGCTCTCAGAGAACTTTGACTGACCCCAGGTCACCCAGCAGCTGCATGTGGAGACGTGGGGAATCAAACCCAGTTCTCCAGACTAGAGTCTGCTACTCTTAACCACTACACCAAAGCAAGGGATTAAATCTAAAAACAACATAACAATAAGTAGGACATAGCATAACATCAGTAAAACCACTTAAAAACAGCAACAGCATAAAAATTAGATAACTGATAAAAGTATCACAGGGAGAAAACAGTGATGTCTACAAGCTCTGGAAAGTAAAAAAACTTCACCAAGTTCCTAAATAATTGCAAATATGGCACCAGCCAAGGCTGAGGGAGTTCTATGCAGCACAATCCTAAGCATATTACTCAGAAGCAAGCCCTATAGGGTCTAGTCCCTAGTTGTCAGGTCTCCCAGTTAAGACACTCTCCACAATACACTTTGGCAGTGCTAGTTTATTGAGATATGCTTACTTCAGGAAACATGTTCTGTGTCAGAACTGGAAAAAGGCGAGCAAAAGCCCATATTATAGGTAATACAAAATACACCCCACACCTCTCACATATGTCACCATCCATGCCCTACAGTAACTATGGCAACCCGGACAGATATACGGTGCCTTATCTACATCTTGCCTGGCAAAAAAGACTCCAAGGCCAGGTCCCTTGGGAACTGCTTGAGGAAAAGTTACGGCTTCGAAAAGCATCCACTCAAAACACCCATGTACTCCCCTCAGGAATTCCCTCCCCCCATATCTCTAGCAAGCAGTGAAGTGGAACGAGGTGAAACGAAACCAAGGCTTGACACTAGTAAGCTTGTTTAGGATTGGCATCCCAGTCTTGGTGCCACTACAGAAAACGCCATGTGTCTTATTATCTGCCTTATTACTTTCGGTAGGCACTGGCAGTGTAGTTGGTTAGACCCGAATTCAAATCGGGCAGGGAATCCAGGCATGTCTGCCTCCCTGCCCTTCCCGTCGCCAGCCTGCCGTGCCTTCGAGACAGTTGTTCCCCAGTGGCCACCCTTTGTCCCCGACCCTGAAGGAACGAGGTAAGCCCCTGCAAGGCAAACCCTTGAATCCCAGTGTCGGCGAGGCAGTGGGTCAGTAGTTGGTAGTCGACCTTGTCAAACGCCGCCGACAGGTCCAACAACAACACTGCCGAACCGCCCTGACCCAGATGCATTCAAAGGTTGTCTGTGAGGGCGACCAGTGCTGTCTCCATCCCTGGTCAGAAGCCGGACCGGAAGGGATCTAATGTGGAGGTGTCATCCAAAAAACCCTGCAACTGAATCGCTACCGCCCTCTCGATTAATTTGCCCAGATAGGGCAAACTGGACACCGGCCGGTAGCTAGCCAATTCAGCCGGGCCCAGAGATAGTTTTTTTAAGAGAGGGCGTACCACAGCCTCCTTGAGTGCCCTTTTCAGGAGGCACTGCCCCACAGATCTGTTTCACACCATCTCTGCTGAACTCATCTATCAAAGGCGGCGTATTCTATTCTATTCTTACATATAATTTGTATACCACTCTCTCCACAGTATGTTCAAGACAGTTTCCAAATGCAATCATATATAATGAAATAAAAAGGGACAACACTATATAACATTGCACTTGCAACCTGCCTGTAAACCGCTCTGAGACCTTCGGGTCAGAGCGGTATATAAACCGAATGTAATAAATAATAATAATAATAACAGTAAAAACCATATAAATGAGGGATGCCAGCCTCCAGGTGGGACCTGGGGATCTCCCAGAATTACAGCTCATCTCCATAACACAGAGATCAGTTCCCCTGGAGAAAACGAATGTTTTGGAAAGTGGACTCTATTACATTGTCTCCCACTGAGGTCCCTGTCCTCCCCAGGCTCCATCCCCAGATCTCTAGGAGTTTCCCAACCTGGAACCCTACCCCCCATCCCCTGTCAGTTGCCAGGGAGGACCTGGCAATGCTAAGCATAGAAAAGTGCAAATCAGCATTGCAAACTAAGCTAGAGACTGGTGGTAGAAAGTGCCGTCAAGTTGCAAGCAACCTTTTGGGGTTGCCAGGTCCCCTGTGGCCAGTGGCAAGGGGTGGGAGGGTAGGGTTGGCAGATCCACACGTGAACACACTGAATCAGATCATTGGTCTATCAAAGTCAGTACTGTCTCCTCAGACTGGCAGTGACTAGTCTAGGGTCTCAGGCAGAGGTCTTTCATATCAACTCCTATCTGGTCCCTTTAACTGGATATGCCGAGGATTGAATTTGGGACCTTCTGCATGCCAAGCAGATGCTCCGCCACTGAACCACGGCCCCTTCCAGGCTGGGTAACTCCTGGAGATTTGGGGATGGAGCCTGAGGAGGTCAGGGTGGAGTACAATGCCATAGAATCCACCCTCCAAATAATCCATTTTCTCCAGGAGAACTAAATTCTGTAATCTGGAGTTAAGATGTAATTCCAAGGGATCCCCAGGTCCCACCAGGAGACTGGCATCGCAACGACTTGTGACAACCCATTACGGTTTTTAAGGCAAAGCAAGAGATGTTCAGAGTTTGCCATTGCCTGCCTCTGTTTATTTATTTATCAAATTTAAACCCTGCCCTCCCCGCCAAAGTAGGCTCAGGGCAGCTGTTCCAAACTAAGCTAGAAACTAAACTACAATATGTCTAAAAATGCCTTAAAATCCTTTATAGGACAGATGTGTATGTTCAACAGTTCCAACTCTCTCTACCTTCCACTCCCTCCTGTTTCATGGTCCCTGCCCCCACAAAATCTCTACCTCTGTTTTTGCCTTTTGAGGCAGGCCTTGTTTAAGCGTTGGTATTTCACATGCTGTAGCT
>NW_015164824.1:6212-17498 GCF_001447785.1 Gekko japonicus
CTGAACTACCGACCTTCCACAGCCTGCAGTTCAGCGTCTTAACCACTTGAGCCACCGCAGTCTCTGATATATGGGAAGTTTAAACATGATTAGCCATTTGCCTGCACTTTAGCGTTACCTTTTTAAAAGAATTCCTCCTAACTGCTTTGAAACCAGGGCCTAAAGCATTTTTGTCTTCTTTTTTTTTGTAAAATACAAAGTAGCCCATCTGAGGTACTGAAGAGATCTGCGTCATATTTATTCGCTTTCCTTCTTTCCTCTCCCCGGGGGTGAGCAGGAGCGTCACCACCACTGCTGCTGGGGCGGGCGAGGGGAGGAAGAGGCTTGCCCAGACCCCGGAACTCTCGCGTCGCAGCCCTTGTTTCCCGGGGGAACGGAGGACGCCTCTGGTTCCGTGAGTCTCGCAGGGAGGCCGGCTGCCGGAAATGACGTCTTGATTTGTTGACAGCGGCTGCCGATGCTGGTGCCGCCGATGCCGCTGTGAGAGGGAGAGAGAGCGAGAGCGAAGGGGGGAGCGGACCCCGGTGGAAACTAGGGACTCCCCCTCTCCTCCCGGAACCGGAACCAAGTCCAACCCGGACACTTTCCTTCTCGGCCAGGGAGCAGGGCAGCCAGGTGAGTGACTGATGCGGGGGACGGAGGGAACCGACACGGCATCTGTGGTGTGCGGGAAGGCAAGCGATCGTTGCTGCGAGCTGGAATCCAGCAAGATCCACCCTGCTGCGCTCTTCGGGGGGGGGGGGGGGGGGGTGATTGATACCTCAGTCCTGGGACCCGCCCCTTGCAAAGGTGCATTGACCGTCCCCGCCAACACGACCGCCTTGGAATCGGCCGAAAATGTGCTCTGGAACCTCAACACGGGGATTCACCTGTTGCGACGGGAGGGCACTGACCGCCCCCCCCCCCCGGGGCTCTTGGAATCCATTTGTTGCAAGGGTGCTGGGACTGATCTAAGCAGGCTGAGCGACCTGCTGAGGGGGGAGGGTGTCTCCTGCCACACTCTGAAATCCGTCCGTTTGTCAGGAGGTATCCCAGGCTTGGTACCCCTTGCAAGTGCGTGCTGGTAGCCTGATCTCTGGGATTCCACCTGCTGCAAGTGGGATGTGAGATCTACTAGTTGCAGCCAGTGTTCCCTCTAAGCTGAGTTAGTGTGAGCTAGCTCACAGTTTTTCAACCTCCAGCTCACACATTTCTGTCTTAGCTCAGGAAGGATGGCTCCTAAGCAAACTAATTCATGCAGCAGCCAGATAGCTCGCTCACAACTTTAATGCCAGTAGCTCACAAAGTAGAATTTTTGCTCACAAGACTCCACAGCTTAGAGGGAGCATTGGTTGCAGCCGAGTGGGTTGTGAGAGATCCAGCTCAAGCAGCTGTAAATCAATCTCCCCAGGAAGGACTGTCCTGACAAATTCCTTTCTCTGATACCTGTTCACTTGATTTATTTAAGATGTTTGTATCCCATCTTTCCAGTCATTCTCTTGAGGCAGCTTGAGCCACCGCTAAACATTCTGCATGCTGTTTTCAGAAGCCGTGGAATGCAGTTCATTAAAAAGCAAATAAACATTGCAAAGTGTGTGTGTGGAGAGACAGGATTTTGTACAAAGCTCCTTTTACAAGTCTGATCGTTAGGCTGGGTCTGAAACAGGAAGCACAGAAGGAGGTGCTCAGAGACACCTGGGAGGTGTGGATTGGCAGGTGGAATCGGAGCCTTCATGACCCCAGGAGCCCGTTATGAACGGAGCAAAGCAAAAAATTTCCAGTGAGACATTAGCAGAGGGGCTGTGGTCCCTTTGCCAAAAGAAGTTTTAAAAGTTGTTTCAGAGTTGGCCATAGTGATGGAATGGCTGAAGGGATGGATCATTTTGCATGTAGCGAATATACTTAAATGAAGTGCACTGTCAGACTAGGCTTGGTGAAGTCTGAGCTGAAATCCTCACTCCGCTAGATGTTGATGCTACAAGAGGCAGTGGCAGTTCTTTAAAACACCTGCCTTTTTATTGAGCTAGGACATATGTAGCCCACAGGGATGTATAGGATTGCATATTTTAGGACTTGCATGGAATAATTCCTCTTCAACTCAGTGGTACTTACTTCTGCGAAAATTTGCATAGGATTGTGCAACAGTTCATCATGCTCACTATACTGTGGCTGGCAGGAACTCTCATTAGGCAGAGGTGTTCTCCAGTCCTACAGCTAGAGAACATTTAAACAGATATCGGCTGTTGAGTCTTGGACTTTCTCAGTGCAAAGAATGTATTTTGTAATTTGCCAGTCAACAATGACTTTACAATAATTTGATATAGTGCTTTCATGCATTCAAAGTACTTCATATACATTATCTCAATACTGGTGTGATGGTTAGAACAGAGTTCTAAGGTCAAATCCCTACTCTTCCCTGAGGCTCAACATGTGACCTTGGGCCACTCTGTCTCAACCTTACCCACCTCACAGGGTTGTTGTGAGCGTCAAATGGGGGCAATGATCATATATGCTACACTCAGGTCCTTAGAGAAAAGGTGGGATAAAGAAGATTGAATAATTAGTCCTTAGAACAGTTCTGTAAGGTAGAGCAGTATTATTACCCCATATTGTAGAGGTGGAGGTGTGGCTGAAAGGCAACAGTTTATTTAAGATCAGTTGCTGAGTTCATATGAGGGATGAGATTTGAACTAGGAAGACCTGGGTTCAAATCCCTGTTTGCCATGAAGTTCAACAGCCATGAGAGAAGGAACCAGTCATTCTTGCTCAACCTAGCCTACCTTACATGGTCGTGGTGAAAATAAAATGGAGGAGGAAAGGAGACCAGTGCACACTGCCTTGAGCTCCCCGGAGAAAGGGCATGTTATAAACATACCAAAACTAGGAAAATCTGGATTCAGATTACACACCATTCACTCATTTTTCATGTTTTAATTCCATCATTCCTTGAAGGAGCTCATGATCCTTGTTTCCCCTCTTATAACCCCCCTGTGAAGTAGGTTAGGCTGAGAGAGGAGGAGTGGCCCAAGATAACCCAGAGATAGGGCTGCCAGGTCTTCAGCATCTCAAACCCCGAGGCTCATGGGAAAGACCCTGGTCCTGTTGCACTGTGTAGTTGAGCCAGTGGCAGCCCTTCCCTGCACCATTCCAAATTGTATGATGTGATATCTGTGAACATGTGACATCCCAGTCATATGGATGAGATTGAAAGGATGGACTACTCCCAGTTGTTTCATGCCAAATGATTGCTTCCCATTTCCAATGGATGCATGCAATAGCGATTACAAGCAAGTACGCCTACAAGTCTTGCAAGAAAAGCCATCCAGTGTGGGGGGTAAGCTGGCAGCCCAGATATTTCAGCCTGCTGCCCTGAGAATGATCCCCAAAACTTGTGAGCAGTGAGCTTCATGGCCTGAGTGGGGATTTGAACCCGGATCTCCCTCATCCAAGCTCAGCAGCTTAACTGCTGCCTCTTTCAAGCCATTGGCCTTATGTACAGTTTTATTTTCTTTAAAGAAATTAAAACCACACTGACCCATCTCACGGAGTTATTTTTTAGAAAAGCATGTTATATTCTGTATAAATGAGTAATAGCAATTATATGTGTGTGTAAATGCAAAAGAATGACTGGCATTGGCATAGAAGGGGCATTTGATTAAGGCCCTGTTCTTACAAATATTTACTATCTGCCAACTCTTGATTTTTGCAATCACTTATCTGCCGCTCAGTGATTTCACAGCTGAATGGGTCAACTACCTGTTCTGGGGGGGCGGGGACCTTGAAAGCTGAGGTTAGTGGAGTGACAGCTTATTCACACCTGCCAGCCTTCTCTAGATATTAGGGTTGCCAACTTTTCAACCAGCCTCTGTAGCTGTGCTTCTGTCAGTGGTTTGACCTGCATTTCATGGAGGCAAACCATTATATCACCTGCTGGTTGCTCCTAATGCAGCTGCTGTTATAAAGGCATAGCTGCAGAGGCTGGTTGTAAATTTGGCATCTCCATGTGGGGCTGCAGTCAGCCATCCAGTGATGAATATGCATGTAGGAACCTGTTGTTTTGTGGAAACAGCACAGTGGTGGATTATCTTGGGCTGAACTATAAAATACTTACAAAAGAAACTAGCTTTCAGATGCAGGCAAAAGCATCAAGGAAATGAAGTGCTTATGAACACCCAGGGCCATGCATGAGTATGGCATACGAACATCAGAAGAGCCCTCCTGGATCAGACCAATGTTCCCTCTAGCCCGTCATCCTGTTTCACGCAGTGGCCAACCAGTTCCTCTGGAGGGCCAACAACAGGGCTTAGAGACCGAGGCCTTCATAAGAACATCAGAAGAGCCCCACTGGATCAGACCAGTGGTCCATCTAGGCCAGCCTCCTGTCTCACATGGTGGACAGCCAGTTCCTCTGGAGGGCCAACAACAGGGCATACAGGCCAAGGCCTTCCCCTGACGTTGCCTCCTGGCTCTGGGATTCAGAGGTTTAGTGCCTCTGAATGTGGAGGTTTCCCTCAGCCACCATGGCTAGGTGCCATGTTTAGACTTCATGAATCTATCTAATCCCCTTTTAAAGCTATTTATTCCTGTGGCCATCAGTACATCGTCTGCCAATGAATTCCACATTTTAATCACTCTCTGTGTAAAGTAGTATTTCCTTTTGTCTGTCCTGAACCTACTGCCTGTCATCTTCATTCGGATGCCCTCGAGTTCTAGTCTTTTGGGAGAGGGAGAAAAAAATCCTCTTTGTCAATTCTCTCCACTCCATGCATAATTTTAGAAACCTCCATCATGTCCCCTCTTAGTCGTCTCTCGTCTAAACTGAAAAGTCCCAGACTCTTCCGTCTTTCCTCATAGGGAAGATGCTGCAACCCCCTCCTCATCTTGGTGGTCCTCCTCTGTACTTTTCCCAGCTCTGCAGGGGCTTGTAGCGGAACTGGCCGAAACCGGCGGCAGTCTGCCTTGGTTGATGCACCGTGCTGCGAAGCTGCTATAAGGCAACTGCTGAAAATGCAGCAGGGTGCAACTGAGACCAACCGACCTAGCTCTGTTGCAAGTTAAATTGAGAAGGCCCGCACGCAGAGAACTGAAGGAATCCTGAATTTTGGGATTTAACTTTGATGTAGACCAGATTTCCTCCTTAAATAGCTCGATCGTTTCTTTGGAGGTCGAAAGAGCAAATTTCAATTTGCTTCTACATAATCGCATGAAGGATTGTGGCTTAAAATAGCTGGGCGGCCTCTCCCGTCAAAGGAAGGCGCATTGGTCTGTTGCCAGCTGTTTGTTCTAAAGGTCCACGTTTGTGGCAGTTTGTGGAGGCACAAGGCAGAATGACAAAGCTCTCTCTTTCCAAAACTGATGCTGCAATTTGGAGTTTCTGTTCGGCCTCCCTTCTCTGTCCACTGGTTTGTATTAACTTGCCCAGCCACCCCCAAAACACAGAGGGTGATTTCCACACTCCCCCCCCCCTATCAATCTGTTTGAATGCAATTCTATATCCGTGTCTAGTGAGGGTGTGCAGCTTTGTAGTGGGCTCGCAGCGAGCTTGTCCCGGCCTTGTGCACTAGGCTAGCAAGTGGGCCCAAAAGGGATTGGCCAGATAGGCACTTTACTCAGGCCTGGCACGGGCGTCTTTGGACAGAGGCAGCCGCAGCAGTGCCAACAAGTCTTTGGGCGAAAGGAGAAAGTGAAAGGCACTCAGCCTGAATGAAGCTGCTGGTCTGTATAGGGCGGTGTTATCCACAGTTGCCTGACAGGGTTGCCAGTTCCGAGTTCGGAAATTCCTGGAGTGAGGTTTGGGGGTGGAGGCTGTGAGGGCGGGGTTTGGGGAGGGGCTTTAGTGGGGGCATAATGTCGTGGAAACCACTCTCCAAAGCAGTCATTTCTCCCCCCACCCCCCTCCGGGGAACTGATCTCTGGAGATCTGTTGTGATTCCAGGAAAGCTCCAGGTCCCAGCTCTAGTAAGGCTTCTCCGAATCTCTCGATCTATATTTTATCCTTCTCTTCCTCCATGGAACTTAGGGTATGCATCTCTCTCCTTTCCGGCTTTATCCTTACAACAGCACCCTAGGTAGGCTAGGCTGACAGACAATTCTCAGGTCTGAGCAACGGCTTTGATCCAACCTGAGCTATACCTATCGCCCAGTTACTTATGGATCTCGACTCTAACTAGCCCTTCCTTGCAACTGACCTCCCCACCCTTCTCTCTCCCTATATGTAAGGCTTGAGGGAAACTGTTTCAGTGTATCTGAGGAAGTGTGCTTGCACATGAAAGCTTAGACCCAGAATTAAACTTTGTTGGTCTTCAAGATGCCACCGGACTCAATTGAGTCTGTTGCTACAGACCAACACGGCTGCCCCACCTGAATTTAAGGTCACCCAGTGAGCTTTATGACGGAAAGGGGATTTGAGTTCAGAGATCTGAAACTTGGACCAGGATACCACACTGGGCCCCCAGGCAGGAGGAATGGGGCCCAGCATGTGCTATCTTTGTTTTTGTGTTTTTATTTATTTATTTATTTATTTTGGAGATGCCAGGACTGGAACCAGAAACTTTTCATGTACAAAGCTTGAGATGTCTCGCTGAACTATGACTAGATTGGTCCTAGAATGTGTAAAGGAAACCCATCTGTAGCCAAAAACAAATATATGGTTTAAAATTCAAATCCACTGTATTCTTAAGAAGCTTTGCACGTGGATACAGCTTGCCACCAAAGAACTGCACACAAGAGTTCAACGTCCCCAAAGTTGGGCTTGGAGCTCCTGCTTCTCAAATCGTTGCCTGACTTTCTCTTCCTACACAGAAAAGTATTTTCAGAAAGGAACTTTTCAAAGCAGCAGTAGCCCCTTAAAGAGTCCAGTAGCCTCTTAAAGACTAACAAAATTTGTGGCAGGGGAGGAGCTTTCGTGAGTCACTGCTCACTTCTTCAGATACAACTAGAACGGACCGATGGACCCACGTTCTAGCTGTTATCTGAAGAAGTGAGCCGTGACTCACGAAAGCTCCTTCACTGCCACAAATCCTTTAAGGGGCTACTGTAGTCTTGCTCTTTTCTACTGCTGCAGACAGACTAACACGGCTACCCATCTTTTTGTTGTTTTGAATTCTGATTTATGGATCAAAGCCTCAAGTTCCTTAACTTACAACAACAATACAAAACAATTAGTAGATTACCCATCTTGAGCTGTTTCCAAAGCAGATTAAGCTACAGCATTGCAATTCAAGCAAAATCTCCCTGGAAATCTTGAATGCATCTTTGGGCGCTCTCTGGTTCGCTCTCTGGTTCTTGGTCTGTTTGCAGCATTTTGCAGAGTACAGGACCCCCCCTCCTCCGCAGTAACATAAAGTTATAACAGGAGGAAATGTCAGTTGCCTCCAAATTTAGGTAGAACGTGTGAACCTGTGTCCTTTCTGAGATCAGCAGCTCTGCGTGCTCCCACATTTTGAAGCTGTCTGGGTGAACCCCCAAGACAGGGGCTTTTCCATGGTGGCACCTTGGCTTTGGAAGTCCCTTCCCACAGGGGCACCTGGGACCAAGTCCCACAAGCCTTTCTGGCCTCCTGTCATTATTTTAGTTATTTTTAGCTGTCCCATTCTGTTGGCGCTGCTTTTAGGCTGTGGGCCTAGAGGCTCTTTTAATGGAGTTTTTCGGATATTGAAAGTCATATACATTTCAGTGTGGCTGTTTTATCTCTTGCTGTTTTCACTTTTTATTTGATGCTTCATTGTATTGCTTAAAGCTGCCTCAGATACGTTTATATAGACAGGTGGGAGCTAAGTATTTTAAATAAATACATAACCTTGTTTTTTAAGTGTTATTCTTCTAATCTGATCCAGTACCGTTCTAGCATTAGGGCAGAAAAAAGGAATTAAAGGTCTGCCTGGAGACAGGTAGGAAGCCCCTCAAGCCTTCCACATCGTCTCATCTGGTCTGAACAGAACTCCCTTCAAGGAGGGATTGATTTGTTGGGTTTTTAGAGGACCAGTCTGGGTGGGTGGGGAGCAAAGTCTTGTTTCTGCAGGAGTAGCTTTCCTTAAGCCAGGGGTGTCAAACATGCGGCCCGGGGGCCGCATCAGGCCCCTGGAGAGCTTTTATCAGGCCCGCAGTGGAACTGGCTGTCTTCTGCTTCTTCTTCCAGTTCTGCTGCTGCTGCGTCATTGTAGGTTTGCAGCTTACAGATACACACCTGAACAGCATACTCAAGTTTGCAACAGCACAGACATTTTGATGACGTTTATATAGACAGGTGGGAACTAAGTATTTTAAATAAATACATAACCTTGTTTTTTAAGTGTTATTCTTCTAATCTGATCCAGTACCGTTCTAGCATTAGGGCAGAAAAAAGGAATTAAAGGTCTGCCTGGAGACAGGTAGGAAGCCCCTCAAGCCTTCCACATCGTCTCATCTGGTCTGAACAGAACTCCCTTCAAGGAGGGATTGATTTGTTGGGTTTTTAGAAGACCAGTCTGGGTGGGCGGGGAGCAAAGTCTTGTTTCTGCAGAAGTAGCTTTCCTTAAGCCAGGGGTGTTAAACATGTGGCCCGGGGGCCGGATCAGGCCCCTGGAGGTCTTCTATCAGGCCACCGTGGAACTGGCTGTCTTCTGCTTCTTCTTCCAGTTCTGCTGCTGCTGCGTCATTGTAGGTTTGCAGCTTACAGATACACACCTGAACAGCATACTCAAGTTTGCAACAGCACAGACATTTTGATGCAATAATCCAGAGCAATAATTCAGACACTGTTAAATAAACAAAATATTGCAAGAGTGGTAATGTTTTAAACATTTTTTTATGTTAAGTAAAAAACCCCACCTTTTTGTTTGTGTCCTTTATAAAGTTTATATCTCCGCTACCTGGCATTACATTTTATGACACACGTGGCCCAAGGGCCCAACAAGGTCTCATTTATGTCAGATCCGGCCCTCATAAGAAATGAGTTCGACATCCCTGCCTTAAGCCAATAGCGACTGCTGTGGACAAGCCCCTCCCCACCTTTGCAAATGCTAACACTATCTCAACAAGGTGTATTTTCGAGCTGCTTTTTCAACCCTGGAATGTTTCATGCTTTCCTTATAGGATCTTTTCAACGCAGATTATAACATAAGATGTTTTACTTAGATTTTTTTTTTACTCCCTGTACCCCCAGACTTTCCATAGCTCTTGTACTGAAACTCTTTCCACTTTCTTCCCCCTGGCTCTTATGGTGTATTCCTTGGTCTTCTTGATATAGAAGACAGGATTCTCCCCAAGGCGAACTAGTCAGATTGTAATAATAATGTTTTAAAAAGAGATCATTGGACTGGCGTCAGCTGACGCTTGGGTAGAAGCCCGGATGTGATGTCAGCGCATTGGGCAATGCTCTGGGGATCCCCAAAAACTCCGTGGTATTTTGGGGAGTCCTAGAGCATCATCCAACATGCTGATGCCAGATCTGGGTTTTCACTTGGACGACATTTCTTCCTTGGACATTTCTCCCACTGGTCCAGTCAGGGGTCATTTCGTAGAAAAAGAGGTGCCGGAGCTCATTAGCATAACTTATTAGCATGACTTATTTGCATATGCCACACACCCTGACATCACCAGAAGTGTGTCAGAAGGCAACACCCACCGCTCAGGCTCCACTGGACTGTTTTGGATTGCTAGCTATGGGGGGGGAACGGGACGTGCAGATCTGTCCTCACAGAGGATGGAGAGCTTGGGCCTGAATAAAACTTGGTCTTAAAGGGGCCACTGGACTGTTTTGGACTGGGGGGCCGGAGGGGGGGGCTCTGCAACTTACCTGGCTGCTTCTTGCTCTGACTGAGGGCTGCTGGGAGCAGGGGGTGGGGCTTGTTGCCTGTGCCCAGCCCCCTGGGCTCTTTACTGCCGGAGCTCCACTCCTGTGCGTGCCTGCAGGAAATGGCCCCTGGTTGCCAAACTCCAGGAGGGGCCTGGAGATATCCCAGAATTACAACCGATCTCAAGACGATCAGAAGCTCAGGCTCCACTGGACTGTTTTGGATTGCTAGCTATTGGGGGGGGAGAACGTGCAGATCTGTCCTCACAGAGGAGGGAGAGCTTGTACCTGAAGGTGGGCCGGGGGGGGGCACTCTGTAACTTACCTGGCTGCTTCTTGCTCCTCGTGGCCCGACTGAGGGCTGTTGGGATCAGGGGGTGGGGCTTGTTGCATGTGCCCGCCCTCTGGGCTCCTTACTGCCAGAGCTCCACTCCTGTGCGCTCCCGCAGGAAATTACCCCTGGGTCCAGTAAGCGAAGGCTCCAGAGGGTAGGTGGCTTCCTTATGTAACCCCCCACAGCTAGCTGCAGAAGTAACTCCGAGTTGATGGGCCTGTGGTGGCAAGCAGGGAGAGGCGTCCTTGCCTGTTATGGCCAAGCGGTAAGTTGCTTGGGCCAAGGAGATAGACCGGAACTTGCAGCTTTCTAGGACCTGGTGGATCCCCGTTGGCTCCTGTGCTGCCTCACGTGTACTGAGCCAGTAGCTGCAATACCACCCTCTGCTCTTGGGCTGCTGCAGCACAGCAAAGCACTAGCTTGCAGGGTACCCATTTATCTACTTGCAATTAAGTCGCTTTCGAACCGCTGGGTAGGCTCTTGGGCTGCTGCAGCACAGCAAAGCACTAGCTTGCAGCTTCTCCTCCCACAAGCTGCCCCAGTGGTGCATCCGACTGCTTGAATCGCAGGTTTGAGACACCCGCACCTTACAGTGACCAAGCAGGATCTACAAGTAAAGGCCCAAACATATTTAACATTTCATTGCACCAATAGACTGAGTTGAATCCCATTGGTGCTAGAGTTGCCAGCTCCTGGTTGGGAAATTCCTGGAGATTTGGGGGTGGAGCCTGGGGAGGGGAGGGGCCTCAGTGGGTTATAATGCCATACGGACCGCCCTCCAAAGCAAGCATTTTCTTCAGGGGAACTGATCTCTGTCGTCTTGAGATCAGTTGTAGTTCTGGGATATCTCCAGCCCCTTCCTGGAGTTTGACAAGCCATTTCCTGCAGGAGCGCACAGGAGCGGAGCTCCGGCAGTAAAGAGCCCAGGGGGCTGGGCACATGCAACAAGCCCCACCCCCTGCTCCCAGCAGCCCTCAGTCAGAGCAAGAAGCAGCCAGGTAAGTTGCAGAGCCTCCCTCGCCCCCCAGTCCAAACAGTCCAGTGGCACCTTTAAGACCAAGTTTTATTCAGGCCCAAGCTCTCCCTCCTCTGTGAGGACAGATCTGCACGTTCCCCCCCCCAATAGCTAGCAATCCAAAAGAGTCCAGTGGAGCCTGAGCAGTGGGTGTTGCCTTCTGACACACTTCCTGTGATGTCAGGG
>NW_015164824.1:17955-24461 GCF_001447785.1 Gekko japonicus
AGTTAACATCTCCGCTACCGGCATTCCATTTTATGACACACGTGGCCCAGCTCAACAAGGCCTCATTTATGTCAGATCCGGCCCTCATAACAAATGAGTTCGACACCCCTGCTCTAGAGAGAGAATTGACTGAAAGTGTTCAACTTGAAGGAAGGACAAGATGTAAACTAATACACCATTATCATCATGGGGATGAAGTTGACTTCCTACCTGTTTCCTGTGTCTCTCTCACACACACACCCCGACACACCCTTGTCCACCTTTTGGCATTGGTCGATGGAGCCAGAAGCTGACGAGATGGCCCTTTCTTTCCCCTTCACATAGCTGTTGCTTCCCTGTCTTTCTTAAACCCCTGATGTTTTTATTTTAAGTTAAAAAAAAACCCTTTGCATTTCTGTCCTTTATAAAGTTAACATCTCCGCTACCGGCATTCCATTTTATGACACACGTGCCAACAAAGCCTCATTTATGTCAGATCCGACCCTCATAACAAATGAGTTCGACACCCCTGCTCTAGAGAGAGAATTGACTGAAAGTGTTCAACTTGAAGGAAGGACAAGATGTAAACCAATACACCATTATCATCATGGGGATGAAGTTGACTTCCTACCGGTTTCCTGTGTCTCACACACACACCCCAACACACCCTGGTCCAACTTTTGGCATTGGTCGGTGGAGCCAGAAACTGACGAGATGGCCCTTTCTTTCCCCCTCACATAGCTGTTGCTTCCCTGTCTTTCTTAATCTGTGCATTTTCAAACACCTTGGGTAGGGTTGGGGTTTTACCTACCCAAGACCACACACCTTTCTTGTGTTCCCTGTGGGGCAGTTGAAGTGGGCGTTGCCTTGGTTACCGGTGGACAGGCGGGGGGGGGGAACATAGTGTTGGAAACCTCCGTTCTTAGCTGATTTCAAAGTTCCCGATTGTTTCTCTTGCATCTTCCTGTAGTTCTCCTGGCACTGCTGTCAATCCCATTCAGAATCACCGTGGAGCAAGGAGAGTGAATTCGAGACGAAAGAAGTGTTCCTTCACCCCACATTCCCCTCCCTCCCTTTCTCCCCTTCTCCCTGTCTGTTGCCACACGATGGCCTCCGACAGCCCTGAGTCGCTCATGACGCTGTGTACGGATTATTGTCTGCACAACTTGGAAGGGACGCTCTGCTATCTGCTGGACAACGAGACCCTCCGGCTCCATCCGGACATTTTCCTGCCAAGCGAGATCTGCGACAGACTCGTCAACGAGTAAGTTGGCAGCCGGGGCCTTCCCTCCTGCTAGATTTTGTTTCGTTTCGGGCTGTGGCCGTTTGGCCTGGACTGTCATGTCAGAACAAGCTAAAAATGGCAAGCCTTGGATCAGTCTAAAGCAGTAACGCAGGGGCAGTGTTCCCTCTGAGCTGAGATCGTATGAGCCAGCTCACAGTTTTTCAGCCTTCGGCTCACACATTTTTGTCTCAGCTCAGGAAGGAGGGCTCCAGAGCAAACTAATTTATGCAGCAGCCAAATCGCTCAATTGCATCTTTAATGCCGGTAGCTCACAAAGTAGAATTTTTGTTTACAAGGTTCCACAGCTCAGAGAGAGATTGCTCAGGGGTCCCCAAACCTTTTTTCGTTTGGAATTCAGGCACGGGGCAGTGGGCACAACCACAAAGTGGCTGCTGCAGTAGGGAGCCAGTCACACAATGCCTGCTGCGGGAGGCACAGCCAACCACAACACATCAGGAGTCGATGTTATATATAACTCTCAAACTCTGCAAACTCTTCAACGTTTCAGGCAGAAGTTCTGTTTGACAGGATGCCTTTTAATCGACACAGCCAATCAGAAGCCCTGCTGGGCAAAAGCCCCACCTAGCCACACCCACTTTCTAAAAGCACTAGGGGAGCAGCAGGAAAGGTATTGGTGGGCGTCATGGCTCCCACGGGCACCCTGCACTACCTAGTTCAGGATTTTGTGTCCAGCAAAGGCTAGCCTGCCTCTTCAAAGAAGCAGGGTCTTCAAAGGTAATTGTTGTTGTTCAGTCGCACGGTCGAGTTTTCGCGCCCCCATGGACCACATCACGCCAGGCCCTCCTGTCTTCCGCTGTCCTCTGGAGTTTGCTCGGTTTCATGTTTGTTGCATCGGTAACACCGTCTAACCATCTCATCCTTTGGCGTCCCCGTCTTCTTTGACCTTCAGCCTTTCCCAGCATCAGGGTCTTCTCCAGTGAGGGCTCCCTTCTCATTTGGTGGCCAAGATATTTAATCTTCAGGGAGCAGTCAGGTTTGATTTCCCTTATTGTTCGTCCCTAGCATCTCGGATGAATCAGAAACCAGAATTAAGATTGCCGGGAAATAGCCTCAGATATGTAGATAACACCACTCTAATGGCAGAAAGTGAAGAGGACCTAAAGAGCCTTTTGCTGAGGGTGAAAGAGGAGAGTTGCAAAGGTTGGCTTGAAACTCAACATCAGAAAAACTAAGATCATAGCATCCGGGCCCATCACTCCTTGGCAAATAGAAGGGGAAGTCATGGAAGCAGTGACAGACTTCATGTTCCTGGGATCCAAGATCACTGCAGATGGTGACTGCAGCCATGAAATTAAAAGATGCCTGCTCCTTGCGAGGAAAGCTGTGGCAAACCTAGACAGCATAATAAAAAGTAGGGACATCACCCTGCCAACAAAAGTCCGTATGGTCAAAGCGATGGTATTCCCAGCAGTAATGTATGGCTGCAAGAATTGGACTATAGGGAAGGCCGAGCGCCGAAGAATAGATACTTTTGAATTATGGTGCTGGAGAAGACTCTTGAGAGTCCCTTGGACTGCAAGGAGATCAAATCAGTCAATCCTAAAAGAAATCAACCCTGACTGTTCCCTGGAAGGCCAGATAATGAAACTGAAGCTCAAATACTTTGGCCACCCAATGAGAAGGGAGCACTCCCTGGAGAAGAAGACCCTGATGCTGGGAAAGATTGAAGGTCAAAGAAGACGGGGACGGCAAAGGACAAGATGGTTAGACAGTGTTATTGATGCAGCGAATGTGGGGTTGAACACACTCTGGGGGATGGTGGAAGACAGGAGGACCTGGCGTGATATGGTCCATGGGGTCGCGAAGAGTCTGACTCGACTGTGCGACTGAACCACAACAACAAACCACAATTGAAGATTAAACTGAGCAAACTCCGGAGCAAACTCCAGAGGACAGCGGAAGACTGGAGGGCCTGGCGTGATATGGTCCAGGGGGTCACAAAGAGTCGGACTTGACTGTGCGACTGAACAGAAACAGCAAAGCTTCTTGGAATTGGAGGCATACTGCCTCTGAAGGTGGAGGTTCCACAGTTATTAATATACCTCTGAATTTGTCTAATCCCTTTGTCAAGCCATTAGGATCGGCGATCCCTCTAAGCTGTGCGTGTGAGCGTTCGCTCATTAGCACAGGGAGCCTTGCTCAGCAGCAGTCTGGAGCCTCACAGGGTCTTGCACTGCCCATTGCCACATTATTGATGTGGTGGGTGTTTGGTATGTTCTCTGGCGTTAGAAACACGGGGGTTTACCCCACCTGGCACGGGGTTTTCAGTACCACTGAAATTCTTTACTAGTTATAATTCCCGGAACGTGATCTATGTGGTGATCTGCTCCTGTCAAAAAATCTGTGTTGGGAGTACCACCTGTCCTGTTAAAGTTCAAATTTTGGAACATCGTTCCCACATAAAGAATGTAATTATGGAAGCGCCTCTCACTGAACGTTTTGTAGAATTCGATCATACAATGGATGACATGAAATTTTGTGTCATATATAAATATAAGGGTGACCCTGATGTGAACATAAATACATTTTAAGATTATAGCAGTTATGTTCTGCTCAGGATGTGATCTGAACATAAGAACATAAGAACGTAAGAGAAGCCAATGTTGGATCAGGCCAGTGGCCCATCTAGTCCAACACTCTGTGTCACACAGTGGCCAAAAAATACCAGGTGCCATCAGGAGGTCCAGCAGTGGGGCCAGGATGCTTGAAGCCCTCCCTCTGCTCCACTCAGTAGGGGAAAACAATTAGAGGGAACATTGATTAGGATCCATTTATTTTTATTGATGCAGAGGTTTTAATAGCCCTAATGAAAGGAGGAAGAGTGAATAAATATGTGTCCTTATTCTGTCTTCCCAACAATCGTGTGAGGTTGAAAGTGACTAGTTCAAAGAACAGCACTCGAGGAGCACGAAGGATGACCGGAGATCTGAACACCAGTACCCTGTACAGAAACGCCATAGGCATTTTGTTCATGATCATCACAGCAATATAGGGCTGAAGCATTTAATTGATTAGTTGCATTTTATTAAAAACCCTTCAATGTTCTAACACTCAGTTAATCAAGCAGCAGATTTTTAAAAGCACATGCCATCAGCGGTTTTTGTACATATTGTGCAAGCGCCATCTTCAATGAAGCATTCCTTCCTGTATAGATAGATAAAGGGAATGCTTCTTCTCAAAAGAGGGATTTTAAAGAGCATTCCTTCCTAAATGAGAGATGTTAAGATGTTGCCTACAATCCGAACGCATCTTCTGAAAAAGAAAGGAGGAATGCTTTTTGCATCAATTGCCTAATTAACTGACCAATTCATATGCCAGCCAGCACGGTAAATGAAACGGAGAACGGGGTGGCGATTCAGTTTATTGCCTTTAGCCATAGGCCGTTACAATGGCAGAACGGTGTAACAATAGCATCTGTATAAACTTCTAAAACTAGAAGAATTAAAAACTAAATTAGGACACAATAAAACATTATAATAATCCCATCTCTCCCATCCAGACTTCAGTTGGTAATCGAGCTATGGTGCTGCTATTATTTTCTTCCGAATTTTCTCTGCAGCCAGGGCAAAGAGGGCCACCTTGTGTGAAATCTCGGCCTCTACGTCTGCTAGTAGAACTAGAATTTTGTCAGTTTCTGTTCTAGGACCTAAGGAGGCCAAGTTTGGGTCTAGGAATTTCTTCCTAGGAGATTGATAGAGTGGGCAAAATAACAGGTAATGGCACAGATCTTCTGTTACCGGATCTCCACATGGGCAGAGACGCTGGGCAACAGGTGGAGAATGGGGAGAATGATGCTGCAAGCCGCTTTAGGTCTCCACTGGGGCAAAAAGCAGAGTATAAATGTCTAAATAAATACTCCGCTAAGATTGAGCTGCGATGGCTCAAGGGGTTAAGACGCTGAACTGCAGGCTGTGGAAGGTCGGTAGTTCAGCAGTTCAAGACCCAGGTTGCCGCATGACGGAGTGAGCTCCCGTCTCTAGTTCCAGCTCCTGCCAACCTAGCAGTTCGAAAGCAAGACATTGCAAGTAGATAAATAGGTACCACTTTGGTGGGAAGGGAACAGGGTTCCGTGCGCCTTGGTGCTTAGTTATGCCGGCCACATGACCACGGAAATGTCTTCAGACAGCGCTGGCTCTTTGGCTTTGAAACAGAGATGAGCACCGCAACCCTAGAGTTGGACTCGACTGCCTTTCGAGCAAAGGAACCTTTACCTTTTTAAAGATTTCTTTGGTTGGCTGACCACCCTGCTGAAATCCGATTAGGGAACTCATGAATACATGAAGCTGCCTTATACTGAATCAGACCCTTGGTCCATCAAAGTCACTGTTGTCTGCCCAGATTGGCAGCGGCTCTCCAGGGTGTCAGGCAGAGAAAGGTCTTTCACATCGCCACTGCCCGAACTTTTAACTGAACCTGGGACCGTCTGCATACCAGGTGGATGCTCTGCCGCTGAGCCACAGCGCCCCCTAGTGCCTTGGTCTCTGTTTCTTGCACAGGTATGTGGAGCTGGTGAATTCTGACAGCATCTTTGAACACAACGAGAGCTTCTTCACGCTGTTTTCCGATCCGCGGAGCACCAGGCTGGCCCGAATCCATTTGCGGGAGGACATTGTGCAGGACCAGGATCTGGAAGCCATTAGAAAGCAGGTACCGTCTGTTCCGATCCCTCTGCAGCAGCATCAGCGTCTGCTCAGCACCAGTCCCATGAGCACGAGTGGCGAGGAGACCTGGGGAAACGGATGTGTGTGAAGTGGTTAGGAATTAGGGTCCGACTCGGCCAAGATCCACATCTCTCCTCCAGGGGGGTTAGCATGTCGTGTGGGGCCAGTAGCCTTTCTTCTTCCTCTCATGCCAACCAGAATGCCTCTTCTGATACTATCGCAGAAGAGGTGTTCCTCCTTTCGATCACGGTTGAGGGAATAATACCATTTAAGAAGAACCCTTTCCGCTTCCACAAACAGCAGAGGGAGTGGGTTTCCTGTACTATCTCAGAAGAGGCGTTTTCACTCCCCCCCCCCACGCCCCATGGACCTCTTCTTGTACAGAACAGGCATTCCTCATTTGCCCGGCCCTGGATAGCCCAGGCTAACCCAGATCTCAGAAGCTAAGCAGGGTCAGCCCTGGCCAGTGTTTGGGTGGGAGCAGGGGTCATTTCGTAGAAAAAGAGGTGCAGGAGCTCATTAGCATAACTCATTAGCATAACTCATTAGCATAACTCATT
>NW_015164824.1:24628-25320 GCF_001447785.1 Gekko japonicus
TTAAAGGGGCCACTGGACTGTTTTGGACCGTGGGGCCGGGGGGGGGGAACTCTGCAGCTTACCTGGCTGCTTCTTGCTCTGACTGAGGGCTGCTGGGAGCAGGGGGTGGGGCTTGTTGCATGTGCCCGCCTCCTGGGCTCTTTATTGCTGGAGCTCTGCTCCTGTGCACTCCTGCAGGAAATGACCCCTGGGTGGGAGACCTCCAAGGAATACCAGGGTCATGACATGGAGGTAGGCAACAGCAACCCGCCTCTGAACATCTCCTGCCTTTAAACCCCTACAGGGTTGCCGTTAAGTCAGCTGCGACTTGACGGCACGTTCCACCCCCATTCTTCGTGCTCTCTTGGAGCGCCTGCCGCAGTAGCGCTCGCAGCAAAATATGGTTGCATGCAGGGTTCCCTCTGAGCTGAGTTAGTGTGGGCTAGCTGACAGTTCTGTAGCTTCCGGCGCGCACATTTTTGTCTCAGCTCAGGAAGTGTGGCTCCGGAGCAAACTTATTCATGCAGCGTGCAAATGGCTCGCTCACCACTGTAGTGCCAGGAGGTCACCAAGCAGAATTTTTGCTCAGAAGACTCCATAGCTTAGAGGGAGCGTTGGTTACGTTCAGGGGTCATTTAGTAGAAAAAGAGGCGCAGGAGCTCATTAGCATAACTAATTAGCATAACTTATTTGCATATGCCACACACCCTGAC
>NW_015164824.1:25455-26162 GCF_001447785.1 Gekko japonicus
AACTGGTCTTAAAGGTGCCACTGGACTGTTTTGGACTGGGGGCCGGGGGGGGGGGGCTCTGCAGCTTACCTGGCTGCTTCTTGCTCTGACTGAGGGCTGCTGGGAGCAGGGGGTGGGGCTTGTTGCATGTGCCCACCCCCTGGGCTCTTTACAACCCGAGCTCTGCTCCTGTGCGCTCCTGCAGGAAATGACCCCTGGTTACATTATCAAAAAACAGAAAGCATGCTTTCTCCCCTCAAAACAATTGTTATTCGTATTCTAATGTATTTGTTCAGTTAATTGACTGAAACTCACATAATCCTTTTAAAACAGTATTTACTCAAAAAGCAAGACTAGTTTTTCCCCAGGTATGCCGTAAAAGAGGGATTCATCCTATATTTGCATACACATAACAATTATGTCCAACTATACTTTTTTGTTTGAGTCCAGTGGCACCCTTAAGACCAACAAAGTTTAATTCTGGGTATAAGTTTCCATGGGCATGCACACTTCTTCAGATACAGTGAAACAAGACCTCCACAACCCTTACATATAGGTGGGGGGGAGTTTAGTTGCCAGGAAGGGCTAGTTAAAATCAAGATGCACAAGTAACTGGGAGAGTATAGCTGAGATTGGATTAAAGCCGTTGGTAGGGTCTGTGAATAGCAGTAGATTAGCGTACAAATGCAAGATTTAAGAAACAGATGTGAGAACTAAGTTTGAGTCCA
>NW_015164824.1:29219-30922 GCF_001447785.1 Gekko japonicus
ATCCAGCAGGGCTCTTCTGATGTTCTAGGGAAGGCCTCGGCCTCTCTGCCCTGTTGTTGGCCATCTAGAGGAACTGGTTGGCCACTGTGTGAGACGGGATGCTGGACTGAATGGACTATTGGTCTGATCCAGCAGGGCTCTTCTGATGTTCTAGGGAAGGCCTCGGCCTCTCTGCCCTGTTGTTGACCATCTAGAGGAACTGGTTGGCCACTGTGTGAGACAGGATGCTGGACTGGATGGACTGCTGGTCTGAGCCAGCACGGCTCTTCTGATATGGCCACTGTGTGAGACGGGATGCTGGACTGGATGGACTATTGGTCTGATCCAGCAGGGCTCTTCTGATGTTCTAGGGAAGGCCTCGGCCTCTCTGCCCTGTTCCTGGCCATCCAGAGGAGCTGGCTGGCCTCTGTGTGAGGCAGGATGCTGGACTAGATGGGCCACTGGTCTGATCCAGCAGGGCTCTTCTTAGGTTCTTATGGATTTGAATCCTACTGCAACACTCTCACAGTGCCGGCTCTCATTTCATCTAAGTTCCTGAATACCTTCCTAAGTTCTTTTCAAAAGTGTCTGGAAGCTAACGCTAGAATCAGACTGGAACTCAGCAGGAGGGAAACCTTCCAATTCCCTTCCCTTTTTTGTTCCAGGAAAGCTGACTTGGATCGGGTACCCCATTCATGTCACAGGTGACACTGCCGTTATGTATAAAATGACTTACCTGGCTTGGGGGCATTTCAGTCACAGGGTGTATTGTGTATTGGTCCAAGGCTTCCCAAACGCTGCACCATTACAGGCTACATTATGTAACTTGTATAAATCAAGCCAACTGATCTATACCCCTGTTTTGCACAATTTATTCTACATTTTAGCATTTGCATTTTTTAGTCTGCTCCTGCTCACTATAGGAAGGGTCAACAGTCGATGAGGCCTCTTCCTTCTTGGTAGCCGCTCCTTTCCTTTCTGAGATTTGTTCAAGCATAGTTTTAACCAATCAGAAGCTCTCTCTCCTTAAAACAAATAATAAAAGTCGCGATTACCAGGAGGTATTGTCTGAGCGTGCTCAGAATGTTGTGGCATACACACAAGAGGATTTGCTCTTGTTGTGGGAGAGAAGGGGAATGCCTCTTCTAATATGGTACTGGAAGAGGGATTCCCTCTTGTGTGAAAGAGAAGGGGAGTGCCTCTTCTAAGTTGGTACTGGAAGAGGGATTCCCTCTTGCGTGAAAGAGAAGGGGAGTGCCTATTCTAAGATGGTACTGGAAGATGGATTCCCTCTTGTGTGAAAGAGAAAGGGAGTGCCTCTTCTAAGATGGTACTGGAAGAGGGAATCCCTCTTGTGTGAAAGAGAAGGGGAGTGCCTTTTCTAAGATGGTACTGGCAGAGGGAATCCCTCTTGTGTGAAAGAGAAGGGGAGTGCCTTTTCTAAGATGGTACTGGAAGAGGGATTCCCTCTTGCGTGAAAGAGAAGGGGAGTGCCTCTTCTAAGATGGTACTGGAAGAGGGATTCCCTCTTGCGTGAAAGAGAAGGGGAGTGCCTCTTCTAAGATGGTACTGGAAGAGGGAATCCCTCTTGTGTGAAAGAGAAAGGGAGTGCCTCTTCTAAGATGGTACTGGAAGAGGGAATCCCTTTTGTGTGAAAGAGAAGGGGAGTGCCTTTTCTAAGATGGTACTGGAAGAGGGAATCCCTCTTGTGTGAAAGAGAAGGG
>NW_015164824.1:31117-33613 GCF_001447785.1 Gekko japonicus
TTGTGTGAAAGAGAAGGGGAGTGCCTCTTCTAAGATGGTACTGGAAGAGGGAATCCCTCTTGTGTGAAAGAGAAGGGGAGTGCCTCTTCTAAGATGGTACTGGAAGAGGGATTCCCTCTTTTGTGTGTAAGAGGGAGTGGCATGCCTGTTCTCGAAAGGCACCCGCTAAGCGTGTCCAAAAAGAGCCTCTGGGAGACAGAGGTCTTAGTCCTGCAGCCCGTTTCCCGTTATTTCGGTGAACAGCAACCAACAGGCTGTTCCTCCTCGTTTGTTTCCAGGCATTTGGACATCTCCCGAGACCGTCTGTTTAGTTATTACAAATTCAAGCTGACCCGCAAAGTTCTGAACCTCTTTGTGGAGAACTTGGTGAACCTGACCTCGCTGGACATCTCGGGACACACCATGCTGGAGAATTGCACCATCTCGAGCATGGAGGAGAAAGCAGGCCAGACGAGGTGAGACCACCAGGCCAAACTGATGGCACCAAAGTTTATGTTGACACGTTGCTGCTGTGGTATCATGCGGAAGCATCACATGTAGCAAGTACGACTGCTTTAGATGAATGAAGCCATCGAGTGCTAAAGTTTTAGTATTTACTGAACAGTAGCAGTGTGCTGGGACCTGTGTAGATCATAGTAGCGAGGCTTTGGAGGCTGGTGAACACAAGAAGCTGCCTTATACTGAATCGGACCCTTGATCCATCGAAGTCAGTATCGTCTGCTCAGACTGACAGCTGCTCTCCAGGGTCTCAGGCAGAGGTCTTTCACATCACCTCCTGCCTGATCCTTTTACCTGGAGATGCTGGGGACTGAACCTGGGACCTTCTCCATGCCGAGCAGAGGCCACAGAGTCGCAGCCCCTCCCAGTCATCCCAGAGAGCCAGTTTGGTGTAGTGGTTAAGTGCACGGACTCTAATCTGGGAGAACCAGGTTTGATTCCCCACTCCACACGCAGCTGCTAGATGACCTTGGGCAAGTCATAGTTCTGACAGAGCTGTTCTTGAAAGAGCAGTTCTCGAGAGAGCTCTCTCAGCCCCACCAACCTCCCAGGGTGTCTGTTGTGGGGAGGGGAAGGGAAATTAGTTTGTAAGCCGCTCTAAGATTCCAAGTGAAGGGCAGGGTATAAATCCAATCTCCTCTTCTCTTCTTTGTCCATCAGTCTGTGTCTGACTTACTTGCTCAGACTACATATTCTAAGTGAATAAATCCGTGTCTTAAAAAGGCATGCTCATTCATTTCAAAAGAGAAAATATTTCATAGGAGCAGGGGTCATTTCCTGCAGAAGCGCATAGGAGCAGAGCTCCGGCAGTAAAGAGCCCAGGGGGTGGGCACATGCAGCAAGCCCCACCCCCTGCTCCCAGCAGCCCTCAGTCAGAGCAAGAAGCAGCCAGGTAAGCTGCAGAGCCCCCCCCCCGGTCCCCTGGTCCAAAACAGTCCAGTGGCACCTTTAAGACCAAGTTTTATTCAGGTACAAGCTCTCCCTCCTCTGCGAGGACAGATCTGCACGTTCCCCCCCACCCCAATAGCTAGCAATCCAAAACAGTCCAGTGGAGCCTGAGCGGTGATGTCAGAGGGTGTGGCGTATGCAAATAAGTTATGCAAATAAATTATGCTAATGAGCCCCTGCATCTCTTTTTCTACGAAATGACCCCTGCGGAGTCCCCCCCCCCCAGTGCTCTCCCAAATTTCCCGTTTTTCCATTGGAAAAACTCAAATAAGAGGGGTGGGGCTTTTCCTCCCAGACCTTCATCTCTCTGTGCGAGAATGACAAGGACCTTTGTTTTGATCTAGGGTGGCTTTTCTGATATTCTTAGTGGTGAAAACCTGAGTCATCTGAGGCAGGTTAGGTTAAGGTGCTTGGGAGGAGCTCACGCACGGTATTGACAAGAATGGATGGGAAGCCTGGATTGCGGCGGTGATCGGAACCCAGTCCTTAAGGCGGCACAGACTTCTGGCATCACATAACCTTTTTTCCCCCCCTGTCCTACCCAGCACCAATCCAGAGAAGAGCAGCATCGCCCCCTTCCGGAATCTGAAGCGGCCACTCCAGTTCCTGGGTCTCTTTGAGACCTCTCTTTGCCGTCTCTCCTACATCCCGGCTTACAAGGTAAGGCAGGAACAGAACAGAAAAAGACCGGTCTCTGACAGTTTTTGTGAAGAACAGGACAGGGGGTAGAGAGGTCTGATCTGTGTGTCCCCTCCCTCCTGCCTCTACGTTTCTCCTTTAACTGACTCTTAAGTGTGCGGACTCTAACCTGGGAGAACCGGGTTTGATTCCCCACTCCTCCACTTGCAGCTGCTGGATGACCTTGGGCAAGCCGTAGTTCTGACAAGAGCTGTCCTTAAAAGGGCAGTTCTCCAAAGAGCTCTCTCAGCCCCACCTACCGCACAGGGTGTCTGTTGTGGGGAGGGGAAGGGAAAGGAGTTTGCGAGCCGCTCTGAGACTCAGGTAGTGAAGGGCAGAATATAAATCCAATCTCCCTCTCCTCCTTCTCCT
>NW_015164824.1:33809-36658 GCF_001447785.1 Gekko japonicus
CTCCTCTTCCTCCTCCTCTTCCTCCTCCTCTTCCTCCTCTTCCTCTTCCTCTTCCTCTTCTTCTTCTTCTTCTCTACTCTCAAAATTCCAAGCTCCAGGTGCAGCATATGCATTCCCCATTGGGTCACTTTTTTTTGTTTTTGCAAAGTCACATTTTCCTGCATACTTGGGAGTCCTCTGAGCATGTGGAGACCGTGGCAGCTCTAGAGAGGTGGCTCTGAGGCAAGGGCCTTCTGGGCTGAAAGATCTCCAGTCCCCCACTTTGGCCTCCTTTTTTAGACCCCCAGCTGCCCACAATCAAACAAAAAAAGGGGGGGCGCAAGCTTTCAATTAAAGATTGGTAGCAGTGTGCTCCCTAAAAGCCTCTTCTTTGGAAACCTGCTAGACCAGGGGTGTCAAACGCATTTGTTATGAGGGCCGGATCTGACATAAATGAGAAACCTTGCTGGGCCAGGCCACGTGTGTCATAGAGTGTAATGCCAGGTAGTTGAGATATAAACTTTATAAAGGGACACAAACACAAAGATAAAAACACGCTTAAAACATTAGCTCTGTAAGCTGCAAGCCTACTTTTGATGTATTGACATTCACCACAGAAATCTCATGCTCAGAGTTCTGAGTCTAGGACCCAAGCTAAAACATGAAATGGCTGCGTGATTAAGAGAGTCTGGCGAAGCAAGCTATGATGCAGCAGCAGCAGCAGAACTGGAAGCAGGAGACGGCCAGTTCCACTGTGGGCCTGATGGAAACCTTCTGGGGGCCTTACCCGGCCCCCGGGCCACATGTTTGACACCCCTGTGCTAGACCACGCTTCTTAGATTTCTGACTTGACAGACAAGACAGAGATGGAGATGAACAATGAAAATGTAGTGAACAGAAAATAAAGCATTTAATAAGGAAAATGTGTGTGGATAACTCGGGTATGAGCCCAGTGAGGCACCTTTGAGACCAACAAAGTTTTATTCAAGGTCTAAGCTTCCAGAAGAAGTGTGCCTGCACACGAAAGTTTATAACCCAGAATAAAACTTTGTTGGTCTTCAAGGCGCCTCAGTGGGCTCAAACCTGGTTCTTTTGCTTCAGACGGCTGCCCATCTGAATCAGGCAGATAAATTAAAGCCGGCTCTGAAATAAAGCAAGTGATCCCTGAGGTGATCTTTAATTCCCCTTTCTCTGTACAGGTTACCTCAGGAAGTTCAAGGCTGCCCTTCTCTCTCACAGGGCACCGTTCCGCAGACACTGCACACACCCGTTAGGAATGATGAGCCCTCAACAGGATGCTAATCTGTACCACCCAACTAATCTTTCTTCCCCAAGATGACCCCCCCAAAACTTAACTTAAAAGCCTGGCTAAGCTGATGCTTCTTTCCAGAGCCACGAAATCCCTGTCCAAAGGGAAGCTTCCCTTCATCCTTCTTAAGCAGAGGCTGGCTGACACCCCTCCCCCCTCCAGTGGAGTTTATTTTTATTATTATATTTGTCTCCCGCCCTCCCTGCAAGCGGTCTCCGGGGCAGCTCACATTTATCGGCAGCATGTGCTGAGTCAGCATAAAACATTTAAAAACAAATTAAAACAATCATTTTGTTGTTCAGTCGCAGTCGAGTCCGACTCTTCGCGACCCCGTGGACCAGATCACGCCAGGCCTTCCTGTCTTCTGCCGTCCTCTGAAGTCCTCTCAATTTCATGTTTGTTGCATCTATGACACTGTCTAACCATCTCATCCTTTGCCGTCCCCGTCTTCTTTGACCTTCAGTCTTTCCCAGCATCAGGGTCTTCTCCAGTGAGTGCTCCCTTCTCATTTGGCGGCCAAAGTATTTGAGCTTCAGCTTCAGTATCTGGCCTTCCAGGGAACAGTCAGGGTTGATTTCTTTTAGGATTTAGGACTGCTTTGATCTTCTTGCAGTCCAAGGGACTCTCAATCATACAATAAACAAATAACGGTTTAGTGCTCGCAATGATGGTCATTCCTTCAGTAAATTAACGGTGGCATGTTAATAGAATGTAGTTCTAAAATCCCGATTCAGTGGTATTCCAGCCTCCCACAATGTGGTTCAATCTACATACAGGGCCAACCCTCTACCATAGATGTTACTAGTAATAATAATTGGCGGTAGTGGTGGTGATGGTGGGCGGCTCCTAGTTGAAAGCCTGGCGGAAGAGCTCCATCTTGCAGGCCCTACGGAACTGTACAAGGTCCCGCAGGGCCCGGATCTCTTCCGGGAGCTCGTTCCACCAGGTCACCGAAAAGGCCCTGGCCCTAGTAACAGCGAGCCTGGCCTCCTTTCTCTGGCAATCACTTGGACTGGCACGAGGCCTCAGTCACAAGGATTGGTTCAGAGCACTGGAAGAAAGGCGGGACTTTTAAGGATGATTGCCAGGGAGACCTTGCCGGTTTATTTGCATATAGTATTTATCAATTGCCGTTTGTGTATTTATTTATTTACTTCATTCGTGTCCCCAGCTTTCTCCACAGTGGGGACTCGAAGCCGCTTACCTTGTTTCCTCTCCTTCATTTTATCCCCACAACAACCCTGTGAGGTCGGTTCGGCTGAGTGTGTGTGACTGGCCTGAGGTCACCCAGCGAGGTTCCACGGCAGAGTGGGAATTCGAACCTGGGTCTCCCAGATTGCAGTCCAACGCTCTAATCGCTACGCTATGTCTCCCTGCTTCTGTCTCCAGTGGGGATCCATAGCAGCTTTACAGTATCATTCTCTTTCATATATGGAGCAATGCAAGGAAAATATCGGTCCCTGCCCCAGTGAATTTACGGCCACATTGTCTGCGGCTGACCTCAGACTCGCATTCGTGGAAAGGATCGTTTGAGCTAGTTGGGTGTTGTGGTTAAGTACGC
>NW_015164825.1:0-3558 GCF_001447785.1 Gekko japonicus
AGGGATCAGTACTGGGTCCGATGCTTTCTGACTTGTTCATTAATAATTTGGGGTTGGGAATAAGCAGTGAAGTCGCTAAATTTGAGGATGACAAAAATCCTAACTATAAGTACAGGTTGATGGGGTCCAAACTAGCAGAGACTGACTTGGAGTCAGATCAGATAACTCACTGAAAATGTCGAGACAGTGTGCGACTGCAATAAAAAAAGACCAACGCTATGCTGGGCATTATTAGGAAAGGAATTGAAAACAAATCAGCCAGTATTATAATGCCCCTGTATGAAGCGAAGGTGCAACCTCATTTGGAATACTGTGTGCAATTCTCGACACCAGACCTCAAAAAGGATATTATAGAACTGGAAAAAATGCAGAAAAGGGCAACTAGAATGATAAAAGGGGACGTATCCCATATGAAGAAGGTTAAGGCCCTTGGGGCTCTTTTGTTTGGAGAAACGACGACTGAGGGGTGAGATGATAGAGGTTTACAAGACTATGCATGAGATAGAGCAGGTAGAGAAAGAAGTACTTTTCTCCCTCCACAAGAACTCGTGGGCACTCAACGAAATTGCTGAGTGGTAGGGTTAGAACGGATAAAAGGAAGTATTTCTTCACCCAAAGACATGGAATTCACGGCCACAGGAGGTGGAGGCGGTTACAAGCATAGATGGCTTCAAGAGGAAATTGATACAACATCTGGAGCAGAGGTCCATCAGTGGCTATTAGCCACATCGTATAGATAGGAACTCTTGGTCTGGCGCCAGTGCGGGTCTGTAGCCTTGGTGCTTGGGGGTGGGGAGACAGTGGGAGGGCTTCTAGTATCCTGGCCCCACTGCTGGACCACCCAAGGGCACCTGGTATTTTTGGCCACTGTGTGACAGAGTGTTAGACTGGATGGACCATTGGCCGGATCCAACATTGGCTTCTCTTATGTTCTTACTGACCCAGGGGGACCCCGGCTTCGGTTCCTGACAGCATTATTTCCAGATCATGTGCAGAGCGGTCCTTCTCTGGCTTGGGTGACGGCCAGAACACTGGCCTCTGTTGCCCCTGGGCAAGAACACACACTGGGATACATGAACCCTTGGTCCACGGCAGTCAGTGTGGTCTACTCAGTCCGGCAGGGGCTCCCTGGGATCGTCACCGCCTACCTGATCCTTTTTCCTAGAAATACAAAGGATTGAACTTTGGACTTCCAGCAAGCCAAGCAGATGCTCTGCCAGGGAGCCACAGCCCCCCCCCCAGTAGCGGGACAGGCCTCCAAACTGCGAATAGCTATTCTATATTTGGATTCATGCCTCCTCACAATGGCCGCAATTTGCACCTTTGGCACCAAAGGAAGACCCTTACCCAGGAAGGCCACATTCTGGTAGTTCTCCAGCATGACTTCCCTGTACAGAGCTCTTTGTCCCGGATTCAGCAGGGCCCATTCTGCCTCAGTGAAGTCTATGGACACCTCCTCAAAGGAAAAGGGACCCTGAAAGGAAAAGCAGATTCCCCCCCTCAGAGATCATACCAGGCAGAGATGGCACCCTGGAAGAGAGTAGTCTGGGAAGGTACGGGATGTAAAGGTCGGGATGGGTGAAGGGAACGGTGTTCAGAGGATCTCTTGCCCAGAGACCTTGTAGAAACTGCAGGAGCAAAAGTTCCCCTGAGAAAGAAAGAGGGGCCCGGGCTTTCCCCCCCTGCTGATCTCATTGTGCGAAGAAACATCAGCGAGCCTGGGGCATTTCTGTATAAGAGCCTGGATTGGCTGAGGCCTCTCTGTTTGGCTCCTCTCCCATAAGGCTTTGCAGGCTTAGCTACTGACATCTCACAAGCCACTCTCTAGCCTGACAAGGCACCCTGCTCCAAAAAGAGTTGTTTTCATTTCTCCAGGTCTACCATTTCACCCTCAAACTCTCTCAAAGACTCCTGGTGAGAAGGTTTGTAGCTTCAACATACTTGCTGAAGCAGGGGTCTGTTCCAATAAGGTCACAATACAGTCTACGCATAGCTTTCCTGACTGTCTAACTAGGGTATGAGTTGAAGGTGAATATTTCTTTATTTTGATATTCTTCTGCTAAAGGTGTGTTACTCTATGTGGGCTGAACCTATGGGTACTGAGGGTCTAAATTGGTGAAGACTTCGTTGCCCTGGGCTGGTCTTCAATCAGCTCTCTGTGACCTCTTGCTGACTAGACCAGAACGCTCGGTATTTCACACTAGTGCACTAAGTTTGTATTGAAGTATTCTATGCTGAGTATGGAAATGTTTTGTTTTCACCCTAAAAGATGTTTTAGTGCCAAAGTAATTTTTGTCCTTAAGAAGCTTGTATTGTAAATAAGCTGGTCTTGTTTGAGAACTCTGGTCTCTCTCTATGGATTCAGTCACTCCTTTGCCAGTCTCCACCCAACCAGTAAAAGAACTAAAGGGGGATGTGAGGGTCCCAGGGAAACAGTCTGGGGGTCCCAGAATCCCACAACGTTCATCTCTCCTACCTGGACTGGAGGTGCGGCAGCCATTTCCGCACCTCTGAAAAGACGTCGGCTCAACAGCATCTCTTCACTGCCTGTTCCTGAGACAAAGGAGGAAGGAAGGGTGTTGGCTTGCTTGGTCCCTGCTTCACACGACCCCTTCCCAGGGCTGTGAAACCTCGCCCTCTGTGCACGCAACATATCTTTAAACACTTTTTACTGAATTCTGGGAGAGGCAGAAGAGAATCACGTGGTACCCATGATCTTTCGGGTTTATAAACGCAGATTTTTGTGAGACCTGCGTTTGCTCTGTGGGGAGGGAAAGATGTTGCATGACACGTCACCGTCCCATTCAGACCAGACATGACTTGAGCGCATTGGGAGACTCGAGGGGAATAGGAGTGAGTTTCCGGAGTGTCTCTTGGCAGGCTCACTTCCCAACCAGGATTTCAGTCAGATGCAACATCAACATGACATCACATCTGTCCCAAGCCCCTCCCCAGAGCTCCTAGGGGTGCCAGTCCACAGCCTGCCACCCATCCCCCCAGCACCCTGTTTCCCACAGTGGCCTGCCAGAGGCCCTTTTAAGCACAGGCACAGAAGCCAGACTTCCCCAATATTCTTGGTCCTGAGAAACTGGTTTTCAGAGCTCTGCTGCCCCAGAAGGTGGAGGCTCCCTCCGTTCAGGAGACGGGATAGTTGTGCGAAGGTTTGTCTACCCCCCCTCACCCTGGAAACTTGATTTGGAAGGAAGGTGAGGCATGAATTTTTTAATTAAGGGGAGAAATGGCCGTCCAGGAATGTGTCTCATCTCATTTCGGAGGCACCAGAGTTAATGGACACTGAGTGTCGCAAATCAACTCTTTGTCGTGTGTAGAAATATTTATTTTTTTCCTGACCTCAACTTTCTACCCATCACATTCACGGAGTGCCCCAACTGCATGCAGGCACAATGGGCCCTTACCAAAGGAGAGGGGATCTTGGGCACGCTCCACGGCCTGCGCCCTCTGCCCTTGCTCCAAGGAAGCTCCTTCCACCTCAGGGATTGTAGCTTCCATCTTCAGGGATGGTCCCCACATCTGAAACTGCAGTGAGGGAGAAGGGAA
>NW_015164825.1:3973-6163 GCF_001447785.1 Gekko japonicus
CATCCCTTGGCGCTTCTGACCCCTTGAAGAAACAGGGCGGAGGGAACAAGTCTTTCACCCGGAGAAGAATCCCTGTTTTCTCCCGGCCTCTGACTCCAGATGACCCTGAAAGGAGGACCGTCTCCCGGAGTCCAGCCTAAGCCAAGTCTTGAAAACCTTCGGATGGCTCCTGAGTGTCTCACTGGTGCCCTGCTGGAGATGGTGGATGGGGGGTGGGCAGCCAAAATGCTTGGAATTCAGGCCAGCCAATCAGCATGAACGATCCCTCACTTTTGATCTAATCTGGTACCCCTTTCTGGGCCTTCTAACCGCCAAAGGGGAGCACTGTCTTCTTGCTTAGTGGGACTTAACCCCAGGCTTCCTGGCGCTGTGCCCTGATGTTTCTCCCTATTTATTGTTTGGGGGTCTGTACCCCTCCTGCACCTTGGAAACAAAGCCAGTTTGGTTCAGTGGTTAAGAGCATGGATTCTAACCTGGGAGGGCTGGGTTTGAGTCTTCACTCCTCCACATGCAGCTGCTGGTGTGACCTTGGGTCAGTCACAAGTCCTCTCAGAGCTGTTCTCTCAAGGGCAGTCCTTGAAAGAGCTCTCTCAGTCCCGCCCACCTCACAGGGTGTCTGTTGTGGGGAGGGGAGGGTAAACTACATTGTAAACTGCTCTGAGACTCCAAGCGAAGGGTGCGGTTTAAGTCCAATCTCTTCTTCTCCTCTCTCTTGCCTGGGAAAAGGTGCCTTTCCTCCTACCCTAAATGGTGCCCAGGAGGGAGAGTTTGGCCTTGTGTACGTCTGCCTTTGTGAAATGTGGGGTGGAGTGACAGGGCAGGGGCGATGTGGTTGGAACAGCCAAGTTCTCTCTCCCTGTGTCTCCACTCTGCAAAGTGCTGCTGCTGCTGCAGGGGGGTACTCAAATCCACATCCGTGGGGCTCCCGGCTCTGTTTGCTCCTGGGGGTTCTGCCACTCATGCCGCGAACCTCATAGTGATGGATGCCCGTGTGCAGTGTCCCCTCTAAGCTGGGTCAGTGTGAGCTAGCTCACAGGTTTTTAGCCTCCGGATCACACCTTTTTGTCTTAGCCCAGGAAGGAGGGCTCCAGAGCAAACTAGAAGGAGGGCTCCAGAGCAGTAGCCGAATCTCTCGCTCACAACTTTAATGCCAGGAGCTCACAAAGTAGAATTTCTGCTCACAACAAGACTCGACAGCTCAGAGGGAGCATTGCCCCGTGGGGTGCCCTGTGCTCCTCCTGGCCTTGGGTCTGGGGGAGGCTGCTAGCAGGGGGTGTGGCCACCACAGCATGCTCCGCCCCTCTCTGCCTGTCAGGGGAGTCCGCTCGAGCTGTGATTGGTGGGCGCTGGCAGTGTTTCCATGAGCACTGGTGGTGTTGCCGGGCTCTCTGCACCTTGGCAACAAGAGTTTTTAAAATGTTCCTCTCCCCTGCTGGGCTGGAATGGGACGCCAGCTGGCAGCTTCCCCCCCCCACCACCACTGGGTTTGCATCTGGGTCTTGCAGCCGGTTCCAGGGCCGGCCGGACTCCCCCCCCCAACCCCTTCCTTACTCTCCCTCCCCCGCCCCAAGAGGTCCTCCTTCTGGTCCTTTGTCTGTTTGCAGAATTGAAATGACCGGCAAGGGAACGTCAGTTTCACGCATTCAACTTTTCTTGACCTGAAAGACCCCGGTTATTCCTCCCCCCCCCAAAAAAAAATAGACCCCCCCTACGTCTGCTTCTATCGTGGGGCAAAAGGAGTGCCTAACGGGGTTGTCAACCTCCCGGTGGGGCCTGAAGTTCTCCGAGGATGACAGCCGACCTCCAGCCTAACAAGAAGTCAGTTCCGGGGGAGGGGGGAGAGAAAGGGGCTGCGCTGGAGGGAGGGAGGGGGGCAGTCTCTCTCGGGTTCCCATCTCGGTTCCACCCCCTCCCAAAATGTCCAGGGATTTGCAATCCAGGAGGTGGCAACGCTAGAATAGCCATGGCTCGGCATGATTCCCCGCCTCCCTCCCTTGAGCTAAAACTTTATTCTCCCTCCCCCGTGCATGCCTTACTTCCGAGGAGACCGATGGGGGGGGGCGGTGTTGCACCGCTTTCTCCGGCTGCTGCTGCTGCTCCGGCGCCCTCCCCAGCGCAGAAGCAAACGCCCCACCCCGGACACGCATGCGCGCCCGCACACACGAGGCGCAAAAGAGCCCCCCCTCTCTT
>NW_015164825.1:7749-18049 GCF_001447785.1 Gekko japonicus
CTAGGCCAAAATGCCTCCGGAAGACCCAAGAACGGCCCGGAACGGGCATTAAACACACAGTAGTACCGCAAAAAACAGTGGAATGCATTAAAGGCACTCCAGAACAGAATTCTAGGAAACCGGAACTCTCACTCTTTTATCAACCCTTTCTAGGCCAAAATACCTCCGGAACACCCAACATCGGTCCGGAATGGCCCGGAACGGGCATTAAACTCACAATAGTTTAATAGTTCTGCAAAAAACACTGGCATGCATTGCAGGCCCACCAAAACAGTATTCTAGAAGTGGGAAACCAGAACTCTCACTCTTTTATTAACACTTTCTAGGACAAAATACCTCCAGAACACCCTGGAAAAGGCCGGAACGGCCCGGAACGGGCATTAAACACACAATAGTACTGCTAAAAACAGTGACATGCATTGCAGGCCCACCAGAACAGTATTCTAGAAGTGGGAAACCAGAATTCTCACTTTTTAATTAACACTTTCTAGGACAAAATGCCTCCATAAACCCTAACGGCCCGGAACGGGCATTAAACACACAGTAGTACCGCAAAAAACTGACATGCATTACAGGCACTCCAGAACAGTATTCCAGAAGTGGGAAACCGAAACTCTCACTCTTTTATTAACCCTTTTTAGGACAAAATGCCTCCAGAACACCCAAGAACGGCCCGGAACGGGCATTAAACACACAGCAGTACCACAAAAAACAGTGGCATGCATTGCAGGCACTCCAGAACAGTATTCTAGGAATGGGAAACCGGAACTCTGACTCTTTTATTAACCCTTTCTAGGCCAAAATGCCTCCGGAACACCCAAGAACGGTCCGGAACGGCCCGGAACAGGCATTAAACACACAATAGTACCGCAAAAAACAGTGGCATGCATTGCAGGCCCTCCAGAACAGTATTCTACAAGCGGGAAACCGGAACTCTCACTTTTTTATTAACCCTTTCTAGGACAAAATGCCTCCAGAACACCCTGGAACGGCCCGGAACGGGCATTAAACACACAGTAGTACCGCAAAAAACAGTGGCATGAATTACAGGTACTCCAGAACAGTATTCTAGAAGTGGGAAACCAGAACTCTCACTTTTTTATTAACCCTTGTGTGTTTAGTGCCCGTTCCGGGCCGTTCTTGGGTGTTCCGGAGGCATTTTGTCCTAGAAAGGGTGTTTAATGCCTGTTCCGGACCGTTCTTGGGTGTTCCGGAGGCATTTTGGCCTAGAAAGGGTTAATAAAAGAGTGAGGGTTCTGGTTTTCCACCTCTAGAATACTGTACTGGAGGGCCACTTTTATTTTTTTGCGGTACTACTGTGTGTTTAATGCCCGTTCCGAGCCACTCCATGCCATTCCGGGGTGTTCTGGAGGTCTTTTGGCTTAGAAAGGGTTAATAAAAGAGTGAGAGTTCTGGTTTTCCACTTCTAGAATATTGTTCTGGAGGGCCTGTAATGCATGCCACTGTTTTTTGCGGTACTATTGTGTTTTTAATGCCCGTTCCGGGCCGTTCCGGAGGCATTTTGGCCCAGAAAGGGTTAATAAAAGAGTGAGAGTTCTGGTTTTCCACTTCTAGAATATTGTTCTGGAGGGCCTGTAATGCATGCCACTGTTTTTTGCGGTACTATTGTGTTTTTAATGCCCGTTCCGGGCCGTTCCGGAGGCATTTTGGCCCAGAAAGGGTTAATAAAAGAGTGAGAGTTCTGGTTTTCCACTTCTAGAATATTGTTCTGGAGGGCCTGTAATGCATGCCACTGTTTTTTGCGGTACTATTGTGTTTTTAATGCCCGTTCCGGGCCGTTCCGGAGGCATTTTGGCCCAGAAAGGGTTAATAAAAGAGTGAGAGTTCTGGTTTTCCACTTCTAGAATATTGTTCTGGAGGGCCTGTAATGCATGCCACTGTTTTTTGCGGTACTATTGTGTTTTTAATGCCCGTTCCGGGCCGTTCCGGAGGCATTTTGGCCCAGAAAGGGTTAATAAAAGAGTGAGAGTTCTGGTTTTCCACTTCTAGAATATTGTTCTGGAGGGCCTGTAATGCATGCCACTGTTTTTTGCGGTACTATTGTGTTTTTAATGCCCGTTCCGGGCCGTTCCGGAGGCATTTTGGCCCAGAAAGGGTTAATAAAAGAGTGAGAGTTCTGGTTTTCCACTTCTAGAATATTGTTCTGGAGGGCCTGTAATGCATGCCACTGTTTTTTGCGGTACTATTGTGTTTTTAATGCCCGTTCCGGGCCGTTCCGGAGGCATTTTGGCCCAGAAAGGGTTAATAAAAGAGTGAGAGTTCTGGTTTTCCACTTCTAGAATATTGTTCTGGAGGGCCTGTAATGCATGCCACTGTTTTTTGCGGTACTATTGTGTTTTTAATGCCCGTTCCGGGCCGTTCCGGAGGCATTTTGGCCCAGAAAGGGTTAATAAAAGAGTGAGAGTTCTGGTTTTCCACTTCTAGAATATTGTTCTGGAGGGCCTGTAATGCATGCCACTGTTTTTTGCGGTACTATTGTGTTTTTAATGCCCGTTCCGGGCCGTTCCGGCTTTTACCCTGTCCCATGTATATGATGGCTTCACTTTTAGAAATCTGGCAGTCAGTCATAGAATCACAGAATGTTAGAGAAAATTTATATTCGTCCCCAATGACAAAACTTAAAATTAATGGCACTCTCACTAATTCTATACCCCTACTCAGAGGAACCAGGCAGGGCTGCCCCCTATCCCCACTACTATTCGCCCTGGCGATAGAACCTCTGGCCAATGCTACCAGGGCGCATCCCCTCATATCGGGTAGCAAAATAAGACAACAGGAATACAAACTATCCCTTTTAGCCGATGACATGATCTTATACTTGACAAACCCTATGCAATCTCTCCCGCCTTTACATGATCTCTTGGAAAAATTCAGCTTATTTTCAGGTCTGAAAATAAATAACAGCAAATCTCAAATACTACCTCTTAACTTACCTCATGTAGAGGAAACACAGATTAAAACACAATACCACTTCCAATGGATCACATCCTCACTTCAATACCTCGGCATAAAGCTCCCACAATGCCAAGATTCTCTTTTTGATATTAACTATGGCGAAATGCTGGAAGAACTAAACAACACGATCCTCAAATGGAATACGCTAAACCTTAACTGGATGGAGCGATATAGCTTGATTAAATCATTCATTCTTCCCAAATTTATATTTCTGTTTAGAACAGTCCCCCTAAACATCCCAATACCTACGATTAATAAATAGCAGGCTGTACTATCTAAATTCTTATGGAACGGAAAGAAACCCAGGATAGGGTTTCCCACTCTTCGCAGATCAAAGCTCAAAGGTGGTTTTAATCTTCCTGACTTAATATTATACCACAAAGCAATCATGTCTATCACATGTAAAATCCTACGTACCTCCACTCATCCCATCTGGATATATATATGTAATGACTTAATATACCCTCATCACCTTGTGGACATGGTATGGTCAAAAACAAATCTAAAGGGACAATCTCTAGACTATGTAGAATAGTACTCTCCTCAATTGATTGCTGGAAAACACAATCTAAATTGCTACTACCAAAAATTTCTCGTCTATCTTCCTTCCTAAATCAACCGTGGTTTACACCGGGAATGTCTTTAGAACCTAATATGATCTGGAGAGAGAAAAACCTTTTTCGAATACAAGACATAGCCTCCAAAAAAGGTATTAAGACCAAAATAGAGTTGGAACAAAAGCTAGGTACATCCATACCTTGGTTTTTTTATTTACAGCTGAGTCATCTTATATCGTCTCTGGACGTGGCAACACTATTCTCTTCGATTCCTACGGATCTCGAAAAAGTGATAATAAGGTTTGAACATAGTAACAAGGGTCTTATATCCAAAATATACTCCATTCTTCTTCAAAATTCTAGCACAAAAACACTAACATACCAAGACAAATGACAAAAGGATTGCACTTCCACCCTTACCAAGGATAATTGGGAAGAATTGTGGAATTCGAGCTGCTTCCATAATAGGACCATATCTATAACACTACAAAACCTAAAAATACTAACCAGATGGTATATCACCCCACACAAACTCTCCATGATTCATGCAGACGTCTCCCCTCATTGTTGGAAAGGATGTCATCAAATAGGTAATTATGCCTATTGTTGGTGGCAATACGCAAAAGTGAATCATTTTTGGTCAGAAATTCTTGACATAATCCACAAAATCACTTCTGTTCAAATCCCTTTCTTCCCAGAAATTATCTTCCTGAACATATGGCCAGATGAATTAAGCTCCAGACCACATAAAGACACGATCGAGATCATGCTTGATGCAGCTAAAACAACCACAGCGTCCCTATGGAAAGACCATAGACCTCCTAACTTAGAAGCTTGGTTTAAAAAGTTGTGGAACCACTATTTGATGGAGGCTGTAATGAAGGACAATTTTATTGAAAAATGGTATCCCGTAATGGACTACCTGGCTCACCAGCAGTTTATTTCTCCCGAGTGGTCCCGGTATCAGAAATGGATCTAGATTTTGGTCTACTTCTTTCTCTCTAAGCATGGACTCTTTTCCTATCTTCTCTTTCAGCCACCTTCTCCCTCATTCTCCAACCTACAGGGATCTCAAACCTATAGATAATCTGGTTACCATAAGCAAATAACTCTAACGTATCATTCTGTTAATAATGTTAGCTAAATTGGTTACATATGCTAACATTCATGACAATCCTATCTGTTAGAATCAATCGTTGTACTAGTTAATTACTTTGTTTTGATTGGATTACCTTCTATGTTCTGTTGTAAAATCCAATGTTTGCATTCTGTTTTGATTGTTATAGACCTGTTATTGATATTAATTAAAAAATTTTTTTAAAGTATGTTTACTTAGAATAATTCCATGGACCCTATGGGCCCTTGAGGACCAATGGGGGCAACTGAAATGTGAACGTACATCTGACCATTAGGGCAGCCAAATTTTTCTCCGTATCACCTGTCTTTGCTTGCAGGACAGACTGCGCTGAGATCTGCAGAAGTACATCTGTAAGCCAGTTTTGCAGGAAGAGAACTTCAGCAACAAAAAACCACAAGATGGTCTGGGTAAGCCATTCTGAGAAAAGTGTGGCTTCCACAAACAGATCATAGGATGTACAGATGCAAGCGGACGAAAGTTACTAATTTAACCTCTTGGTGTGCATGTCTAAAACTGTATAACTATGCAACCCACCCTGAAAACATGCATGATCACCTATCTGCCTGGCAAATAAATCTTTACACTTGTTACACAGCTGTCTATCTATATTGGACCTTCAGCTAGACAACAAACTGTCATTTCCACGACAAGCTGTAGCTTTAAGAAACAGATTCCCTCAATGACTGCTGCTGGGCAACCACAGCATTCCACACTGGGTTTCTGTGAGTAAAAGGCAGGGGGAGGGGGCAGGGTCCTTTTCAAGGCTGCTTTGGCCTTTAAGCGAGGACTCAAGGGGGCCCAGACCTTCCAAGCGTTGCCAATTTCAGACTGAAGGATTCCTGGAGATTTGTAGGTTGAGTCGTGGAGAGGGGAGGGCTTGTGGCGATGAGGAGCCTCAGCCAGACAATATTTATTTATGTCATTTATAGTCTGCCATTCTCCCTTGGATTCAAGGCAGATTACAGAAATCCATGTTGCTCAGAGACAAAGAGTGCTGCTCGTGTTTCCATCATTTATCTGTTCACTTAAGGGGATTTCTCCCGATTTGGGGGGGGGGAGGGGATTAGGCCTGAGGAGACCTTTTTGCTTAGTGGGAGGAGAACTTGCCGAGATCTCCACCGATTGTATACCAGAATTTTTGCCTTAGAGAAATTCTCAAAAATAAATCAGGCTGTAGCTTAAGAAGGAAGTTTGTTTTATTGAAAGATGAAATACTAATAGAATAGAACAAACATACAGAAATAAATGCACACTGTAAAGCAAACACACAAGGCTACTAAAACACAGGAAGCGGCAAGAATAAAAGGAGGGTGTTTTGGGAATTATAGATACCATTCCAGAAGATCAAAAGTCCATGGAGAAGCTGCGAAGATGGAAAAGGACATAAACAAATTCGTGGGTGTTCTGCATGTAGGAACCCAAGATACACACAGCGTAAGAACATAAGAGATGCCAATGTTGGATCAGGCCAAAGGCCCATCCAGTCCAACACTCTGTATCACACAGTGGCCAGAAATACCAGTGCCATCAGGAGGTCCACCAGTGGGGCCAGGACATTAGAAGCCCTCCCGCTGTTGACCCCCTCAAGCACCAAAATGACAGAGCATCACGTGCCCCAGAGCCCCTATCTATACCTTGTGGCTAATAGCCACTGATGGACCTCTGCTCCATATGCTTATCTAATTCCCTTTTGAAGCGGTCCATGCTTGTAGCCACCACCACTTCCTGTGGCAATGAATTCCAAGTGTTAATCACTCTTTGGGTGAAGAAGTACTTCCTTTTATCCATTCTAACCCGACTGCTCAGCAATTTCATGGAGTGCCCACGAGTTCTTGTACTGTGAGAAAGGGAGAAAAGTACCTCTTTCTCTACCTGCTCTTTCCCATGCATAATCTTATAAACCTCAATAATGTCACCCCTCAGTCATCGTTTCTCCAAGCTAAAGAACCCTAAGCGCCTTAACCTTTCCTCATAGGGAAAGTGTTCCAACCCTTTTATCATTCGAGTTTCCCTTTTCTGCACTTTTCCCAAAACTATAATATCCTTTTTTTAAATTTCCCTCTCCTAAAAAGGAGAGAAATTTTTCTTTTACAATTCAGAAAATTAGGAAGGGTATATAGAGGGATAAAGAAAAGTATTGAGTGATGTTAAGTATTAGTACATTAATCTTTTAGTATTAAAGTTAAAGTCAATAGTTTCTTCTGCAGTCGGCCAATCTTCTTTTCTTCTCTCTCTGTTAACACCGAGCAATTAATATGTTAGTAGTGTCCTTTTGGGGTTAATATTACTTTTAAAGCATTATCCGAAATAGTCTTTAGACTTTGGGGTCTTTCCCTTTTCTCTCTCTTAGGTTATATTTTGAACCGGTCGCTTCTTTAGCTTCTTCGTCCTTCACCTCTCCCTCCGAGCTGCTGTCTTCCCCGCTAGTTCCCGACATCCATTTGGCAAGTTCTGCCTCTTCTTCTGTGCTGGCGTGCCTCTTCAAAAAGTCTTGATCCTTGAAGATAGAGTATATCTTTTCTCTTCTGTCTTTAAACTTAAAGACCAATCCTTCGGGCACCAACCACCTGTAACTGACTTGATGACTTTGTAAGAACGTGGTCAATCCTTTATATTCCTTTCTTTTCATTCTGACTTCAAATGGAACATCTTTCAAAATCCTGATCGGTTGATCTCCAGATTTCAAGGGTGTTGCTGAAACTACCTTTAAAATCTGGTCTCGGAGACGTTGCTTTGTGAATTTCACGACCACTTCCGCTGGCAACTTGTTTTTCTTTATAAAGTTGGAATAGGCTCTATAAGCCAAATCCATCTCTTCTTTTATTTTTCCCACTTCGTTGCCAGTCAGTGGTGCTAAAGCTGTTGCCAAAATGTCTCTGAGGTCCTCTCTTTCCTCCTCTTTCAGCCCTTGAAATCGAAGAGTCAAATTCGCTTTCTCCATTTGAAGCAGTAACAGTTTGTTATCCTGTTTTTCTTGATGCTTTTCCACTTTAATGACCTTCTTGACTTTCTGTATTTCTTCTGATGATGCCAAACATTTCTTTGCAATATCATCCACCTTGTCGGCTGTCTCTGTCATTTTTCTCTGTTGCACACTGTAGGCACTTTCCATATTATCCAGTTTCTGGTTGATTTTTTGCAGTTCCTCCAGTAGATGGCGCGCAAGATCACCTTCTTGTTGATTGACAGCAGTTCCAGCAGGGGAAGGGCTTGGACAGGAAGTCCCTCCTGCCTTCTTTGTCTGCTTCTCCAGCAGTTTTCTCTGCCCCGCCATGTTTTACTTTTGTTTACACTTTAAAAGTTCATGCTACGCCGCTCGGGGATGCCTCCCTCTTCACCGCTTTTCTCTCCCTCCCAAAAGGTAATGTGCTTTTACTGATTTTCGCTTCACCCCCCTTTCCTTTTAAAAAGTCTCTTTCTCAGGTGGGGGGGGAGTGTCCTCCCTCCCTTCTTTCCGCCTCCCGGGGGAACGAAGCACGCTTATGCCGCCGCTTCGAATTCAATCACCAACTTACAGTTCTTCGCTTTACTTCTTCTTTCTGGCTTTACTTTAGCGCTCCATCACTCCACTGTTCCGGTGGCGTTGCTAGTCCCCATTCGGGGCACGTCGCAGCCGGGGCCATTTGGGGCAGAGGGAGAGCCTCAATTCCCGACCTTCTGGTCGGCAAGAGGTTTCTCCCCTAAGCGCCCCCGGATCGGAGCCTTTTACTAAGGCTCCTTAGGATCTCCGCTTACGCGGGACCCCCACAGACTGCGTGTGGGCGATCCGGCTCTCGGAGCATCCCAAGAGCCGGTTGCCATTCGCGCCGCCGTGGCTGGAAGTCCCAAAACTATAATATCCTTTTTAAGGTGTGGTGACCAGAATTGCACACAGTATTCCAAATGAGGTCGCACCATTGGGGCCTCATCTGTCCAGTTAGATGGCAAAATGCTCCCAGGGGCATGGTGATGTGATTGCCTCCAGAACAAGATGAGATTAACTGGAAGTAAAACAATTCCATTGGAAAACGCTGAATGGCAGTCCCAGGAATGAACAAAGCCTGGGTGAAACATGAGATGTTGTGCATGAAGGTAGTTAATGGCTGCTTGATGACCTTCTGTGGTTGGAAGGGGAAGCTACTGGGGACGGCTGAAAGGTGTGAAGCGGTATCATTTCCTGCAGGAGTGCACAGGAGCGGACCTCCGGCAGTAAAGAGCCCAGGGGGTGGGCACATGCAAGAAGCCCCACCCCCTGCTCCCAGAAACCCTGTCCGAGTAAGCAGCAGCCAGGTAAATTGCAGAGCCCTCCCACCCAAAACAGTCCAGTGGCACCTTTAACACATTTTATTGAGGTACAAGCTCTCCCTCCTCTATGAGGACAGATCTGCACATTCCCGCCCTCCCCCTCAATAGCTAGTAATCCAAAAAAGCCCAGTGGAGCCTGTGGTGGGTGTTGCCTTCTAACACATTTCCGGTGATGTCAGGGTGTGTGGCATATGCAAATAAATTATGCTGTTATGCTAATTAGCTCCTGCACCTCTTTTTCTACAAAATGACCCCTGATCATTATTATGACAAACAGGTCAGGAAAGGTCAAGCCAGGTAGGGAAATGCTTCGTTTAAGTTAAAACTATGTCTTTCCGGAAGACCCGTTCCTGCCATTGCGTACAGTTTCAAGGTGGGGACGGGGTCATTAGCAGAGCAATCCGTAACGTCTCACCTTCAGAATCCCATCCCAGACTTGCTGGCATCCGTTTTATGTGACACCAGAGTCACTTTGGCTGTGTTTTCAGACCAGGTAGTGCCCAAAGAATGTGATTTTGGGGTGCTCTTAAAGTGAAGGGAGCTTAGACTTATGTCTCTCTGGGTGCCAGTGTTCCCTCTAAGCTGAGTTAGTGTGAGCTAGCTCACTGTTTTTTAGCCTCCGGATCACACATTTTTTGTCTTTGCCCAGGAAGGATGGCTCCAGAGCAAACTAAATCATGCAATATCCAAACTGCTGACTCACAACGTTAATACCAGTAGCACACAAAGTTGAATTTTTGCACACAAGAATTTGCAGCTAAGAGGGAGCATTGCAGGTTACCCCAATAACAAAATCACTCTACGAGCTCTCAGCATGGGGCCTACCCGCCTGGACCCACCTACCCCTGGGATCCAGCAGGGTGAAGTTGTTCACCTCTGTGCTTTTGCTTTCTCCACCAGACCCTGTGGGACCCAGCTGGCAAACAGCCTGTGAAGTGCCTCTCTGAGGAGAGGGTGCATGCCCTATTGCCAGGCCTGGGATCTCCTGGGTTCCCGTCTACATCCTGGCTTCCCATGCCATTTTCTGCAGCCTTCTGGGGCTCTTGCCACATCCTGGGGCTCTTCCCCCACCTGCTGCCCCCTAGCGCGGCCTTTTGCCATTGCCTGCTCCACCTGGCCCCATTGGTCCCTCCAGAAAAACAGCTGCCACGGTGGTACAGGAGACTGATGGCCAATGGCTTGTCAGTGATCTCGGTGCCGGGGGGGGGGTGTCCTCGTTCACTGGGATTGCATATCCATGCCATAGCAGTCTCTCTTGGGGTGGCTCCCAAGTCTGGGTCTGGCAGTGCTGGACCGGGACACTGAGAACTCAAAAGGGTTTTCCCCTCTGTGGGTCCTCTGATGC
>NW_015164825.1:18408-20617 GCF_001447785.1 Gekko japonicus
TGAATCTCTTTCCACACTCCGAGCATTCAAAAGGTCTCTCCCCTGTGTGGGTTCTCTGATGCAGCTGAAGACTGCTACTCTGACTGAATCGCTTTCCACATTCTGAGCATTCGAAAGGTTTCTCCCCTGTGTGGGTTCTTCGATGCCCTTGAAGATTGTCACTGTATCTGAATCTCTTTCCGCACTCTGAGCATTCAAATGGTTTTTCCCCTGTGTGGGTTCTCTGATGCACTTGAAGACTGCTACTGTCACTGAATCTCTTTCCACACTCTGAGCATTCAAAAGGTTTCTCCCCTGTGTGGGTTCTCTGATGCCCCTGAAGATGGTCACTCCGACTGAATCCCTTTCCACACTCTGAGCATTCAAAAGGTTTCTCCCCTGTGTGGGTTCTCTGATGCTGTTGAAGACTGTCATTCCGACTGAATCTCTTTCCACACTCTGAGCATTCAAAAGGTTTTTCCCCTGTGTGGGTTCTCTGATGCAGTTGAAGACTGCTACTCACACTGAATATCTTTCCGCACTCTGAGCATTCAAAAGGTTTCTCCCCTGTGTGGGTTCTTTGATGCAGTTGAAGACTGCTACTCAAACTGAATCTCTTTCCGCACTCTGAGCATTCAAAAGGTTTCTCCCCTGTGTGGGTTCTCTGATGCCGTTGAAGATCGGCACTCTGACTGAATCTCTTTCCACACTCTGAGCATTCAAAAGGTTTCTCCCCTGTGTGGGTTCTCTGATGCACTTGAAGACTGCTACTCAAACTGAACCTCTTTCCGCACTCTGAGCATTCAAAAGGTTTCTCCCCTGTGTGGGTTCTCTGATGCCCTTGAAGATGGGCACTCTGACTGAATCTCTTTCCACACTCTGAGCATTCAAAAGGTTTCTCCCCTGTGTGGGTTCTTTGATGCCGTTGAAGATCGGCACTCTGACTGAATCTCTTTCCACAGTCTGAGCATTCAAAAGGCTTCTCCCCTGTGTGGGTTCTCTGATGCAGTTGAAGATTGCCACTGTGACTGAATCTCTTTCCCCACTCTGAGCATTCAATGGAGTTACTTGCTTTTATTATCCTGTTCTTTGGAATATCTACATTACACTGTCTTCCATCTCTCTTCTCAACCACACAAGCGACATTTTTTCTCATCGGTCTGCCTCGATTCGTGATGTTTTCTTTCAAGTCTTCATTTTTAACTTTATCTGGGATTTTCTGATGAACTTCCTCACCATCTTCCTTCCTCTGGTCATCCTCTGCTGGAATAAAGACGGAGATCCTGTTAGCACCTGGGAGGGCTAGGAAGGTCCAAAGGCATCTACGTGACTGCAGGAGGAAAGGATTGACGCCAGCTCTTTGGCCTCGTCCACCTGGGCTGATCTTAACAACCCCTCCACTTTTCCCCAGAATATCTCGTATTAATGATTCCTCACCCCCTCAAGGGCCACAGATGAGCTCCTGCCCAGGAAGAGCTTATGAGCCTTCAGATTTCAGGCCCTCCCTCCTTCCCCAGCGGGCTCTATAACTGTACGAAACGTTGCTCAGAAGTGAATCAGAAATCCCCTGTGACCCTTCCTTTTCTTTTCCCTTTACATAATCGTGAAGGATACTCACTCTCAGTCAGCTCATCTGGGAAGGAAATATGTTCCTGGGATTCGCTTGAGGAAATCCTCAGATTTTGTTTAGATGCCAGGCCGTTGTCTCTCTCCACCGTCATCTCTCTTATACTCCTGCCTTCGTTTGCAGAGGAACAGACAGAAAGAGACAGAAAGTGATCATTCTTATATGGGGAAGAAAAGAAATTCAAGAGCAAAACCTCTCAGTCAGCTCATCTGGGAAGGAAATATGTTCCTGGGATTCTCCTGAGGAAATCCTCAGCCTTTCTTTAGATGCCAGGCCGTTGTCTATCTCCACCGTCATCTCACTTATACTCCTGCCTTCGTTTGCAGAGGAACAGAGGGAAAAGAGAGAAAGTGATCATTCAAGAGCAAAAACTCTTCTGGGAGGATGAAACCATGGTCAAGTTCAAAGTCCACAATCCAAACCAGAATAAAGGGAATAGATCTGTGAGGCAGAGCACCGTAGTTCCCCCAAAGGTTCACATGATTATTAAGTGGCCAGGTCTGACTTTTAGGCATTCGTGATTAGAGTCTCCCTGCAGTGAACGTTCTTATATTTTCCAGGGCCATTGCTTACTCGGGAGAAACTGTATCCAGCAGTGTGGCC
>NW_015164825.1:21517-35583 GCF_001447785.1 Gekko japonicus
GGGCCCGGATGGCATACATCCAAGAGTTCAGAAAGAACTCAAATGTGAACTTGTGGATCTCCTGACAAAAATATATAATTTTTCATTAAAATCTGCCTCCATTCCTGAGGACTGGAAGGTACCTAATGTCTCTCCCATCTTTAAAAAGGGTTCCAGAAGAGATCCGGGAAATTATAAGCTAATCAGTCTGATGTCAATACCGAGTAAGTTGGTGAAAACCATTATTAAGGAGAGAATTAGTAGGCACACTGATGGACAAAAACTATCGAGGCAGACTCAGCATGGTTTCCGTATGGGAAGATCTTGTCTTACTAACCTGTTAAGTGTTCTTTGAGGGAGTAAACACACATGTGGACAAGAGGGACCCAACAGATGTTGTTTACCTTGACTTCCAGAAAGCTTTTGATAAAGTTCCTCATCAAAGGCTCCTAAGTTAGCTCAATAGTCATGGGATAAAAGGACAAGTACTCTTGAGAACAAAAACTGGATGATTAATAGGTAAAAAAGTATAAATCAGCAATTTTCTGTAAGGAGTGGGGTACTGCAGGGATCAGTACTGGGTCCGATGCTTTGTAACTTGTTCATTAATGATTTGGGGTTGGGAGTAAGCAGTGAAGTGGCTAAATTTGAGGATGACAAAAATCCTAACTATAAGTACACGTTGATGGGGTCCGAACTGGCAGAGACTGACCAAGAGAGAGATCTTGGGAGTCAGAGCAGATAACTCACTGAAAATGTCGAGACAGTGTGCGACTGACTGCCCTAAAAAAGGCCAATGCTATGCTGGGGATTATTAGGAAAGGAATTGAAAACAAATCAGCCAGTATCATAATGCCCCTGTATACATCGAAGGTGCAACCTCATTTGGAATACTGTGTGCAATTCTGGTCACCAGACCTCATAAAGGATATTATAGAACTGGAAAAAATGCAGAAAAGGGCAACTAGAATGATAAAGGGGACGTTTCCCATATGAAGAAGGTTAAGGCCATTGGGGCTCTTTTGTTTGGAGAAACGACGACTGAGGAGTGACATGATCGAGGTTTACAAGACTATGCATGAGATAGAGCAGGTAGAGAAAGAAGTACTTTTCTCCCTCCACAAGAACTCGTGGGCACTCAATGAAATTGCTGAGTGGTCGGGTTAGAACTGATATTGTTCTAACATCTCCATCTCCCTTAAAGGGGACAGATTCAGGAGCAGCAAATGCTGCTCAGCCGGCTGTCTCTCAAAGTAAAAATAGTCGCACCTTGCAAACGAATCAGCTGGCTTTCTTTATTGGACACCATAGAAAGAACCAAGGCCGGTGGGGGGATAGGATAGCAATTGAAAACTCTCTTAACCAGCTCCTACAAAGCAGCTTTCTAAAGGTAAACCTGGGACAATGCTACTGGCTTCCAAGTAGACCATTTTATAAGAGAGTGATGATAACGTTTAGCCAGAGGAAAACTTACCTGTGGTTCCTGAATAACCGGAAACACCTTGGCAATTTCCAAATCTTTGTAACAAGGGTGTTCAAAGATAACACACCGCACAAACTGTTTGGGGAACCTTCTCAACCTGCCAATATTGAAGGCCCCCCTAAGACGAATAGAGCGCCCCCGGTTTCAGCTGAACACCTGTCCAAGGGATTGCCGGCCAAGCCATCATCAAGGGATGAACCAGGAGCACCAATTCAACTGTCTTTAAGTCGCCCTACACGGCAACTAAAACGAACTCTCCCGGAACCTGAAAGGAATTTTAACAAAAAACCACGGAGGGCAGATGACCTGCTAGACGTCCCAAGCCTAACAAAGCGAGACATCTCTCCAATGTTATCAGGAGAGCTTGAGCCCGACAGAGACGTTGGGCATTCAGTTACTGACCCTTCAACCCAAGTCCCTACACCAATCGGACTTAGGAGTGGTTGTCAGAAGCAGGTGGTAGCGGTTGATCCGCCAGAGTATGCCAGAGCAGATTATGATGTTGATCCTCCAGTGCTATTTTCCATTAACCCGGTGGATAACCAAGGGCAGTGGGAGGGCCTTAAATCCCTCGCAGAAGAGCTTATGGAGGCAACGGAGCATCCCACGAACCAGCAACCTACGATGCAACAGACCAGCCAACGCCAGAAAGCCCCTCGTCTCGACCAACTGGCAAGGGGAAGAATGGATGCATATGTGACAAACAAATTTTTGAGGAGATAGAGACGATATCCTCCACAGGTAGAGAGGCCATCTTAGAAGCCACATCAACTGACACCCTAAAAAAAGCAAGATGAGCATTTCAGAACTACCCCCGTTCGCAGAGAACCTTCTCGCCTTCCCTCTGCCTTACGCACTTCTTCATTTGAATGTCATACGTTTGTCTGTACTGAGTCAGCATTAGGATATTTCAGCGGTGTTGTTTTTGCTCCAGCCAGCAGCGACTCGCGTTCTGGCCCTTCACAGAGAAGGAATATAATTGATTTGTTGAGGAAGGCACAATCCAATGTTATTTAACAGTGTAAGAGGATCAATCCTTAGTTTTTCTAAAAAGAAAATTTGAATGCTTTTATATTTTAGTTATTTCCTTGGTGTATATTTTTTATTGTCCTTGTGGTTTTGAAATAAGTATCAAAAGTTTTGAATCCCCCCCCTTTTTTTTTTACAAAAGAAGAACAATTGCAATGGAGGAGTTCGTGGCTTCCCTCCCCTTGGTTAATGGTTTGTAGCATAAATTCCTCATCTTTTGGAATATGCTCTGGAGTTCTGTAGTTGCACCAATCAGCTGGTCAGCAGCTGTGTTGATTTCCATCCTGCCCATTTCCTCTATACGTGTGTAGCCGACACACTTCACCAGATCTGACTGCAGTGAGCGCTTCTCCTCCTCCTCACCTGCCCTGAGTTTCCTTGTATAAAAGGCCCAGCACTTGAACTATTATTACTTTAATTGTTCTGTATTTGTATCTGTTTTTGTTAGCCTGTTCAATGGGATTTTATGCCAGTGGTTGAAATGAGCATCGATGTATCCATTTTTTTTAGTCAAGGCACAGACTTTGCCAAAAAAACCCTCTGTCAATTGTTATATATATATATTGTCATTCCAGTTTGAGTTAATGTGCTGAACATTTGTTTTTTTTAAATAAAAGCTTAAAAAAAAAAGGGTTAGAACTGATAAAAGGAAGTATTTCTTCACCCAAAGAGTGATTAACACATGGAACTGACAGCCACAGGAGGTGGAGGCGGCTACAAGCATAGACGGCTTCAAGAGGAAATTAATACATCATATGGAGCAGAAGTCCATCAGTGGCTATTAGCCACATTGTATAGATAGGAACTCTCTGTCTGGCGCCAGGGATGGTCTGTATCCTTGGTGCTTGGGGGGGGGGGGACAGGGGGGGGGTTTCTAGTGAGGGCTTCTAGTGCCCTGGCCGCACTGCTGGACCTCCCGAGGGCACCTGCTATTTTTGGCCATTGTGTGACACAGAGAGTGTTGGACTGGATGGGATCTCCTGACAAAAATATATAATTTTTCATTAAAATCTGCCTCCATTCCTGAGGGCTGGAAGGTACCTAATGTCTCTCCCATCTTTAAAAAAGGTTCCAGAAGAGATCTGGGAAATTATAAGCAAGTCAGTCTGATGTCAATACCGGGTAAGTTGGTGGAAACCATTATTAAGGAGAGAATTAGTCGGCACACTGATGGACAAAAACTATTGAGACAGACTCTGCATGGGTTCCGTACGGGAAGATCTTGTCTCACTAACCTGTTAAGTGTTCTTTGAGGGAGTAAAAAAACATGTGGACAAGAGGGACCCTGTAGGAAAGCAGTGCAGACGGATCCACTATTCTCCTGACTGGAGATTGGGAACCCAAAGGTATTTGTGTGCTAAGAGAAGTCTGGTGACTGCCTAAATTATGCAGTCGGTTTGGCTTTGAGAGACAGATTACAGAGCTGCCTGTACACACACACACACACTCCTTAGTTCATGTCTCATGACTAGGATGCTGTAATGTATGAAGGAAAGGGAGGGGGAAAGGAGGAGACGGATTTTCAATAAATACAGCTGGTGAGTGAGAGCATTCGTTCAGTCAGCTTCAGACAGCTTCCTGCAGACTTGTGTCCTGTCATCTTTGCATCGTTTGAACCCAGCACCCACTCGACAAGTAACAAATGGCGCCCTAACGAGTGGCTTATCTACAAGAAAGAATTCAACTCAGTAACGCCTGGCAAAAGGCCCCTAGAAGTACTTCATCGTTGTAATTCACGACCCCTCATTGGTGAGATATGGGTGTTAAACTAGCACTACCCCTGCAGGCACATTTAAAGGAACTTCAGATCATTACCCAGAAAGCTGGCAGGCCAGTTTCTTCTGAGACCCTAACTCAATTGCTTTTGGAAATTCAGAGAGAATGTTCTTGGTACCCACAAAAGGGATCTTTGGCATTAAGAGATTGGGATATCATTGGGAAGATTTTTCACACAGAGCCTAAAGGTCCTGTTGCAGTGTTAAATTATTGGGTTTTGTGCAGATATGCAATCAATGCAATTGCACCTGTTTTTCCTCTGGCCTCTCTTACATGCAATACAGAGGGCCCCCTTGCTTATTCCCAAGGGGCTCAATTGGTTTTACCTAAACCAATACAGTCTATTGTAATCTATCCCCCTCTGCCTTCAGTCTCAATTCTGACTTCAGCTCCAACTTTGATTTCAGAGGCATTCCCTCTCTTCACCTCACTGAGCCTGTTGCCAACGGCTCAGCTTGATAAGCAGCATTCTCGTCCCATTTCAGAAAGTCTCTCACTGACAGACCTACCTGATAAGCAGCATTCTCTTCCAACTCTTTCACTACCCACTTCAAAAAGTGTTCTGATAGATCATTTAAGGAATCAGACCTCTTCCTTAGAGGACATTACAGAGAGCTCTGAAATATTGTCTATGTGCCCAGTGCATTTCACTGAAAATCAAAAAACAACTGGCACTACCATTATTGAAATTAAACCCACTTCATACCCTATTGTAACAGACTTGCACAAGGGAATTCAGAACATAGACTTACATAATTCCTATGTTCAAGAAATGATAGAGACTCTAAGGAAGCATCACACTCTAGTTCCAGAGTCGCTACACACTTTCTCAAGTCTCACACAAAAGGCCTCTAGGCCATACCTTGATTTTATTAATAACTCGCAGAAGGCTTTAAATTGTCAAAATGATACTGCAAAAACTCCAACAGAAATCATATATCTATTGGCTAGAAAAACCACTTTGCAAGAATGTTGTTGTTTAATAATTGGACTGGGCAAAGACCCCTCTCTTTCTGATCTGGCAACAGCCATATAACAAGGCAATAGGCCCTTTGAGTGGCCTTTAGAGGACAGGGAGCTCAGAGGAGCACTCAATTTCTTTCTTTTAAATTGCCAGACTCCTAAACTTTATGAGGCCATGATTTAATAAGCAAACTTGGTGCCTCTTTTACAATTCTTGAAGAAGAGTGGCAACTGGCATCATTTGAGAGCTGTTAACGCTGTATTTAGCCTATGGGTGCTCTCCAATGAGGGACCCCTAATCCTACTTTTGTTTCAAATGCTTACCAACTGTTTGTTGCAAGATTTGAAAGATTGCTTCTTTAACCTTATATCACATGGACAGAGAAAAATGTGCTTTTAACTGTCCCAGTAGAAACTTGTTAGCATCCTACCAAACGTTATCACTGAAGAGTTTTGAACTCACTACCTTGTGTCAATATTCAGCCTTTTAGAGACAGACACCCCTCTGCGCTCATTTCTCTACTGACCTAAGTTTTTTTTCTTTCATTAACTACTGCAAAGCATACAGACTGTCATCTGCTAGTCATACTGACCTTCAACTCTTATGGGGTTTGGGGGGTTTTTTGCTTTCATTATTGCAACACATCTTGCAGAGCTTAAGCACTCTCAGTGCTAATTTTATTGTACAATGTGTTTTTTTCTCCTTTCACTCTCAGTGTTTATCAAAAATATTCTCGCCCACAGCTGGAGATTCCTCATGGAATCCTCCCGGCCCACTCTTCACTGCTTCAAACGCTCACAGCCTCTGTCAGCTGCCCCCACCTTTTGCGGGGGGAGACTGCGTGGAGCTATCAACAAGCCGGGGTGTGCGACACACCTCCACAACGCTCTGAAGCTTGCTGCTCCTATGTTTTAGCTTTTCAAATTTTGTTAAATCTCCTTGTAAATTGTTTGCTGACATTCAATCCCTTTCATACCACTTGACTGCCTTTTGTGATCAGTTGGCAACCCCTTGGCTACGCCAAAATGCATTTTTCACTTTTTCTTAACCTACAACACCTTGAAAATGTGTATGTTTTTATTGATACTTCTCTGATGCCCTTTGGGCTACCCCTTTGCAGGGTGCCACCACTAGTCATGTTATTTCCCACTCCTCTTTTGCATCCCAAGGCTGCAACCTGATACATTGCTGGTGCCTATGCCTTTCACGCTTTCCAGCTACAGGACAAGCCGTGGTGGAGCAGGCTAATTGCTCCTTCACAACTATTTTTAGAAAAAACATATAAAAGGGATGAAAGGTGGCCACAAACCAACTCAGGCCTGGTACCAAATCAGACCTGGATTCTATAGCAGGTCCATTTATTATTTTTGTTCATAATCATCTGTTCATTTATAATCATTTGTTTACTTAAATTACTCTCAGCTCTCTGGAGCTGTCTTTTCACTGACACGTTCACAGCTGGCCAAGCACTCCTTCAGCCTAAAGGTTTCTATCAGGCCCTGCCTGACCGCACTAACATGGGGGCCACCCCATGCTAACATGGGGGCGAGGGTTTTTGTTTCTGTTTTAACCTCTGCAGGTCCTTTGAGGGTCCTGGCCAGGTGTGTTCGTTCAGCTCATGGAGTGCCATGCAGTAGGCCAAGGATCCTTTACCAGAGATGGCCAAGGTCAGCCTGCAAGAAGCTCAACGCCTGTTCTGGCGCTTGCCCAAAGCCTCCCAACTCACTCTGACATGGAGAGCCAACTTGTTTTCTTTTGCAATAGACTAAAAGATTATCAAAAAGAAAAAACACCCGTACCTGAATATTTCCTGCAGAGATTTTCAACAGGACTCCATACATCAGCATTTCTGTGCATGTGTCTGTGATGTTGGAACCCTGTACCATCATCTACATTTTCCACCTCCATCACTTCTGTGTTTATTCTGCCTTTGCCTAAAGGAATCTGCCTACACTTTGCCTTTGAACACTTTGAACCTGTGGCAACTCTGGTTGTTCCTCGTGCCAAAGAACTTTCACCACTGTGAACCACAAACCACAACTGTTGCCCCCTCCACCAGATGCCATGGAACACCCTGTGGTCATGACTATCTGGGGGGTGGCTTGAAATATGTATTCAATATCTTGTAATGATTGTATTATGTCTCACTGACCTGTGTTAAAATGTATTCAATCTTTGTGCTTGTCATACAACTTCTCAAACTATTGCACTCCTTAACTTGAAGGCACTTCAAATGTCACAAAATTCACAACCACTGAAACTTGTCCTTCTCTAGACCTAGAAGCATTTACTGTTACCTTGCGACTCCAGCTATTGACCTGTATTGTTTTATAACATGTATGTACTTCTGGAGTGGCCTGGTTAGCCCGCAACAACTTATGGGCCAATTCCAATGATGGTTTTTTTTGCTTAATAGCTGCATTTGCTTATTCCAAAGATTCCTGGCTTAATGCTACTTGCAGTGCACATGTTGTTAACAATGCTTCCAATTCTGTATTTTCCCTCACTCATCTAGGGTGGGTCTTTATCCCCCCTCGCCTATAAGCATGTTTCTTATCCATTTCAGGGTCGCTGTGCCTTTGGCAACCTTCAACTCCCCTTCCATAACTATGCATCTGAATCTGTAAATATGGGACATTGAGTTCAGAGGCGCAGAACATCTGAAAACCCTTTAGTCATTAGAAATTCTGGTTTTTATAGAACTACGCATGTATTGTTCTCCCTGGCTTGGGTATTTCTAAGCTAGAGCAAACTATTGATAACTTATCTGCTAAAATTGAACAGTTCTTTAATCTCTCTAAGTCTACTCCTTACAGCACTCAACCAGGAGCCTTCCTCTCTAGCACAGGTTGTGCTTCAAAACTACTAGCTTTAGATCTCCTGATTGTGCAGTGGGGAGGTACTTGTACATTAATTCATGAATATTGTTGTTATTATGTATATGTAACCACCAACATTACTATTGGTATTGCTTAGCTATGCCAGCATTTAATGGTATTTACAGCTCTTGCTGATGTTACCCCCTCCTCTTGGTCATTAGATTGGTTGCTTCAATGGATTCCATGGCAATGGCTAAGACCCATTTATTGCACTTATTTTTACACTCCTCATCAGAGGCATCTTACTTTATGTATGTATTCAATGCTTGCCACCAGCTCTTTCTCTCTGTCGCCCCTCGCCTCGAGCTTATCCACTGCAAGTGGCTGTAACTTGGCCTTATGCTAACTCAGTCGACTCGGATGAAGAAGATGCTGAGGATCAAACTCCCCTCTTGACCAAACACTAAAAACATAAAGGGATGGAATGTAGGAGCAATGTTGTTTGCTCTTGCGAGGCAGGCCCGGGATTGTTAACACTGTTCCTGCATTGAGATCCCTGGTCTCCTGGCTGCTCTCCTGGAAAGGTTGGGAACCTAGGTACACAAGGCAGAAAACATCTGCTGCATTCATCGTGAGAAGCTACCTTGGCAGAGGGACAAGAGATAAGGAGCTGTAAGGTTTTGAGATCAACACATTCCATGCCATGAACGTATGCCTGTAAAATTCCCTTACGCAGGGAGGAATAAAGGAGGGGATGGAGGAATTATTTTGAATAAATATCTGTGCTCAGCCTGGTGAGAGTTCAGAGTTTCCAGCAACCGTTTGTCTTGTGTCTTTTTGAACCCTGCGACATAACAGGACCCAACTGATGTTGTTTACCTTGACTTTCAGAAAGCTTTTGATAAAGTCCCTCATCAAAGGCTCCTAAGTAAGCTCAATAGTCATGGGATAAAAGGACAAGTCCTCTTGAGAACAAAAACTGGATGATTAATAGGTAACAGAAAGTATAAATCGGCAATTTTCTCAGTGGAAGGTGGTAAGTTATTGGGTAACGCAGGGATCAGTACTGGGTCCGATGCTTTCTAACTTGTTCATTAATGATTTGGGGTTGGGAGTAGGAAGTGAAGTGGCTAAATTTGAGGATGACAAAAATCCTAACTATAAGTACAGGTTGATGGGGTCCGAACTAGCAGAGACTGACCAAGAGAGAGATCTTGGAGTCAGAGCAGATAACTCACTGAAAATGTCGAGACAGTGTGCGACTGCAATAAGAAAAGGCCAACGCTATGCTAGGCATTATTAGGAAAGGAATTGAAAACAAATCAGCCAGACCCCAGCTTCGGTTCTTGACAGCATCATTTCCAGATCACGTGCAGAGCGGTCCTTCTCTGGCTTGGGTGACGGCCACAACACTGGCCTCTGTTGCCCCTGGGCAAGAACACACACAGGGCTACATGAACCCTTGGTCCATAGCAGTCAGTGTGGTCTACTCAGTCCGGCAGGGGCTCTCTGGGATCGTCACCGCCTACCTGATCCTTTTTCCTGGAAATACAAAGGATTGAACTTCGGACTTCCAGCAAGCCAAGCAGATGCTCTGCCAGGGAGCCACAGCCCCTCCCCAAGTAGCAGGACAGGCCTCCAAACTGTGAACAGCTATTCTATATTTGGATTCATGCCTCCTCACAATGGCCGCAATTTGCACCTTTGGCAGCAAGGAAGGATCCTTACCCAGAAAGGCCACATTCTCGTAGTTCTCCAGCATGACTTCCCTGTACAGAGCTCTTTGTCCCGGATCCAGCAGGGCCCATTCTGCCTCCGTGAAATCGATGGACCCCTCCTCAAAGGAAAAGGGACCCTGAAAGGAAAAGCAGATTCCCTCGTCAGAGATCACGTCAGGCAGAGACGACACCCTGGAAGGGAGTAGTCTTGGAAAGGTATGGGATGTAAAGGTCGGGATGGGTGAAGGGAACGGTGTTCAGAGGATCTCTTGCTCAGAGACCTTGTAGAAACTGCAGGAGCAAAAGCTCCCCTGAGAAAGGAAGACGGACCCGGGCTGTCCCCTCTCCTCATCTCAATGTGGCAGATCAATCAGCCACAATTTCTGTATAAGAGCATGGATTAGCTGAGGCCTCTTTGTTTGGTTCCTCTCCCATAAGGCTTTGCAGGCTTAGCTACTGTCATCTCACAAGCCTCTCTCTAGCCTGACAAGGCACCTTGCTCCAAAAAGAGTTGTTTTCATTTCTCTAGGTCTACCATTTCACCCTCATACTCTCTCAAAGACTCCTCGTGAAAAGGTTTGTAGCTTCTGGCCTGCAACATACTTGCTGAAGCAGGGGTCTGTGTGCTTCCAATAAGGTCACAATAAAGTTTCTGACTGTCTAACTAGTTCACGGTGAATATTGCTCTCTTTATTTTGATATTCTTCTGCTAAAAGTTAGTCTCAGGTCATCCATGTGGGCTGAACCTTTGGTACTGAAGGTATAAACTGGTGAAGACTTCTTTGCTCTGGGCTGGTCTTTAATCAGCTCTCTGTGCGCTCATGTTGGCTAGACCAGAACACTCTCTATTCCACACTAGTGCACTAGGCTTGTATTGAAGCATTCTATGCTGAATATGGAAATGTTATGTACATATGTAAGTGTCAAAGTGCTTTTTGTCCTTAAGAAGCTTGTATCGTAAATAATCAGGCTAAAGGCAAAAAACATATACAGAGTGGATTCTCTAATGTTGCATAGCATTATAAAAAGCAAGATAAATCCAGGGAAGTGTTAAGTCCTGCAGGTTGGATGGTATTAAGCTTAAACATCCAATAAGCCTCCCTCTGGAGCAATAATTTATGGATATCTATATTGCTGTATGGTCTAGATCTCACTACTTCTATTGCCACACAACTAAATTCGTCATATTTGTGACCCACTTCGGCAAAATGCTGGACCAGAGGTGCAGTAGAAGGAGGAAGGAAGGGTGTTTGCTTATGTTCCAGAACTCGTGTGCGTAAAGCTCGTGTAGTTTGTCCCACATATCTATAATTGTTGAAAATTCAAAAGTGGAATTATTACCTAAAGGTCACTTTAAGTGTAAAAGATGTGCTGCATGTCCTCTCATGCTTGAAACAGGTGTCCTGAATCTCCCAGAGATTGGTTTCAGCAGAAACTTACAACAGTTCTCCTCGTGTGCAAGTAGGAACATCATTTATATGATTTCCTGTGGTTGCAATTATAGATATGTGGGACAAACTACACGAGCTTTACGCACACGAGTTCTGGAACATAAGTCTAAATTAAAACATCTTTGCCCTACTGCACCTCTGGTCCAGCATTTTGCCGAAGTGGGTCACAAATATGACGAATTTAGTTGTGTGGCAATAGAAGTAGTGAGATCTAGACCATACAGCAATATAGATATCCATAAATTATTGCTCCAGAGGGAGGCTTATTGGATGTTTAAGCTTAATACCATCCAACCTGCAGGACTTAACACTTCCCTGGATTTATCTTGCTTTTTATAATGCTATGCAACATTAGAGAATCCACTCTGTATATGTTTTTTGCCTTTAGCCTGAGGTATCTATCAATTGTATTAAAGTCATATGCACTGGTAAGTTGGCCTTCCTTGTATGTATAAACAATTTACCTTGTTTGCATTTTGCACCTATCTAATGAAAGGGATGCTTGTATTCAGTAAGACTTGTTGTCCGGATTGTTATTAAGCCTGTGTGCTGAATCATAAATTTGTTAGCCTATGGCTGCTGGAACTGTTGTTGATAAGCTTTTTATTATGTATGTACACTTAATAGGGATTGACTATAGAAGGCTACTGACTATAATATAATGCTATGTAATACTAGAGAATTCACTGTATATATGTTTTGTGGTTTTGTCCTTAGCCTGATGCATCTATTAATTTGTGCTAAAGTTATATGTACTGGTAAGTTGGCCATCCTTGCATGCACAAGCAATTTACCTTGTTTGCATTTTGCACCTATTTAAGGAAATGAATGCTTGTACTCAGTAAGACTTGTTGTCCGGACTGAAAACTAGTAAGCCTGCGTGCTGTATTATAAACTTGTTAGCCTATGGGCTGTTGGAACTGTTGTTGGTAAGTTTTGTAATATGAATGTACCATCAATAGGGATTGAGTTATGCAACTTGCTTTTGTTCTCATATCTTGTTTTGTATATTACAGGAAAAGATTGATACTACCTCTGTACACAAAAAGACAACCAGAGAATCTGTATGTAACTTTATTCTATATTAATTCAATCATAGCCTATGTATATTGTTCAGGAGCTCATTGTATTCCATCTGCTTTTGATAGGAATTGTGGTTGAAAAAGAGTTGTGTCTCGAAACGAACTACCACTCGAGATGTTCGTATCACCTATCTTCAGTGTCAGACGTCCTTTGTCTTGAAAATATAGAAATTACAAACATCATTGAACGTCATCTCAACAAGTTTATTTATTCATTTTTTGTCTATATAGTTCTATTGTGTGAACCTAACAGCAATTTCTTCCATTATTGTTGTACCTTTAAATTGCTGGTCCCCTTTGTAGATTTATCATCTCCTTTTGGAGGCACCAGAGTTAGTGGACACTGAGTGTCGCAAATCAACTCTTTGTCCTGTGGAGAACTATTTATTTTTCTCCCGACCTCAACTCTCTACCCATCCCATTCACGGAGTGCCCCAACTGCATGCAGGCACAATGGGCCCTTACCAAAGGAGAGGGGGTCTTGGGCACGCTCCATGGCCTGCGCCCTCTGCCCTTGCTCCAAGGAAACTCCTTCCACCTCAGGTATTGCAGCTTCCATCTTCAGGGATGGTCCCCACATCTGAAACTGCAGCGAGGGAGAGGGGAGAGAGATGGGATGGAAAAGAGACCCAGGAATGGATCCTGCCCCACGCCCAGACTCTGCACCCCCTTCCATCAGCAGACCTGCTGAGTTATCTGGAGGAATCAGACATTCTCTTGTAGAAGAGGCTGCTGAAGGAGGCCATGAAATCTCCCACATGGCTGATTAAAACGTGGGCAATTATCTGGCCCAATATCGTTGCTTGAATTGGACAGGCCTGGAGGGAACCCCCTCACCTGTCCTGCCTGCCTCTTCTCCTCGGCCTGACTCAGGAGGAAGCCTTCTGGCCCAGCTCTTTCCCAGAATCCAACACCACTCCCTGCTTGGATGGGATGGGGGCTTTTCCTTGCCCTCTTCCCAGGTCCATCTCCTCCCCCTTCTCTTGGGTCACCCCCCTCCGGGCAGCTGATGTGGGGAATTAATGGGGCCTGTGTCTCTGTGTGAAGGCCTCTGCCTCCCACCCCTGCTCAGCGCTGCCAGGATACTGGGCATGGAGGGAAACAATAACAGGAAACCAGAAGGCTCCGGGGCTTCCTCCTTCCAAGGGGAACCAACCCAGGTAAACAGCATCCCTTGGCGCTTCTGACCCCTTGAAGAAGCAGGGCGGAGGGAACAAGTCTTTCACCCGGAGAAGAATCCCTGTTTTCTCCCGGCCTCTGACTCCAGATGACCCTGAAAGGAGGACCGTCTCCCGGAGTCCAGCCTAAGCCGAGTCTTCAGGCCATCCGATCAGCATGAACGATCCCTCACTTTTGATCTAATCTACCCCTTTCTGGGCCTTCTAACCGCCAAAGGCGAGCTCTGTCTTCTTGCTTAGCAGTACTTAACCCCAGGCGTCCTGGTGCTGTGCCCTGATGTTTCTCCCTGTTTATTGTTTGGGGGTTACTGCACCTTGGAAACAAAGCCAGTTTGGTGCAGTGGTTAAGAGCACGGACTCTAATCTGGGAGGGCCGGGTTTGAGTCTTCACTCCTCCACATACAGCTGCCGGTGTGACCTTGGGTCAGTCACAAGTCCTCTCAGAGCTCTTCTCTCAAGGGCAGTTCTCAAAGAGCTCTCTCAGCCCTGCCCACCTCACAGGGTGTCTGTTGTGGGGAGGGGAGGGTAAACGACATTGTAAACTGCTCTGAGACACCCAGCGAAGGGTGCGGTTTAAGTCCAATCTC
>NW_015164826.1:0-10770 GCF_001447785.1 Gekko japonicus
AGGGAACCTTTACCTTTACTTTCCCTTCCAAGATCAAAGTGAAGTGCATCGCCTCCAGCCAGCATTTTCACACATGCAATGTGTCCACTTGTTTAAGGGGCCATTATGGTTTTTCCGTAAGGGAAGGTGTAAGAAGGTCATCCTAGTAATGACAGCAACCACCAAAACTAGCTCTGATTGGCTCCTGGCAGAAGTTGGGGCAGTTCCCTGCTCTATGTTAAGCCATTTCCACAGACCGGTCAAAATTCGAACTACTCTACTCGATTGAGGCTCAGACATTAAAGGTTTCCTGACAAGTATTATGATTTTAATTTGCAATTCATTTTGGAAGCTAGAAATGACGTGTAAGCTGTTTGGAAGAAGACAATGATACGAGTGCCTGAAATCATTTTGTAAGGTCTAGGCTTACTTAACATTTCAATGAAACACTGACATAGACGTGCTTTTGAATTTAAGCTACTGTCTCATCCAGTTAGGGAAGGCTTTGCTTTTTTTGTCCTCTTCCTCTGAGTTTCCTATGATTGTCATTGGAATGATGGATGAATTGGATTCAATGTAGTTCCCTTCGGAAAGGTTTACGGATGGGTTAAGGATATAAGCATCTCCGTAAACAGCACTAGGAAGAATTATCCGGGTCAGATTGGCTAGTGACTTGTAATGCAGCCTTTGCTTGTACCATGCTTTTGAATCATTTGCTTGAAGACGGCAAATTAAACAGGTAAGTTGCTACATATCATGGGCCGAAAGACAGTGGCAGACTGCTAAGTATTGCAGCTTCTAGAAAGATGGGTGTTCAGCACCTGGACATTAGGACAGCTCTCCTCGATGGAGATTTACCAGAGGAACAAGCTGCCAGTGCACAGACAGAGAAATTAACTATACGGTCCAGCGCTCTTTTTGTAGAAAAAGCCCAGCAGGAACTCATTAGCATAATAGGCCACACCCAACAGCAGAAACTCATTAGGATTGGCTACATTAGGGGTGTGTGGCCTAACATGCAAAGGAGTTCCTGCTACAAAAAAGGCCCTGGGTTTGGACAACAAACAAGGTAAACAGAATAACAAGCAAAAGGTGGGTGTGGCTGGATGACCACACTTCTGGTAACATGGGGGTGCAGCCTAATGTGCTAATGAGCTGTGCTTTCAGGGGTGTGGCCTATTATGCTAATGAGTGTGGCCAACTCAGGAGCCAGCCGGAACTCCGTTCCTGTGCGTTCCTGCCCAAAAATAATGTAATGATCAGCCAGTGGACAAGCTAAAGATCATTTCAGTTATACTGAACACCACCCACTCTAGCCTGGGAAACTTTCTTTACTTCTAATTGGTTATAGCTTAGCTAGGTAACTTCCTGTTTACACACCACATCAGTTTAACTCTGTCATGACTGATGTGTTGACAACTGGCAACTCTTCCAACACAGACGCATGAATCCACATCAAGTCTTGGTATTGTCCAGAATTGTATATATTTAAAACAGTTTTACCCACTTCTCTGCTATAGATCGCCTTCCAAGCAGTTTACAAACACCATCCCTTTAAGGAATCAGAGCTTAGTGAAGCAGTTAAATTTGCAGATGACACCCAGTTATTTAGGATGGTGAAAACCAAAGTGGATTGTGAAGCCTTCCGAGATTTCTCCAAACTTGGGTGAGTTGGCAACAGTATGGCAAATAAGGTTCAGTCCAAATAAATGTAAAGTGGGGTTTTCAAGGCAAGAGACGTTCAGAGGTGGTTCTGCCACTGCCTGCCTCTGCCTAGCGACCCTGGACTTCCTTGGTGGCCTCGCATCTGAACACGAAGCAGAGCCGGCCCTGCATAGCTTCCAAGACCTGATGAGATTGGGCTATCCTGGGTCATCCAGGTCAGGACATAAAGTGATATTTTTAAAAAAGGTAAAGGTTTCCCTTGCTCGAAAGCCAGTCGAATCCGACTCTAGGGTTGCGTTGCTCATCTCTGTTTCAAAGCCGAAGAGCCAGCGCTGTCCGAAGACGTTTCCATGGTCATGTGGCCGGCATGACTAAACACCAAGGCGCACGGAACGCTGTTCCCTTCCCACTGAAGTGGTACCTATTTATCTACTTGCAATTTCTTGCTTTCGAACTGCTAGGTTGGCAGGAGCTGGAACTAGAGACAGGAGCTCACTCCATCACACGGCACACTCGGGTCTCGAACAGCTGAACTACTGACCTCCCACAGCCTGCAGTTCAGCGTCTTGACCCCTTGAGCCACCGCAGCTCCTAAAGTGATATGCACAGGGGCAAAAGCATCCTTACTTTAAATATACGCTAAGGTCTGAAGTAACCAGGAAAGAGTTCTTACAGGCACAACAGATGGCTCAGTAAAAATTGGAAAATACGGAAGGGGGAGGGGGGTCATGGTAACCTTCTGTCTGTCGTTGGAATGGTAATATGTGCAGTGTTCAACCAAGCACAAGGCATGACTGGCACAGTTATTCGGCAGGGAGGGTGGGGTGTAAATAAGAATCCTTGATCTGTCACTAACATCTGTGCCTTCTTTGCTTAGCGTTAAGCCGGCCACGGCCGCACAGCGACGATTACAGCACCATGAAGAAGATCCCACCCAGAAAGCCCAAACGAAGCCCGAACACAAAGCTGAGCAGTTCGTATGAAGAAATCTCTGCCCCGAAACCTGGGAGCATGAAGCATTTGAGCGCAGCAGCTAAACCAGGTGAAGGACACGACGTCTTGCTGATACAGCGGACCTCCTCGATGGATGGGCCGCATCACACCATGCTGAGCTTCTGTAGGTCACGTGCCGAGGAAGACCTCGAGCCCGTGTACATCGAAATGGTGGGGAACGTGATGAGGATCCCTTCTGGAGAAGCCGTCGACCCCGATCCAGGAGAGTCTGTCTATGAAGAGATGAAATACTTTCTGCCGGAAGAAGGCGGCGACAGGAAAGGGTTGGCTCCGGGAGTTCCCAGGTGCCCTTCTCTGCTGTCGGAGAGCAAAACGGCGCTTGCAGCGGAAGAACTTGATGCCAATAGCCAGGCACCCTTGAGCCATAAAGACTCTTGCGACATTCCAGCACCTTTCCCCAATTTACTCACTCACAGGCCCCCCCTTCTCATATTCCCCCCAACCCCTGTAACCTGCTCGCCTGCTTCTGATGAATCACCCCTGACGCCTCTGGAAGTGAAAAAGCTCCCCGTCTTAGGAACGAATCTGAAGTATCCCGGGCAGTCTGAAGGTTCGAGCCCCCTTTCCCCACAGTACCCTAAGAGCCAGAAGGGGGAGACCGAAAGGCCCCCTTCCCCCGGGTTAGCGGTGTTTAATATTTCAGGCAAAGTGACACCGCCCTCCACACTCCTCTCCCCCGCTCCTCCCCCCCTTTCCCCTTGCATGCCTGCTTCTGTCTCCCACCAACCCTCCACAAACGTGGCTTCTCTCCCAGAGACTTATGCAACATTGGCTAATCCAGGGGAAATGGAAACAAACTTGGATACGACAACCATACCTCACAGACCAAATCCTGTTCCAGCTGGAAGTAACCCTTCCACCGTCTCCAAGTTGCCTTACTCCCCGGTGAAGGTGCCAAGAGTTGAGCTGAAGAAACCAAATGCCAATTCGTCCTCTCCGCTCCTGCACAGCCCCACAAACACGAGACCCTTTCTCAGCCCGCTGGATGAGCTGACTCTCTTATTCAGTTCGGGGCGGAGCGTGCTTCGGAAGACGGCTGTGGGGAGAAAGATCAGAGACCTTGAAAGTGAGTGGGACGGGAGGGGTTTTCCCCTCTTTCCTCTTAGGACAAGAACGTAGCGCCATTTCATACATGATGTAGCAGCAACCCATGAGTTCAGAAAACTGTAGGCAAAAACAAATTACACTCGTTGCAAAAGTGGTCAACTTAAACTCTTGTTTTCCTTCTCTTAAAGGCCAAACTACACATTTGGGTTCTTTCCTTCCTTCCTTCCTTCCTTCCTTCCTTCCTTCCTTCCTTCCTTCCTTCCTTCCTTCCTTCCTTCCTTTCTTTCTTTCTTTCTTTCTTTCTTTCTTTCTTTCTCTCTCTACTCCTCTGTCCTACAGGTCTTGAGTAGTGTCAGTCAATCCCTACTGGGAATAAGAGGGAGAAAGGAAGGATTCAGGCCACAGAGGACAGTGTCATTTGGCTCGACAATGTTCGGGAGAAGGGCTCAACCGGGCTTTTTGGGTTCTCGCTGAAAAGCAATTACGACATTTGCAGCATTTCAGCTCGGTGATCAGAAGCATTTGTTGGTGCACACGAAAGCTCGCTGCTTAGCTAATAAGGGTTCCTGAAAGTAAATGGACTATTAGGTGTACATTTGTGTGTGTGGGGGATAAATTGTGGGCGCCGCATGAGAAACTGACAGGACGTTTCTCTTCTTTCATCAGGCAATGAAGCCAATCTGAATGTGACAAGCAGGGAAGGCGCCGTCCCAGTGGAAAATGTACCAGAAACCCAGGATAAGAATGCAAACACCCCCGGGACCCCAGCAACTAATTCGCTGCCTAGCTCGGTAGCTGCTGAAAATGGAAATTCAGTCCTGAATGGTAAGCCATTTTCAAACTAAAGGCTGAAATGTTCTTTAGCATCTAAATAAACAAGAACATCCATTGAAGTTGATGGGCAGAAGATTCAAGATATACAAAAGGAAATACTTATTTACACAGCAAGTGATTGAAATGTGGAATTCACTCCCAGAGGATATAGTGATGGTCACAGGAATAAACAGCTTTAAAAGGGGATTACATAGATAATTACGAACCAAAATTCGTAACGAACTGAGCCCGGTTCATGATTCGCGAACCTCAGTTCATGCCATCCTGTCCCCATGAACCTCCCACGAACCTCCCAGGTGGCTTTGGGAGGTTCATGTGGGTCATGTCAGCAGACATGCTGGGGCTGGGGCTTGGAGAAGGCACTTAAAGAGACTGTGGCCTCTTTAAATGCCTTCTCCAAGCTTCAGTGGTGCTTTAAATGCCTGAATTCACTTGCAAGTCGTGCTGCTTTAAAAGCCCTTTAAAAGCCCTCTAAATGGTTTCTGCGAGCTGTGCCACATCATGAACCACAAACTTTGAATCAGTTTGTTAAATGGAAAGGTTTGTGGTTCATGAGATCCCATGAACAACTAATGTTCTCGAACCTCCATTTTCCCTATTTGTGCCCATCCCTAGCACAGACAGCTTTAAAAGGGGATTAGATTCATGGAGGATATGTCTATATCAGGGGCTACTATCATGGTGACTAAAGGGAACCTCCACAGTCAGAGGTAATAAACCTCTGAAGCCCAGTGCCAGGGGGCAACACCAGGGGAAGGTCTCAACCCTCTATGCCCTGTTGTTGGCCCTCCAGAGTAACTGACTGGCCACTGTGTGAGGCAGGATGCTGGACTAGACGGACAACTGGTGTGATCTATCAGGGTCTTCTGATATTCTTATATTCTCAGATTGTACATATTATTGCGGGAAGGATATCAAAATTCTATCATGGTCTGTACGATCCCATATTCTGCTTGAATATATTCTTCCCCTTCTTTGAGAATCATGATGCTTTTCACACCATTTTAGTAACTTTAGTAAATTATTCTGTGAGGCTGTTCATTGAGAACACTCGTTTCAGGCCACTGAACAGACAGCTGTATTACATGGACATCACTGGCTGGCCAAACCGTAATCAGAAGCAGCAGATGGAAATTCTCTCTGTTAAAACAAGACCCAGAGCTACAGACCATGAATGGTTAATACCAAAAATAAGAATAAAGCTGGGGGGGAAATATCAAAACATTCATGGGTAGCCATGAAGGAGCCAGAAAAGAACCTTAAGTGTAAGGATGCATTGCTGGTGACCAAGATCAAGCTCATTCATACTATAGTATTCCCCATTACTATGTATGGATAGTGAAGAAAGCTGACAGGAAGAAAGTTGATTCCTTGGAAATGAGCATAAGAACATAAGAGAAGCCAATGTTGGATCAGGCCAATGGCCCATCCAGTCCAACACTCCGTCACACAGTGGCCATCAGGAGGTCCACCAGTGGGGCCAGGACACTAGCAGTCCTCCCACTGTTCCCCCCCCAAGCACCAAGAATATAGAGCATCACTTGCCCCAGACTGAGAGTTCCTATCTATACCTTGTGGCTAATAGCCACCGATGGACTTCTGCTCCAAATGTTTATCCAATTCCCTCTTGAAGCCATCCATGCTTGTAGCCACCGCCACCTCCTGTGGCAATGAATTCCATGTGTTAATCACTCTTTGGGTGAAGAAGTACTTCATTTTATCTGATCTAACCCGACTGCTCAGCAATTTCATTGAGTGCCCACGAGTTCTTGTATTGTGAGAAAGGGAGAAAAGTACCTCTTTCTCTACCTGCTCTACCCCATGATTAATCTTATAAACCTCAATCATGTCTCCCCTCTGTCATCGTTTCTCCAAGCTAAAAAGCCCCAAGCTCTTTAGCTTGGAGTGTTGTTGGAATGTGGTGTTGGAGGAGAATTTTACAGATACCATGGACTGCATGGTATCTGTAAAACAAATAAGTGAGTTCTAGATCAAATCAAGCCTGAACTCTCCCTTGAAGCTAAAATGACTGAGGCTATCGTATTTTGGTCACATTATAAGAACACAAGACTCACTAGAAAAGACAATAATGCTAGGAAAAGTCAAAGGCAGCAGGAAAAGAGGAAGACCCAGCATGAGATAGATTGACTGTCAGTGAAGGAAGCTACAGCCCTCAGTTTGCAAGACCTTAGCAAGAGTGTTAACAATGGGAAGTTTTGGAGGTCATTAATTTATAAAGGTAAAGGTTCCCTTGCTCGAAAGCCAGTCGAGTCCAACTCTAGGGTTGCAGTGCTCATCTCCGTTTCAAAGCCGAAGAGCCAGCGCTGTCCGAAGACGTTTCCGTGGTCATGTGGCCAGCATGACTAAACACCGAGGCGCACGGAAGGCTGTTCCCTTCCCACCAAAGTGGTACCTATTTATCTACTTGCAATTTCTTGCTTTCGAACTGCTAGGTTGGCATTAATTTATAGGGTTGCCATAAATCAGAAAAAACTTGACAGCACTGAATACACACAGAGAGCAGAGTATTCTGGAGTTCATATATCCATAAGTGCTGTTAAGTTGCAACCGACTGATGGTGACCCCAGTAAGGGTCTTTCAAGGCATTGGCATTGCCTACTGGAATTCATACTGGAAGGTATATTTTGGTATGGGAGAGACTCCTTCTCCCTCCCCCCCCCCTCTCTCTCTCGTTGTGAGGGAGGGTTGTACATAAAGACAAGGGGGAAAGAATGTATGAAGTTATAACTAAGAGGTGTTTTAAAAAAAACTTTAGGTTTACCAGAAGCGAACAAGTATTCAAGGCTGCCGAGCGGCAGTGAAACAAGCTCATCGATGCACGCGCACAGGGAGAGTCACACTACTCAGGTAAATCGTTCTCCGCTGCAAACCACAGAGAGGTAAAACAGCGCGGGGGGGGGAGGTATTCCCCCGGGCTTCCAGTCCCTCTTCACCTCCAAAATACCCAGATGCGCTTTGCACGCAGTCGGTCGCCCCCGGTTCAATCCCTAGAATCTCCAGCCAAATATAGTAATGTGAAAGATTGTGGCCCTGTCGAGCTGCCGCCAGTCAGATTAGGCAAGACTGCCTCTGAGAGACGGGGAGATATCTCTGATGCTCTTCAGTCTAATTGTTTACAAAAGTCAGCTGTCCTAGCTCCTCCTTGGGCCACAGCGAGAGCTTCAGCAAGTTTTGCAGAACTGGTTTTTCTGCTTATCTCCTCCTGTCTTGGCTCAGAGTCCAGCAGTTCATCTTACGCATCAATCTGATCTTCCAACTTGCGCCTGGGTCCCTACCCGGGGGGGGGGGGGAGCAGGGCACCCTGTCGGAATGGGCTTGGCCGGCTTAATAGTGTGTTTGTAAATCTCCTCTGGCTCCACTGATGCAGCCAGGGAGCCAGATTGTGGTACCGAAGCCTTCAATTCCTCACTGTGCCCCTGATATGGCCTTTTAGTTCTTTTGCCTTCTTCTCATTTTTGGCTGATCAGCCTATGTCTGCTGAGTCTTGTGAAAATGTAGTCCAGTATGTTAAGTCTCCCTGCCTGTTGGAGGAGGGTTTTAGTTTTCTTGCCCGCCGTCCCTTCTAATCTCTGTTTTACGCTTGCCGCACTGCCATCTGTTATTATTTGCTGATTCTTTGGAGCTGAGTTTGTATCAAAATAAAGCTTCATAACCATAATCAAATCTTCCTGGAATTATGAAATTTCTTCTTTCTGTACAGAGCAATATTTTGCGGTCGGGGAATCAGTCTAAGTGAAACTAAGTGTGAAATGGTGTCCTGAAGTCCATTCAGTGACTCATATTCTGTTCTTAGTGCTCAAAGTAAAATATAGTACAGATGAATTAATTCTCTAGCAGGCCCATGGCTAAGGTGGGGCTTTTGGGGGGCTCCGCCCCTTTCTTAAAGGTACAGCCCCACAAGAGTTTCTCCTGTAAATGCGTTTTTCAACCATTCTAAAACTTTTTTTAAAGGCGTACACTCCTTTAAGCAGAGTGGGGTGCTGTAGTTGACTAATTCTTTGACCATCGGACTTTATGGTACCTTCTGCATAGATTTATGGCCGTTCAGGGGTGACTTTGCAGTAAGTATGGCATTTGAATGTGGTTTTGAGCTGCACCTTTTCCTCCCAGTTGAGAAAATATGGAGCAAATGCTAGATGCAGAATCGCCCCTAGATAGCTCAATGGCGTCCCATTCATTTATTATTCTGAGAGCACTCCTATAAGCGGAAATGGTGTTATAGCGAAGCAATACAGAGAACAGCCAGTGCTTACCGACAATGTACACCATACAGTGAAGTACCAGGGCCTGTGGCTGGATCCACAGCCACAAATGCCGAACTCCTTTTCTGACATTACACCAACACATAAGCCCATAAACAGCCCCCTTTCTCATTGCCTTCCGCCAGCATGTCCCTGCTTTGTATGGAAGTTTATGGTGCTTTTTTTAACCGTTTTACTTCTTTCATATATGTCATTTTAATGTGTTTGACTGTTTACCACCTTGGGGGATCCTAAGTTGGGTGGAAAGGCGACACAAAATGTTTTAAGTAAATAATAAAATAAACCAGAGCACACACTGCCTTTGATGTTCTGGGGGGGCGTGGCCACTGTTTTGTGTGAACAGGACAATGCATGGATCTTCCACACATGGAAAATTTACTGCATTGTGTATTTTGTTACCCTTTCATCTTTACTTGTCCTGTCCTATGATCTCCCAGGGCGATTCTGCATTGTTTTTTCCCTCCATTGTTATACCAAACTCACCTCGGAACAGAAATGCCCCTCTGCATTGCATGCTGCTGTCAGTGTCCCTCTCTTTGGTCATCGGGTTTTATGGTACCCTCTACACTGCATGCCGCTTTCACTTTCTTTGATCATCGGGCTTTATGGTGCCCTCCACACTCCATCCCGCTTTCGCTTTTTTGATCATTGGGTTTTATGGTACCCTCTACACTGCATGCCGCTTTCACTTTCTTTGATCATCAGGTTTTATGGTACCCTCTACAGTGCATGCCGCTTTCACTTTCTTTGATCTTTGAGTTTTATGGTACCTTCTGCATAGGGGTGACTTTGCAGTCAGTACGCCGTCGCCCCCGGGGTATTTGAATGTGGTTCCGAGCTGCACCTTTTCCTCCGTGTCAAGAAAATGTGGAGCGAATGCTAGATGCAGAATCGCCCCCAGTCTTTGGAAGCAATGTCTTGCCCATCAGATGAATAATATATTTCCCACACAGATCCTTCAGTTGGTTTTTGTCTCCATCACCACCTAAAGGTTATTAATTAAAGATTCATTTCCTCTCTGTTAAAAGGACCAGGAAGAGTTTTAATGAAGGAAGGGAGGAAAGACAGTTTTGATCTATGTCCTGGACCAAATATTTATGTCTGCTCTAAACTGGGGGGGGGGAAAGATACAAAGGAAATGCTGACACAAAACTAACTGAATGCAAACTAAGCCAACATTTTTTAAGAAATAGCCTCGGTGTCTTTGTGTGAAATGTAGGATGGAGCCCTCTGTGCAGCTCGGCAGGGTTCACTTTATTGGCAATCTTCAATTCTGCAAACCCCGTTTCAATTACAAGGCAAGAATAATGAAACAGACCCTCATTTTTTTATTCTTAGCCTCTTTCTTATAGTCTTTCTTCACAATGAGCGCACATAAATGTGCATTCACTTCTTGCTGGAGACAGTCCACAGATCTTCCCCTAAGGTTGCACTTCTTTGAGAGGGTGTTGCATTCTTTGAGCATTCGAAGTGCAATGTTTTATAGCTGTGGGAAAGACGATAACCTCCCCCACCCCACCCCGATAGCATATTCATGGCTATTCTAACTCACAAGCAGAACGTCTCAGTCTGAGTTTCTCAAGTGTCTATTTTTACGATTTTTAAAAAAACCTTTCTGTGATGTTGTCACAGATGAGCAACATTGTTCCCGCGGCTGCCTACGCCACTGTGACATGTTTTTAGTTTTGACGTCTTAAGATTTTTAGAAACTTTCTGGGAGACTGATGGTGGGCTGTTGCATCGTATGACCTTAGTGGTTGTTTTAAAGCTGGAACAGAGAAGCACTGCTCCCCTCCCACCCTGATAGCACTCGGTATTTGGGGAGGCTGCACATCCCCCCCCCCCCAGGTACTGGGGTGCACATACAGTCAGGTTGTTTTAAGAGCCAGTAGTTAAGTGTGCGGACTCTAATCTGGGAGAACCAGGTTTGATTCCCCACTCCTCTACT
>NW_015164826.1:13029-15450 GCF_001447785.1 Gekko japonicus
TTTTATTAATGTACCTGCTGCAGCTTTTATAGTTTGGGGTATTTTTCATAGGCCTGTGTATTGAATGTATTTTATGTGTGGTTTGTCTGTTTTGCAAATCAGCTTACTGAGTAGAAAGATGGCGATAGGATTAAAGCAAACCAGCTCGAGAGCTTCAGAGGATAGCCGTGTCGGTCTGCAATGGAGCAACTCGATTTCAGTCCAGTAGCACCAAGCAGGAACTGACTGGTACCAGGAGGAAGTCAAGACGAAGCACCCTTTATAAGAACCAAGGGAACAGGAAGAGCGAGGAACCATCCCAGGGCAGAAAGGAACCCCAACAGCCAACCGAACGACGGAGAGGAGGGAGGAGGGTTGGAAGGGGAACAAGAGCAATGTCAAACGCCCTGTCCCTTTAAAGGAGGGCCGGTTATGCCATGAATAAAGAAATAACTACACTCAGCCGATGAGGAGTACAATTAGGGCAAAACGAGTGATGGGAGGCAGCTGTGCATTAACACTGACCCCACGTTTCGACCTAATATAAGAGGGAAACAGCCGGGAAAGGGGGGCCGTTCCCTTGTGCGCTGAGGCGAGAAAGAGAGTAGGTCTTAACGGGGCTAACTTGGTCCTCCTTAAAGGCAGCTGACAGAGAGAATGCTTAACCCAGAGGCGGCAGCGTGACAATAGCATCTAGCAACTCAATAGCTATACCCTTTCTGTTCTCTTGCCCCAGTTGGCTTGTACTCCCCCAGACTTATGACAATCTCCACTCTCCCATCGATTCTAACCCTACTCCTCCAAAAATGCCACAGACGCTTCCGTTCTTCTTGTGACCGCCAAAAGAAAACCCTGTGGTTGCCTCAGTTGGCATCCCACACCTCCTACCTATCCTTATTGCCCCGTTTTGGTTTTTTTTACATCAGATTCTTTGGAGTCATGCCCTGCCTCCTAGACCACACATATGTCCAGTAATGGATATGATGAGGATTGAGCACGCTCCGTACCTATGGAAGGGTGGAGCGGGGGATGGGCAGAGGTGTCAGTCAGGCCCATAGCCAGGATTTTGTGACTTGTGGGCAACGTTCCCTCTAAGCTGAGTCAGTGTGAGCCAGCTCACAGTTTTTTAGCCTCCGGCTCACACATTTTTGTCCCCGCTCAGGAAGGGATGGGCTCCGGAGCAAAGTAATTTATGCAGGAGCCAAATCGCTCGCTCACAATTTTAATGCCAGTCGCTCACAAAGTAGAATTTTGCTTACAAGATTCCACAGCTTAGAGGGAGCATTGCTTGTGGGACAAGTTTTTTTTCTGGTGGGGCTGAAGCTCTCAGTGCAGAAAGAAAAGCCATGAAGCCAAAAGAAAGCTGTTACCAGGACAGGTCTCTAAACTGTAAGCTGTCAACCGCTTTAGAGGACAGTTCTCAGCTGCTGCAAGTTAATCACTTCAGCCAGCCTAAGCAATAATTCAAAGAACAAGCCGACAGGTAGGGATGATGACTTCTATAGTCAAGAAAGCAGAAAAGCTCTCTTAAAGGAGACCAGTTTCTTGACACAGACTTAGAAGGGATCTTAGAGGTCACCTACTCCAACCCCCTTGCTCAGTGCGGGAATGAGTTAACTACAGCACCCCACTCTGGTTACAGAAGCACAAATCTTTAAAAAAATGTTTTTAAATGGCTGAAAAACGCATGTACAGGAGAAATTCCTGTGGGACTATGCCTTTAAGAAAGGGGGCAGAGCCCCCAAAAGCCCCACCATAGCTTACAGGCCTGGTGCCAGTACTAACTTCCTGCGCTTTGGGAGGAAGGAAGAGCGACCCAGACATCCAGATCCCTGTCTCTTCCTGGGCCACCTCACCGTCATTCCTGTTGCGGGTAAGGAATCTCACCAGCGGCCCCTTTCCCATTGCAGGTTATCCATCAGCTCAGACTGTCGGAGAACGAGAGTGCTGCTCTACGGGAACTGCTCGACTGGCGCCGGAAGCTTTGCGAAGAACAAGAGGACTGGCAGGCCATCCTGCACCAGACGAAGCAAAGTCTCACGACTCCGCCCCCCTCCCCTTTCAAAAAGCCAAGTCTCTTGCAGAAGGCAGACGAGACGTCCTGTAACCAGCTGCCTTCCGGGATCTGGGACTCCACAATGTGATCTCGGTTTTCTTTTGTTTTTTGGTAGGCAACCAAGTACATTGTCTTAAAAGCGCAAAAAAACAAACAAACACAAGAACCTTCCAACGCACAGAACCGCCAGGTTTCTCCCATTTTGATGTGTGCTAGCGTTCCCAAAAGCATCTGTCGATCAAAACACAGGAACGCCTTTTGTATAGATTTCTCACGTGTGTGTATGAATGCGTTCTATTCATAGGACTGGATCCAGAGATCTACCCATTTTAACAGTGCAGATCGCTTGTTAGTAAGGCGGGGAAAGAGGGAAGGTGGTGGTTGGG
>NW_015164826.1:15475-18227 GCF_001447785.1 Gekko japonicus
GAGCGGTGTGAGCACCCTTGGGTGCCAAATGCAGCGCACCGGGGGGGTCAAGAGTTTTACCCCTTTAACACATGGAGATGTGGCCCGGAGTGGTCACACACGGAAAATTCCTTTGCCCCCGGAGGATTGTCCCTGTGGGACTGAGATGAAGATGAGCTGCGATCTACTTCATGCATTTTACGTTCCACTGATGGCAGTGGAACCCAAACTATGCAAAACTGTGGGCTGGGTCGTGATCGTGCTGTTCTGTGTTAGTTAGTTAGCACGCTGGACCTGAAACTGTACTGCCTATAAACGTCATCGGCTGTGGTCTGCCCTTAGTGGCAGATCTAACCAGAAGGGAGAAGTCGTTGGCGTTCTGAAATGCACCCCGGGTAAACGTTGTATATCACACAGTGTTTCTCGTATCTCAATGGACAATTTCGTTATCGTGCATGTAGAGGAATTTTTTTCCTTTCTTTCTGTAGGTGTGTGTTTGGCCGAAGCTGCAAGTATAATCATTATTTACATGTTTCTGACTAGTATGTTACAGCTTTATGCAAATGGTGCTGGTCTTTCTCCACAATGCAGGTGGTAGCACTAGGATTAAATCCCCCTCCCCCCGGTTTAATCATAAGACCAATATTTACTGTATGTTGCTGTGGCGGGCCAGGCCTGCGCCAGTTGGCGGGCCCCGCTCTGCCTACCTCTCCATTGCCTGACCTGGCACCTGAAGGGGCCGTTTCACTGCACTGCCTCAGGGTACTGCTGCCACCACTGTCCCCGTCTTGGGCTCTGGTTAGGCGGGACAGGCCTCCTAACCTCCCTCTGCTGTCCCTAGGAGCCTACCTCGCGGCTTCCCAGGAATCTTTGGGGCTCCCCTGGAGAGCTGGCATCTTGCCATTTTACCACTTTTCTCCTCCCCAGGGATTCCCTGACCCACTCCTAGCGTTTCCAAGTGGCTGGGGGAACTACATCGTACAGAGGGACTTAATTCCTTCCGTAATCAAAGGATTTATTTAAAACTCACAACTATATATTACAGGCACCTCAGAAGCGAACGGAAGAAGTAAAATAACGTTGACAGACAAAAGCTTCATCTCTCTCCCTCCTCTAGACTCATGCCCTATCTAGGTGGTATGCAGGGCAGGTACATTATTTCATTACTCTGGAGCAGTGTTCCCTCTAAGCTGAGTTAGTGTGAGCTAGCTCACAGTTTTTTAACCTCCGGCTCACACATTTTTGTCTTAGCTCAGGAAGGACGGCTCCAGAACAAACTAAGTTATGAAGCAGCCAAATCGCTCGTTCACAACTTTAATGCCAGTAGCTCACAAAGCAGAATTTTTGCTCGGGCCTAATGAAATATTAACTCGAAAAATGTGGGCTTTCCCAATGGGTAGCTTCACATATATCTCATCAGGACGTAATTACACGGCTTGCAAGGTTTTCAGGAGGCAAGTTCACAGCAGGCCCTGAGGGTGGGGAAGTCTCTTGGAACACCAATATATCAAAGCAGGTCATGTGGTAGGGTTGCCAAATCCATCTTCCACTCCCAGCGGGGGACTTTGGGGGCGTTCCTGGAGGGGGTGGGGCATCCCCAACGTGATGACATCAAGTTGGGGACGTCTGTCTCCCCCCACCCACCCGTGCGCCGGATCTCTGCCCTTAAAGGAGCCGGCGTTTCCCTTTTAAATGCAGGAGCCGGCGTTTCCCCTTTAAGAGCAGCCGTGTTTCCCTTTTAAGAGCACGAAGCTGGCATTTCCCTGTAAGCTTGCGGAGATTGGGCTTAGGAGGAAACACGGGTTCCACACACTTAAAGGGAGAGAGATGGGTGGCTGTGGGTGTTGGGGGCGGGGCTTCCCCTGCCGGCCATCTGGCCGGCTGCAGGTAGAACCCCCCCAAAAAGCGGGGGACCCCTGGCAAACCGGGGGGGGGGGTTGGCAACCCTACAGTGTGGAGTGCCGTGTGAGCAAAAATTCTGCTTTGTGAGCGACTGGCATTAAAGTTGTGAGCGAGGGATTTGGCTACTGCATAAATCAGTTTGCTCTGGAGCCATCCCTTCCTGAGCCAGGACAAAAGTGTGTGAAACAGAGGCTAAAAAAAAAATAACTGTGAGCGAGCTCACACTAACTCAGCTTAGAGGGAATACTGCTCCTCACAGCCTTCATGGATTTCCTGTCCTCTGTCGGGAGTTGCCCTCAGATTACTGATTGGAGACAGGAGTGGGAGGGAATGAGGAGGCTAGGCTGAGGCCTACCTGAAGTCTGATAGTCTCCTCCCATCCAGCCCACACACAAGTTAAACCCACACACAAGATGGCGTTTCTGCACCGCTGCTCCAAGGCAACTTGAATTTACCTTCGTAAAATGGAATCTGTCGGTGTTTAAGGCAGCATATGGATGTACATAGAAGAACAGGGGCAGTGTGGAGAAGAAGCACCGCAGGATGAGCTTCCTTTAAGCTCACAGCCACACATGTCCATGCGTTTGGATCCTCTGTCCACCCAACTCCAGGGTAGGAAATCTCTCAAGATTTTTTTTTGGGGGGGGGTGCTTGAAAAAGTGGGGTTTAGGGAGGGGAGGGACCCCAGCAGGGTACAATGCTGTAGAGTCCACCCACCAACGCTGCCATTTTATCCAGGGAAACTGATCTCTGTCAGCTGGGAATCAGTTGTGATTCCGGGAGATCTCCAGGACCCACCTGGAGGTTGGCAACCCTACACAGCCCCAATGGTCAAGCAAACAATTCCCTTCCTTTTGAGAGGAGGGAGGGA
>NW_015164826.1:18307-19870 GCF_001447785.1 Gekko japonicus
CAGAACTCTCAGTAGTAGTTTTCCTCCACGGGAACTTGAGTGGGGTCTGCTGGGCCACAGGTGCAAAGGCCGAGACCAAAACAACCCAACAAAGGGGAAAACGGGAGGGAGACAACATTCTGAGAGAGAAGAAAAGGGACCAAGTAAGTCTTAGGTTAAGGAGGAGGTAGAAAAACAGATGCCGACCGACAGCCCTTCCCTTTACAACAACGGACCAACAGCAAGTAGACTGCGCGAGTCACGAGGCTTTCCCGGGGGAATGACAACCCGAGAGCGTCTGGGACACTGTCTTCCGCCTGGAGATGGGATAGGAGGCAAGCAGCAGATGAATAGGTGTTTACGAACCAAGTGTGGCCTATTACATACTTCTGGAAGAGTAACCAGGGTTTGTGCTGCAAACTGTGTTTAAAACCAAGTAGAGTTTCTTGTGAGGTACGAATGCGGCCTCTCAAAATCATGTCATCAATGTTTGATTCCTGGGGACATGGCAGTCTCAGTTTGCCAGCAGGATCCAAGAGGGGATACGATTCCAAAAGCATCATTTGCCCGTGCTAAAGTACTCCGACTGGGTGGTCCATGGCTTGGATAAGCCCAGGCGGACTGGCCCAAGCCCCTGGCTCTTCTCTCCTGTAGGGCCAGTTTCATGGCGGGCGTTTACTGCCCCTTCATCAGATGCTACTTTAGCGTCAGGAGTGGTCCACACCACCATAGCTAAGTGTCACAGGAACTCGAGGATGACTCCTCGCTGTCTTCTTCACTCGAGCTCCCAAGTCTGCCCAAATCAGCCACGTTGATTCCCTTCCGGTATCCTTGCCCTGGGGGAACGTGATGGCCTCTGACACCTGGAAGGGGTGGGAAGGTTAAGTCACCATTCACCTCCCCCTTCCCTGCTGGATGTCGCCCTTCTTCTCTCTCTCGGCAGCTTCGCATCCAGGAGTCATCCCCGGCCGTCGTCTTCTCCACCCTTATATCTCCCCCACCCTCTTCCCTGCTCCTCCCGGCTCCCTCCTCCACGCCTTGCCCCGCCCCCGTACAAAGCCCCCGACGCTCTCCCCTGGGCGTGGTTCCTCCCCACGCCCTCCCTGCTTCCGGACGCTGGCCCCTCTTGTGGGGACGTGCTCTCGCACCCGGCCTGTGGCCCGGCGCGGCCCTCTCTTCGCTGCCGGATCCCTCCGGGCCCTCTTGCTCCCGGCGGCTGCCAACGTCGTCTTCTCCGCTGCTGCCGTCCTTCCCCCGCTGCTCTGGCTCCGCCTCTCCACTCGCCTCGTCCCACTGCCTGGGTAAGTGTCGGGGCTGAGACGGCCCCCCGCCTCCCAGGCTCGGCGCAGGGCTCGGCGTCTCAGGCCCTGGGAGGGTGCGAGTCCCGTCCTCGGGACACTAAGGCAGTTCAATAACATTTGCACTGACCATCTCCTTGACTCTAAAGAAATAAGGGTAGAATAATTTTAAGTGAATGGATAGTTTTGTTTAACCATGCTAGGTACTGGATTGTGGGTTATCATTGGCTTCCTGTAGCTCTTGGGTTTCCGAGACACCTTCACACTCTAGCCTGGTGTCATAATT
>NW_015164826.1:19921-23539 GCF_001447785.1 Gekko japonicus
TTTCAGGGTATTTAATGGGTTTCCTGAGCATGCTCAGAACAATCCCAGATCACGTGAGGGTTGCTCCACCCAGGCAGCTCACTAAGCACAGAGGTGCCCATGTGGGGCCAGCTCCACTGGGGCAATCGTGGTCACCAGCCTCAGGTCGACATCCCAATGAAGTATCCGAGCGACGTCGTGTTTTTGATAACCTTTGCTTTCCAGAGTTTTTCTGAGCTGTGAAATGCAACTTGCAAATTACAGGCACTCTCTTGCCAACTGACTGATGATACCACCTCACTGATGCACTTCAGTGTACAATTGCGAGAGAAGTTTTGTGTTCAGAGCTCGGGGGAACACGCAATTGACATTCTGGTGTGCAATTAATGCAGCCCACATGGCTGAGCATTTCCAAGGGGTAGATTAACTCCACAAATATTCTGGTGCTCTTTAATGTCTAATGGACGATTCAGAACAGATAGCATTTTGTACTGCAATAAAGCGAATATCTGGACACTGTGGTTTTCCACCAGATAGCACCATGTCCTTCAGGTGCCTTATTGCTTCATCGCTTCATGCGTGAAACCCAGACAAGCTGTAGAAACAATCTGACAGTTACTGCCGTACGTGCCGGTAAGAAAGCCATTTCCGGCACAGAGAGTTCACTTCATTGGTTCAAATCGGCACGAGTGGATTGAGAGTACGAAGATTTGACAAAAAGAACCACTTTTCCGTGTGGCGTGCCGATTCTGTTCTTTCCTTCTCCGCCATCCTCTTTTCTGTGGCTCTGGGAAGGAAGGCTGGCTTGGGTTCATCAGAAGCTTTATTGCACTGCATGCGGAATAAGGGGATAGCGCATGGCGTACCACTGAAGTGATAGAGCTCAGTCCTGCCCTGCCGTAGGTGCTATGTCTACACTGAGAGGACGCACAGCAGGGCTGTTTGTGGGCAGGAACGCACAGGAACGGAGTTCCGGCTGGCTCCCAAGTTGGCCACGCCCAGCAGGAACTTATTAGCATAACAGGCCACACCCAACAGCAGAAACTCATTAGGATTGGCTACATTAGGGGTGTGGCCTAACATGCAAAGAAGTTCCTGCTACAAAAAAAGCCCTGGGTTTTGACCACAAACAAGGTAAACAGAATAAGAAGCAAAAGATGGGTGTGGCTGGATGGCCACACTTCTGGTATCATGGGAATGCGGCTTAATATGCGAATGAGCTGTGTTGTCAGGGGTGTGGCCTCATATGCTAATGAGTTTCTGCTTCTGGGTGTGGCCTGTTATGCTAATGAGTTCCTGCTGGACTTTTTCTACCAAAAAAGCCCTGACGCACAGACAGTTCCCCATCCACGTGCACAGGTGGTGGAATGGACCATCTGGGGGAACATGAAGTGTCTGTGGACCTCTCCTATACCTAGCCGCCCCCCCCCCCCCCCTTCCCCACCAAGCTACTCGCGTTCTGGTCTGGAGACCTTTGATCCCATTCCAACGAGTCGGTCATGACAAAGTCCTATCAAAAGCAACGAAGTAATCACGTCAGACTTGATTTCATGAGACCAAATCATAGCCATCTTTAGCTGGGATCGGGGCCTTAGTATTTTATTCTGCTTTGAACATTCGGTATTCCTGATGCGGACGGATCGGGGAGACTCGATCACGCTGGGGGGGGAGAAACCCCGGCAAATTTCATGTGTGTGTTTTTGCATCTGCCTGTAAATCTTTACAAATGCTTGTAGGTAAATTCTGTGCCTCTTTGTTTAGATCCCCCCCAAGTCATTAATTAGATATGACATTCCATTGCTTTGTATTATATAAATATATATATATATATGTACAATTTTTTAAAAAATAATCAGGACCGTGTCAGCTTAAATATATTAAAAGATCCCTTGCAAACTGTACAATGGTATGAGGAACTGCAGGCTCTCTTCTTCTTTTGGCTGTTCTTTATGTACTCAGGGGTTTGATTTTTCAAAAGAAATGAATAAATCCCTTTGTTGGTTTATGTGCGGCATCAGAGAATCTGTGACTTTAATCGTTGATGCTTCATGCTGTTTATTTCCATTCCCGGCTTCCCTGAATGTTTGCTTATCTGCACTGGGGCTCATTCTCCAGAAAATGTGTGATGTTTTTAAAGATATCTACAAATTTTCCAAGGACATCTTATTAATATCAAGATGCTTCCAAAGGCATTAGGCTTGTAATTCCCATTTTTGAAAAGAGAACTTATGTTTTCTCAACAGGATTTCTCTCTCTCTCTCTCTGGAAATATTTTTGAAAGGAAAATGCACATCAGCTTGGCTCTGGGGTTTCTAGTGAGTATATTCCGTTCCTCAGAAGGACTAAGAGAACCAGTTTGGTGTAGTGGTGAAAAGCGACAGACTGTCATCTGGAGAACCGGGTCCGATTCCCCACTTCTCCACTTGAAGCCTGCTGGGTGACCTTGGGTCAGTCACAGTTGTCTCAACCCCCAAAATAAACCTAAAGGTAAAGGTTTGCCTTGCTTGAAAGCCAGTCGAATCCGACTCTAGGGTTGTGGTGCTCATCTCCATTCCCAAGCCGAAGAGCCAGCACTGTCCAAAGACGTTTCTGTGGTCATGTGGCCAGCATGAGTAGATACCGAGGCACACAGAACGCTGTTCCCACCAAAGCGGTACCTATTTATCTACTTGCAATTTCTTGCTTTCAAACTGCTAGGTTGACAGGTGCTGGAACCAGAGACGGGAGCTCACTCCATCATGCGGCACTCGGGTCTCAAACTGCTGAACTACCGACCTTCCAGCCTGCAGTTCAGTGTCTTAACCACTGAGCCACCGCAGTTCCTAAAATAAACCTAGCTCACCACAAAAAGAGCTAGATTTGAGGCTGCCAGACAATCTTCGGATCTCCTGGTTATACTACACCCACCACCATACGATAATTAATTAGCAGAAGGGCTACTCGGGCCTCTTTGTACTATTTGCAAGTTTTACTGAAAAGAATGTGCTGTTTCCATGTTTTGAGGCATTCCCATTTTCCTGCATTTGGTGTTGCCGGATTCGGTCTTCATGTGATAGATAACACTAGGAGGGAGGGCAAAACTTGAGTGGGGTTCTGATAAGTCATGCTTTTAGCTTTTTTCACAGGAACCTAAAACTTACCTCCCTTGATCAGCGAGGCTGGTACCTTGTGCTGTCAGTTCTCCTGAGGTGCTTCCCAAGCAAAGTAGACTTTTAGAGGTCTGAACACATGAAGCTGCCTTATACTGAATCAGACCCTTGGTCCATCAAGGTCAGTATTGCCTACTCAGACTGGCCGTGGCTCTCCGGGGTCTCAGACAGAGGTCTTTCACATTAGCTACTGCCTAGACCTTTCAACTGGAGAGGCTGGGGATTGAACCTGGGGCCTTCTGCATGTCAAGCAAATGCTCTGAGCCACAAACTCTCAGATTCTGCTGGAAGCCCCCGTGAGGTTTGCATGGAGACATACTTTGACGGCTTCAAGATTAGGACATTTGGGGGCCGTTTTCCCACAGATCACTGCAAGTGGGGTTAAATGGGAGGGTCCAAAAGACAGCCCTCTGTTTCCCACAAAAATCTAGCGAATGGGATTTTTCCACCCTGGGAATCCCGACTGGGAAATGTCTCATCAGACAAAGAT
>NW_015164826.1:24019-27673 GCF_001447785.1 Gekko japonicus
CTGTTTTCCTGCATTTGGTGTTGCGGATTCGGTCTTCATGTGATAGATAACACTAGGAGGGAGGGCAAAACTTGAGTGGGGTTCTAATAAGTCAGGCATATGCGCTTTTAGCTTTCTTCACAGGAACCTAAAACCTACCTCCCTTGATCAGAGAGACTGTACCTTGTGCTGTCAGTTCTCCTGAGGTGCTTCCCAAGCAAGGAAGACTTTTAGAGGTCTGAACACATGAAGCTGCCTTATACTGAACCAGACCCCCTCGGCCCATCAAGGTCAGTATTGCCTACTCAGACTGGCCGTGGCTCTCCAGGGTCTCAGGCAGAGGTCTTTCACGTTAGCTACTGCCTAGACCTTTCTACTGGAGAGGCTGGGGATTGAACCTGGGGCCTTCTGCATGTCAAGCAAATGCTCTACCGCTGAGCCACGGACTCTCAGATTCTGCTGGAAGCCCCCATGAGGTTTGCATGGAGACATACTTTGACGGCTTCAAGATTAGGACATTTGGGGGCCGTTTTCCCACAGATCATTGCAAGCGGGGTTAAATGGGAGGGTCCAGAAGAACAGCACTCTGTTTCCCACAAAAATCTAGCGGATGGGATTTTTCCACCCTGGGAATCCCCTGACTGGGAAATGTCTCATCAGACAAAGATAGGCAGAAAGCCTGTCAGGTAGAGTCCCAGCATATGAGACACACACAGCTTTTCCAAGCCCATAGAGATTTGCAGTCCGTGTGCACGTTTATATATCAGCAAACACAAATAAAAGCAATTTATATGCACGTTCCCTAACAGGTTCTCCTGTGGGGGCGGGGAGGAACTACATTCTGTTTGTATCCAAATGACTTCTCATTTATTTCACTTTTTTTTTTAAAGTACACATTAGGTACACTTTTATTATTTTTCATATTATACACAAACAAACATACATACCACATATAACAAACATCGACTTACACACACAAAACATACAAAGAGATCAGTATATTTTCTTATAACTCTATTACCATATTTAAAAATTTCTATGGGTTTGCTTAAGTTTCTGTATACTCTTATCTTTCACTTTTCATTACCCCAACTCTGTTATTCCAAAAAAAGTGAGCATGAAGAATGGAAGAAAATTAATGAGGCATTGCTTTGGCTGAAAAAGGAAAGATAGTGATTAAAGCCTTCCTCCCTGAACATGAATTAAGGATCAGTCTGATAATGTTGTGACTGCTGACAGTGAACCAGAAGTAATAATTAAGCTGAAAAATAAGAAACAAACAACATTTAAAGTAGCCCTGGGCTGCCTCAATGGAATTTTGTTAAAACATACTGAGCAAGGTTGCTTCTGCAGTTTCATTTTAAGTTTTAAAATATCCCCATAATGGATATGAAAGAAAGGAGGAAAAACAACACAACATGCTGGAATGCAATAGGTTAGTGCTGACATCATCTGTAATTCTCTGTATTTTAAAAAAGGAGTATGTGAACAATGCCCATTCCAGCATACACAGCTAAGGTGAAAGGATCCTTTAAACCAGTGGTCAGGTAAGCAGAAGAAGGATTAGATTTATACCCCGCCCTTCACTCGGCGTCTCAGAGCGGCTTACAAACTGCTTTCCCTTCCACTCCCCACAACAGACACCCTGTGAGGTAGGTGGGGCTGAGAGAGCTCTGACACAAACTGCTCTTTTTCAAGAACTCATCTGACAGAACTATGGCTTGCCCAAGGTCATCCAGCCAGGTGCAAGTGGAGGTGTGGGGGAATCAAACCCGGTTCTCCCAGATTAGAGTCCGCGCACTTAACCACAACACGATAGATTTTAAAAAAAAAATTAAATACACACAGGAGTGAAATTTCAGTGCAGTGAGCATATTCCACATTGATTCAGCACTGTTCCAACAGCTAGTTCTACTGTTGGTAGAGCTGCAAATTTTTGCACCCTGGAAAAACTGAATTGCAGAAGTTTGGGCAGGGCCAGCACGCGAAATGATGCACTAATTATGCAACTCAAATCAACATTTTGTTATCTAATCATCCACGTACTGTGGAACCAACTCTAATCGGAAAAATTATGACTGATCGTTTGGGGTGGGGGTGGGGATTGTACAGTGACACTCATGCTGGGTGTGCTGTCCTAAAAACAAAACAGCAAAATCGTTGATGGAGGATCGACAAGATAGCCTGTGTTTAAGAGACCTCGGAAAGGAATTAGGGAAGGCAAAGGAGATATGAAAGCAATCCCTTGCCTTAATTCCTGGAAAGACCTTCCAAGAATGCTGTAGTCACGTAATTTTTTAATAAAAGAGACACCATCTCTTTTAAAGCTTTTCTTCACAGTAAGAAAGTTATTGTAACAATTCAGACTAGGATTCCCTGAGGTTTGAGGAGAAGCTGAATTCTGCCATTTGCAACAGGAGTATAACCCAGCACTGGAATCTCTTCACGGCCATAAGCCCTCAGCGTGTACTGTGGGAGTATTTTGTTCACATCTCCCCTTCCATCTCTTCTGGATTTATTTTTTTTTATTATTTTCTCCAAAAAAAGGTGGGATACAGAAGGGAAGAAAGGGTAGAAGGAGACTATAAATTCATCAATTTTGTCAAATATTATGAGTTGTTACGTACAACAGGCAAAATCAGATGTATTACCAAAAGCATTACATTTCAAATATAGAAGCAGACAATAAAACATCAATATTACAGAATTTTAGGGTAGATTATCTCTTTAAAGAATAAACAAGAACTTTCTTAAAGTTAGCAATAATCTATTAACGATAAAAGAGATGACATCTTTAACAGGTGAACGAACTCCTATGCTAAAATTAAATCGTTGTAAAAACCTTAATATTTTCTAAATTGTTTATCTCAATCTACATTATTCTTACTAATTATTTAATTACAAGTGGAATACAGAATAAAATATTGAAACTATAATCAATATCTTCATCACCTTTAATATGATATTCAGATAATTCCAAAAGTAAAAAAATAAAATTAATTATTCAGAAAGAAAGAAAGAAGACAGATGATGATAGATAGATGACAGACAGACAGACAGACAGACAGACAGATAGATAGATAGATGGAAGATAGATGACAGATAAATAGAAGAGATAGATGATAGTAAATAGATAGTGGAAGGAAGGAAGGAAGGAAGGAAGGAAGGAAGGAAGGAAGGAAAGAGAGAGAGAGAAAGAAAGAAAGAAAGAAAGAAAGAAAGAAAGAAAGAAAGAAAGAAAGAAAGAAAGAAAGAAAGAAAGAAAATTGGTTTATTTATGTTGTAAGCTTCCTTAAGAACATAAGAACATAAGAGAAGCCAATGTTGGATCAGGCCAATGGCCCATCTAGTCCAACACTCTGTCACACAGTGGCCAAAAATACCAGGTGCCATCAGGAGGTCCAGCAGTGGGGCCAGGACACTAGAAGCCCTCCCACTGTTGCCCCCCTACCCCAAGCACCAAGAATACAGAGCATCACTTGCCCCAGCCTGAGAGCTTCTATCTATACCTTGTGGCTAATAGCCACTGATGGACTTCTGCTCTATATGCTTATCTAATTCCCTCTTGAAGCCGTCCATGCTTGTAGCCGCCACCACCTCCTGTGACAGTGAATTCCATGTGTTAAATCAATCTTTGGATCAAGAACCACTTCCTTTTATCTGTTCTAACCCGAC
>NW_015164827.1:0-17364 GCF_001447785.1 Gekko japonicus
ATGTGACATCATCACGTCGGGGTTGCCCCCCCAGGAACACCCCTCAAAGTCCCTGGCTGGGGGTGAAGATGGGATTGGCAAACCTACCTATAAATGAAAGAGTCAAAAAAGCTTAAATTCTGTTCATGTTATTCATGATATTTCTTCAAGGTTTTTTTTCATGAACTCATATAAACCTGCTTTGCACATCCTGGCCTGTTGATCCTATGTCATTAAGCAGCTGGATTTAGTCATCATAGAAGAAATCTGATGTAGTAATAGGTGTGGATTTTTCTCTTGTAGCTTTGATCTTATCTCATTTGATCAGGCATGGATATGCTGTATTAATTATCAAGTTAGGTTTGTTACGAAAACAGAAGAAATAATATGGCAAAGGAAAAAGGGTTTCAGCCTCAGATCACAATTAAGTGAGCTGAACTCTTGGGAGTAAGTTGCCAGGCACAAAATATAAATGGATCTCCTTCTCATTTGCACAGCCTTTTTGATTCGGGTTAGACAGAAATTAGGAATGTACTTTGTAGCAAGTCCCACAACAAGATGTAAGGAATTACTTGGGTGAACGGATGCATGTCTGTTAGCAGCTGGAGAAGAAATTGAATCTGATGTCATCAAGGTTCTATAGATTTTCTCATTGTATCACGTATTTACTATTGCTATTGTTTTTTGCTCTGTATCACAGTTTCCAGAGCTCTCTTCTATTCTGCGTTTGGTGTTGATAATTCATGCTACTCATCAATCTGACCGTATGAGCATATGGAATGAAGACCCAATATTTGCGAAATCAGCCACAATCTCAGCAAAAATAGATAATTCCCAAGATGAAAAGAAGAACAACTTCTTGGAATATTGCCTCCTCCAGGGTATTCAATCATTTATAATGTTGGACAGTCAGTAAGTGTGTATCTTTGTGTGTATAGAATTATTGCAGAACAGTGTTCAGGTTACTCCTTCCCATCATCTATGGCTGATTCTGCATTGGCTTTTCCCTCCATTGTTTTACAAAACCCATGTTGGAACAGAAATTCCCCTCTGCATTGTATGCTGCTTTCACTTCCTTTGATCATTGGATTTTATTGTAGCCTCCAGCCTGCATGCAGCTTTGAGTTTCTTTGATCATTTGGGTATTATTGTACCTTCTGCATAGATATATGGCTGTTTTATGGCTGTTCAGAGGTGACTTTGCAGTCAGTACACATTGCCCTGAGGTATTTGAATGTAGTTTTGAGCTGCACTTTTTCTTCCCAGGCCCATTCTGCATCTAGCATTTGCTCTGTTGTTTTACCAAACCCACACTGGAACAGAAAAAAGATGTGGCTCAGAACCACATTCAAATACCCCGGGCCAACGCCATAGTGACTGCAGAGTCTCCCCTGAACAGCCATAAAACAACCATAAATCTATGCAGATGGGTACCACAAAATTGAGAGATCAAAGGAAGTGAAACAGGCATGCAGTGTGGAGGCCAGCATAAAATGGGACAACCAAAGAAAGTGAAAGTGGTATGCAATGTAGGGGGGAATTTCTGTTCCAGTGTGGGTGTGGTAAAACAGTGGAGTGAATGCTATATGCAGAATGGGCCCCAGTTGAGAAAATGTGGAGCAAATGCTAGAGGCAGAATCACCCTATGCCTGTCCCTTTGCTTTCTGAGCTGCGGCTGGAGCTTTGCCTGTGACAGTTACACTAGTGCTTCCATCCTGGTCAGTTGTTTGGCCCTGTGGGCCAGGGTGGGGGAGGAAGAGAGAGTTGGCTCTCTTCCTGCAACAGGACACCTTTTTTTCTCCAGCCTCTTCCAGCAGAGCGCTTTCCCTAATCTAAGACTTGAGCTGGCAAAAGAGTCAGGAATGATGGTAAAAGTCAGCGAGGGGCACCCGGCAGTAGGCTTCACATGTCCCTGAGCCGACCCAACTGTCCTGGTCGATTAAAAAAAAATGTCTTGATTGAAGAATCAACCCGAACAGCTGCTTGGGGACGAGATCAAGCCATGGGTCAGGAAGTTGCATCAGCACAATCCCCTGGACTGAAGACTGCGTGGTGTATGGAACAGTTTTGTAAATATTGTTACTGTACCTTTGCAGCCTACTTTCTTTTTCTGAGTTCTGACCTAGCAGTTCTAGATTGGCAGATGCAGTCAGGACTGTGCTCTAGGCCTGGTTGTCAGTAAGCAGGGATTGATCTCTAGTCAGTAAGCAGGGATTGTTCTCTAGCCAATTTGGTGTAGTGGTTAAGTGTGCGGACTCTAATCTGGGAGAACTGGGTTTGATTCCCCACTCCTCCACTTGCAGCTGCTGGATGACCTTGGGCAAGCCATAGTTCTGACAAGAGCTGTCCTTGAAAGAGCAGTTCTTGAAAGAGCTCTCAGACCCACCTACCTCACAGGGTGTCTGTTGTGGGGAGGGGGAGGGAAAGGAGTTTGTAAGCCACTCTGAGACTCCAAGTGAAGGGCAGGGTATAAATCCAATCTTCATCTTCTTCTTCTTCTTCTACCTGTAACCTCTTATTTTGGCCCAGCTGAGGCCTCACATTATCTTTGTGTCTCTTAACAGAGCCAGTAGCGTAGACTGGGGAGAAGCTGTGGACTGTGCACAGTACCATCTCAGACAGGGATGCTGGGCTTCCTGCTATAGCGGAAGGCCTCCCAGCAATTCCCTTTGATGCCAAGTTCCACAGATTCTAAAACTCTCCTGTTCTGACATGTATCTAATTGAAGTTGGTCTTACTGTGTTTAGCTGTTTCCTTGCACTAGGATGCTTCATCTTTATCATTATGTCCTACATTCAGATTTTTGTAGCAGTGCTCAGAATCCCTTCTGTTCATGGTCAGAAAAAGGCCCTCTCCACTTGCCTTCCCCACCTCACTGTGGTGTCTTTGCTTCTATTTAGTGGCTTCTTTGCCTACTTGAGGCCTCCCAGTCATACTTTATCTGACCAGAATGTTCTTTTTGCAATAGTTTATGCTGTTCTCCCTCCCTTGCTCAATCCATTCATCTACAGCATGAGAAACAAAGAAATCAAGACTGCATTACTGAAGCTCTCTGATTTTGGCCATTTTTCAAAAATAATTGCAAGCAAACTTTTTGATAGAAGTGGAGTTGAGTAATTTTGTCCAGATTTTTTTTTAACCTCAGATATTGTATACTAGAAATATTATGCTGACTTTTTTGAATCACTTCAGAAGCTGCTGACAGAGGTGAGGGCCAGTTCCATGTTTTGATGGGACTTGGGTGAAGAGTGCTGAACTGCCCCCTCTCCTCCTATGTCCATCACCATGACCTCTGCCCCCTCCAACATATCCCCCACCTGCCCATGCATCAATTGCCTACTTGCTCCAGACTACCCCCACAGTCATCTGCCTGGCCTTTTCCTCAATGGCACTATGAGGTGTTTGTGGCTTGGAGTGACACTATCTGCAAACTCTTTCCTGGGAATAGTGGGCAGCCCAGGAAGCTGAGAGCATCAAGGTACTTGCAGGCAAGCAGGCAAAGGACGGGCCCTCGGGAAGGTGGCAGAGGAGGTGTGTGGGCAGGGTCTGGTGGCGATGAGCCCTGCCAGAAGCCCAGGGCCCTTGGAGATGCCCCACCTCTGATGCAGACCATGATAGAAGTAGAAGATTTGGGTTTCCCTTTCTCCCCTGTGAGAGTTGGAAATGTTGGGGCTTTCATAGAGAAGTGGGATGCAACCCAAACAGGTAACTGCAGTGAGGAGGAGGGAGACTTCCGGAACACCCCTCCTACCTCTGGTGCTGTTGGGGATTCTGTTTCTCTCAGAAGGCTTCTAGCACTGAAAAAACGAAGTCATAGGTCCAACCTAATAATTCCCTTTAAGACACAGATAGGTATCTCATCCTTCTAGCACTTTTAAAATTGTTATTTTGTATTTTCTTTGTTTAGCTGCATGCAATCTTCGAAGACAGCACAAAAGAGGACACAGGACGTGTATTGGGAAAAATCACAAATCCATGTGCAATTTTTTTTTTTGAAATTAAAATAGAAAATGAAACTTAGTGTGTTCATCTGGGCCGATTGTATTTCATGCCGATCAAGTCCTACCTCACATTCAGGAAGGGATATATTTCAAGCAGATATGAATCGGTAATCTATGATCCATTTTCCATCGGCATGCAGTGGCAATGGTTTCAGCCTAGGATCTGGGAGGGCCAAGTTCAAATTCCTACTCTTCCACCAAGGAGGCTGGATGACCTTGGGCCTGTCACTCTCTCCCAGCTTATCCTACCTCACAGGCCTTTGAGGGAATAAAGTGAAGAAGTTGGAAGCAATGTGCACAACCTGAGCTTCCTGGAGCAAGGGTGGGACAGAAGTGTACTAAACACAACTTATCAATGCTTAACTATTACTGGTAAAATAAAGAGTTTCTCAATAAATGTCTCTAATACTTTTTAATGGTGTACGCACAGGGCTGTATCAAACCCCAGCTACAGAAATCATATAAATTTACAGGAGGAAGCTAAAGAGGCATTCCACTATTTGGAGAGTTATTTCCATGTTCTCTATCACAGTGATTTCTGAGCTTCACTGTCAAAACTAGTGACAAGTTCAAACAGGTCATCCTTTTTGCTCTGTGCTAAAATTCATAAAAAGTTTACATCAGATGTCTAATATCTCAGGTTGAAAAAAAACCTAGTTTTTGTTGTTTCAAGTTAACCAAAAACACATTACTTCATAAAGTAATCATGGTGAATCTACCAAAAAAAACAACAACCCAAGAACCAAACCCCCCCCCCCAAAAAAAAAACCCCTCCAGTCTGCCTCATGGCATAGTATGTTTTCACATTCTGGGTGTCTTAGTATTGTGAAACATGGTGACTTCTCACATAACAAGGAAACAAAAATGATGGTACACTTTTTTACCACTAGGTGTAGAGGGAATTTGGCTTGAATTACAAATATGCCCCATGCAGGGCGCAATATGTTTTCTTTTTTTTTAAGGTTGTGCGAGGGTTGAACCCTAAAACACTATGGTGTTTTGGTTGCTATCCCAGTGTACTTGTTTGGCATAAAGGAAAGATAAGTATCTCTAGAACTTTTCCCTATTGGGACATTGTCACCTGTACAGTAGTAAACAATGTCCCTACAGTACAGCCACATCACTCGCAAATTACTGTCTATTTAAAAAACCAACCAACAATGCAACCAAAGAAACAAACAACCCTGAGGTAGAAAATAACCCAGGATGCTTATATTAGTGTAGTTTTCCTACCCCATGAGTTTATTTTCCAGAGAGCCATTTTGAAGTGCTTGAGAGACATGTAGCCCTTCATGACAATCAGAAACCATTTCAGAGAAAGTGGAGGATTTTTGCCTCACCCGAGAATTATAGATTTGTGCTGTAGAACAATAATCCAAGGTACAAACATGATAAATTATTTTTAGATGTTTTCCTTTAACCCTGTTTTCAGTATCTTTTTTTTTTCAATTTGCAAAGTGAACCTTTGACGTAAGTAGACACAAAGATGAAAACCAGGACAGGCAGGCCATATAATCATGCCTAAAATGTGACCCTGGAAAAAGCACATGAGATCTTGCCTTGACAGTTGTGACTCCCCCCCACCAACATCTGCATACTCCGGACAATGGAAGTGTTTTGCCCCAGAGTAATGTCTTTCAACCTCAGTCATTAATCCTATCAATCTGATCTCATTTTACCTTCTCACATTTCCTTGATAATGAAAAGTTCTAATTTTTAAACTTTACCCACACCCCATGAACAGGTGGTTCATCAAGCCGTATTGTTTCCACTTTTATTAGTTTAAATTAGCAATCCAATCACTGGAGAACTAATCAGGAACCCAGCCTAATGTGCACTTTGTTCCGGCCTCTTTTATCCAGTCTTGGAAACTTGTTACCATGTTTCCAAAGCTACATTGTCTTACCTCTGAGTAATCCCATCATAGCCCTGATTAATCTCATGAATTCTTTGTTCTGAGGGATCCCTCACATGAGACCTCCCGGCTGCCACCAAAGGCATAGCAGCCAGGGGCTGGTTTGCCGCCTCAAAGGAGGGCGGGGCAGCAACAGCAACCCAGCGCAGTGCGCTGGGACGTGGGTGGGAGGAGCCAGCCTGGTTAGGCTCGGCTCTGATCCCACCCAAGGCCAGTTGCTGCCTCGTGCTCAGACGAAGCGGGGCGCGGTGATCGCTCGGGCATCTGGAGGTGCGCCGGCAAGGCCCGAAGAGGATGGTTTTTGGCAGCGAGGACAGCGGATCGAATGGCAGGGAGTATTCGGCCCCGTTGAGGACGGCCGGTGGGATTGTGTGCGGGGGCAGTTCGGCGGGTTGGGGCTGGTGTGCTAGGTGGCCGGCGGCTCCTCAGGACCGCCAGGGGCAGGGGACGTGGGTTACACCCTTCCCACGGAGACACGGCCTTCAGGGAGTAATTTCCGCTCACCCCAGGTGATTCGACAGTTCCTCGGCCCCTCGTGTAGCTGGGCAGCTGGCAAGGAGGGGGTCCACTTCCCCCCCCATTGGCTCAAAGTGATTAACCCCGCACCGCTTGTGCATCTCCTGGGGGCAGCTGGCTGGCAGATAGTGCAAAAAAGCTGGGCTAGATTGGGTGACCCCTCGGTTTAGTCCAGCAGTGTTGCTCTAGAAGGACCGGTAGAAATCAGCCATTTTTTTAAAGCCGAGGGACGCGCGGTCATTTTGGGAGGGGCTATTGGAAGGAAGGAGGACATCCGGGAGGCCCTTTGTTCAGAGGGGTCAGCTCCGCTTGCATTTTATTGTTTTATTGCTCTGCATTATTGCTCCACTTGTTCCTTTGTTCGTTCCCTGGTAGGGCTGCTGCTTGCTTGGTCCTTGCTTTATTGTGTGGCTTCGTACTTTAGGGTCTCCTGGATAGAGCCTCCGCATGGCCTTAATTGGGAGTGGGACCTATTGCATTGTTCCTAGCAGCTGGGGTGCAGGGAGTACGGGGGGGGGCTAATATTCCACGTCCAGGAGGCAATTATTACAGCCAGAGCTATGGCTCCTAAAAAAGGTCAAGGCAAGGCTGCGGGTAAGTGGCCGGTGCCTAGGAAACCCCCACACAGATCTTGGCACGTTTGGCGCTCCTCAAGGATGGTCAGTCATCCCCTTCTGGGGCGGCGGGCATGGATTCTGGGTCTGCACCAGAAGGCAAAGGGAGCCAACAAGTGGAGGTGTACCTGGGTCCCAAGCGTCCGGCGAAGCAGGAGGGTAAGACTGGCAAGGACACGCAGGGGGACACAACATGGCCATGGGGTCCAGGCGTGCAGGGTGCATTGGGGGCACCTTCTTCAGGCACGGTGGTCCCACCAGGGGCCGGGGCTTCTCCATCACCTGGGACTTGGCACTTTGTGCCGCACGCAGAGGCCGGACTTCTCAATATGTGGGGCAAAGGGGTTGGTACCCACCTACTTCAGGGGGGCATGCTTATGTGCAAGCCCCTGCAACAGCTAGGCCAGAGGGTGATATAGCCTTGCCTCTGGGTGATCATCTGTCTATGGCAACCAGGGAGAAGATCCTTAAGGGTAGCTATGTTGACGTGTTCACTCTATTGTTTCGGGAAATGGATAAGAAAGAGAGGGAGGAACTGGATGATAGGGAGAAAGAACATGTTAAAAGGAGGAGGGTCGATAGGACCTGGCCCAATTGGCTTCTGGGTTTCCTCATATATGCAGGTGTGATCGTGCTTCATCAGCCTTGGAGGGCATCCGCACTTTTGCAATACCTGGATATTATCTATAAAGCCTTTACGGGTTTCACAGGGCAGGCATGGATGGAGTAGGATGAGGGTTTCCACGCGAGGGCAGCAATGAATCCTACCTTGTGCTGGGACCTGATTCATCCCCACCTGTGGCTGCAGGTCATGTCCATGCCTAAATCAACGGCTACCGAACACTCGGACAGCGGTCATGTGGTACACCACTTGCAAAGCCAGTACCCGGCCCGGGCACAGGTTGGGCCCGTGATTCAGAGGCGCCTGCTGTGTTGGGAATTCACCTCTCATGGGACCTGTAGCAGGAAGTCCTGTACCTTTCGACATGAGTGCCCCCTGTGTGCAGGGCCTCATCCACTTTCGGGGTGCCCCAAACCAAAAGGGCACTCAGGAACAAGGGGAGGCAAGCATTCAGGTGGAGCAGGAGGCCATGGGGCTGGGGCTGACAAAGGGGCCCAGCCCAATTAAGTTGGGTGTTAGAAGATCTCTTGAGGTATTACCCGGACAAACGAGGCAGTAGATATTTATTGGAAGGCTTTTCATTTGTGTTTAGGATACCTTTTCAAGGCGAAAGGACACCCTTTTCGGCACCCAATTTAAAGTCTGTGCAAGGGATGGAGAGTATAGTCCGGGAAAAAAAGGAGTAGGAATGCACGGCAGGGAGAGTGTTGGGGCCTTTCATCTCCCCCCCCCCCGTGCCTAATTTACGGGTGTCTCCATTAGGTGTTGTACCAAAGAAGGCACCCGGTGAGTACAGCCTCATTCATCATTTATCGTACCTAAGGGCAGTTCAGTGAATGACGCGATACCAAGTGAGCTGTGTTCGGTGAAATATACATCCTTTGACCAGGCCATGAAGGTAGTGAGAGCTTGTGGCCGGGGCGCACTATTAGCAAAGTGTGACATCAAGTCCAATTTCAGGCTGCTACCTGTTCACCCTGCTGATTTTGACCTCTTGGGTTTTGCTTTTGAGGGGTGCTACTATATGAATAGGGCCCTTCCCATGGGCTGTTTGGTGTCTTGTGCGGCATTTGAGAGGTTCAGTTCCTTTTTGGAATGGGCCTTGTGTTCTAGGACAGGCTTGAACTCGAGGGCCCACTATTTGGATGATTTTTTGCTAGTAGGATGCAGGGGGACTCGGCAGTGCGACTTCCTACTAGCCAGTTTCATCAAACTGGCGGTGGAGCTGGGAGTTCCCCTCGCAGAGGAAAAGACCGAAGGCCCGACACCCATTTTGACGTTTTGGGGTATCGAAATAGACACAGTTCAGCAATGCTCCAGGCTCCCGTTAGACAAGCTACGATCCCTTCAGGTCATGGTAGAAAACTTTATAGGGCTTAAGAAAATAACGTTTTACGAGCAGCAGCAGTTGGTGGGCCATCTCAAAGTTGCATGCAAGGTGGTGGCCCCGGGTCGCGCGTTTGTTAGGCGACTCTGCAAGGCCATGTGGGGCCTTCGCCTCCCGCATCACAGGGCTAGGGTGACTAATGGGATGTGACAGGACATCTTGCTATGGAGGGAGTTTTTACACTCATTTAATGGGGTATCTTTCTGGAGGGAAGAGTTACGGATTAGAGGCCGAGATGCAGGTCACTTCGGATGCAGCAGGCTCATCAGGTTTCAGGGTATACTTCAGGGGACATTGGTGTGCTGAGGACTGGCCACAGGAGTGGTTCTGGGTGGTATGGGTCAAGGACTTAACCTTCTTAGAGTTCTTCCCGATAGTGGTAGCAGTGGGGGTTTGGACAGCAGACTTCACTGGTCATACGGTCCACTTCTGGTGCGACAATCAAGCCACAGTGCATGTAATAAATACATTATCGTCCAAATCAGCATGGGTCATGACATTGGTTAGGGCATTTACATTGCTATGTTTGAGGAACAATATATTGTTTTGCGCTAGGCATGTTCCGGGTGTGAGTAACGGGGTCGCTGACACTGTCTCTCGAAAACAGATGGGGGGATTCTGTCAGCTGGCCCTGGAAGCGGACGAGCGCCTGGTAAGGATGCCTCCCAGTTTTGGGCAGATTGGAGGCTTGAAGCTGAATGGGCAATAGGCTTGGCCCTCGCCCCTTCGACTCGGAAAACATACAGTATGGCGGTTCAGCAATTTATCACCTTTAGACAGGAAGCAGGATTGCGGCACATTTGGCCCATTCCAGTTTCCCAACTCATGCAGTTTTGCGTCTATTTGAAGCGGAAGGGCTTGTCAGTTCACTCTATAAGGGGTAAGCTGGCCGCCCTCGCCTTCGCAGCTAAAGTGGCTGGGCATGAGGACGGGACGACCGATTTCTGAGTCAAAAAGATTTTGGATGGGTGGTCCCGTGAAGCAGGACAACCGCAGGATGACAGGGAGCTCCTGACACCGGCGGTGTTGAGGGGGCTGCGGGCGTTGTGGCCCGGCCTGTGTGCCGATGAATACAAGGCGGCCTTATTTCACGCTGCGTCATTAATAGCTTTTTTTTTTAGCTCTGCGTATTAGCGAGCTCGTTCCTGCTTCACGGAACGACACTTCAAACAGGGCTCTAAGTATTAATGACATCAAGGTCTGAGAAGATAGATTGGTCATCAATATCCGGCGGTCGAAGACGGATCAAAGGGGTAAGGGTTCAGTACTAGAGTTGGGCCGTTGCTCCGAAGCAGAGCTATGCCCGGTAATGGCGTTACGCCATGAGTCTCAGGGGGGCTAGGGATGGTGCATTACTTCAGCACAGGGATGGATCACCTCTTACAAAATTCCAATTTTGGGCACTGACGCGGAGAGCACTTAATCAACTGGGGATGGGAGGGTTCCGCTTCGGGACCCATTCATTTAGAATTGGAGCTGCTTCCATGACGGCTGCCATGGGGTGTTTGGGCGACGACATACAAGGCATTGGATGATGGAAATCCCGTAGTTTTAAGGGGTATATATGGCAGCACAAGTTTTGAGTTGAACACATTCTAAAACAGTTCTTTTTCAGGTGCTGTGGGTCGGCAGGAACGAAGGAGAGTCACTATCTGTGGCCACAGTATGATTTTTTGGGCCGCTCATCAGGCCAAGAGGACAACGTTTGGTTCTCAGTTGGGGCTGAGTGAGTCGGCATTGGTTGAATGGTGGGGAAGGAGGGGCATGCATTGGCCCAGGTTACTCCCCCTATTGTTTGAGGAATGGCGGGGGCTACCACCTGATAGTTTACTGGTGCACCTGGGTGGCAATGATCTTGGCCTGATGAAGGGCAAGGCCCTGGTTATCCAGGCCACAGAAGACCTGAAATTGATACGGGTAAGATGGCTCAGGGTGCAAGTCATTTGGTCAGCAATTTTGCCACGGTGTGTATGGGGCAATTTGGGGGATCCCAGATACATCGACCGGGCTTGTCGCAAGGTGAACAGACAAATCCGGAAGGTTATGGAGGGTGGTCTGGGCCAATATCTGTCTCACCCTGGAATAGTGGTCGGGAAGACAGACCTCTACAGGGATGATGGTATTCACTTGTCAAACAAGAGCAACAAGTTATTTTTAGAGGACATTTGGCAAGGGATCAGGGCCGCCTTAAGTTGCTAGGTGACCGCGTCAGCCAAAGCAGAGGCTTGGCTTTGCGAGTGGCAGAATAGGGCAGGGATAAAGAAGCGGAAAATGGTGAGCACCTTAAGCCGTCCCTTGTTTTGGGAACTGGGGGGTCTTCAGGAATGGCCTGCGGGCTATTAAGGCCCTGGGCGGTGAATGATGATCCCCTTTGGGAACCTCTTGAGTAAGCTCCTCTCTGCAAGCTGTATGGTTTCAGGGGTAGGCAGTCCTGGGAGGCTACCAGTGGCTGGGCTGCTGGTCGCAAGCCAGATTAATGGCTCAAGACCGGGGTTGGTGGCTCGCCCACATATTACACAAGGAGGCTGGTCTGCCTGACACCTGCCTTGTCTGTTTTGCTACCTAGGAAGTGCTCCCTTGCCGGTTTTTGTTAATAACCTGTACATAGTTAATAAATTGGCCCTTGTTTGATCCAAACTGTTGTCCATCTCGTTATTCCGACTGTGGGGGCAATAGCAAGCCCTCTGGACATGTTTTTGGGTATGACTAGCCCAGTACAACTCCACTACATTGTTTGTGTTATCTCAGGTGCCCATTAACAAGCACCCCCATATACTGAGTCCTTTCTCTCAGTGCAGTGCTGGTCATTTTACCATCTCTCCTTCTTCACAGATGTCTCAAGGAAAGGTAGCTATCACCTCAACCCCCGCTAATATCCCGCTGCTCTCTTTATTTCCATAGATCGTGTATGTGTGTATGTTCCATGTATGCTTCTTGTGTGTTACATTCCCTAAATATGCTGTTTCTCTCTATTTTATTCTCTATTCTACCCTTTGACTGGTTATTAAGAGCTCTTATTACGATTTGACAGAAATTAGCAAGCCATCTATGGAATGGCCTGGGCATTGATTACATGAATTTAAACAGCTGAAGAAGGAGTTGAACCAGACCTTCTCTCATTTGTCACAGATGTTACTTAATTGGTCCACATCTTATATCATGCACAGGCATGCTGTGCTAATTATCTATTTAGGTTAGTTACAAAAAATAGAAAAAATAATACAGCAGAGGGGGAGGACTTCAGCTTCACTCGGCAGTTAAGTGAGGTGAACTCCTGGGAGCAAGTTGCCAAGAAAAGAATATAAATTAAGCTCTGTCTTAGTCACACTGCCTATTTGATGATGATTTTACATTTGTCACAGATCTTAATGTTATTTATCCATTAGTCCACTACACATCAAGAATGAAGAAATAATACTTGATCACAGAACTTCAACAGAAATGGAGACAGGGAACCTAAGAGGAAAAGGTCTGGAGAAGAAACAGGACTCCTAAGTATTCAAAAAACAGTGTGTGACTGTAGACTGATTGTAGTACAGTTTCAAAGGTACTCCTTCTGAGCTTTTACAATGTTTTGCTATGTTATCTGGAAGTGTTTTGTTAATCACAATTTTTTTTTAATTAAAATTACATCCGTGTGTTAGAGGAATTGTTCCTGGAGTCATGGTGCCAGACTTTCTATATGCACTCACAGACCCATATCCGTTTGAGATCAAAAACCTATGAATACATGGATTCAGGTGAGTAGCCATGTTGGTCTGAAGCAATAAAACAAAGTTTGAGTCCAGTGCTGCCTTTAAGGCCAATGGAGTTTAATCCTGGGTATAAGTTTTTGTGTGCATGCACACTTCATCTTCCAGAAATGGAAAGAGGCAAAGGGATTTAGAATAAAATCAGCCACCTAAAGAAAAGTGGAGAGACAAAGCATATTTAAAGCTTCATAGATGGATAGCAAAGTATACCCTAAGGGGGTGGGTGTTGCAGTCTAAAGGGGTAAAAGGGAGAATACAAAATATACTTTTCCTGTTGGATTAGAAGGGAAGGGGGGTTTATATGGTATGGGATTCTTTAACGATTGTGTGTAAGAGATGGTCTTTGGGGAAGACAGAGTCTGCTCTTTGTTCTCAAGGTTGCCTGAATCTAAATTGCTGGGTGAAAGAACCCTTTTAATATCATTAGGGCTAAGGACAACTGGAGTGGGATTCTGGAGCTGAGAGAAAAAACCTAGTTTGGGTAGAACTAACAGTGGGGCAGCTGAGATGCTTACTGGATGTGGGGAACCAGACTGAATTAAAATTAAGAAGACAAAGGGCTAGGTATGGCTGTTGGTAGTGACATCCATCAAGTCCTGCTTCTCTGGGTGACCCAGGATACCTGCTTTTGTTTGGGGTGAAATTTGATTATTTGAAAACTGTTAGAGGGGAATGCAGCATTCATAGAAAACAGCCGGGTAGAATTAAAGTAATTCTCAGGCATTCAAGTCAGGCCCTTAACAATGAAGCCCCAAGGCTTTCTAGGGTTCTGTTGGTGTATAATTTCCATGAACAGTATGGCTAATCTGAACTATTTACTGGAAAAAAAATCTTCAAAAAAGGGGTAACCTAGTGGCCAGTTTCCTGTCTTCAGTCTGTCAGGAATATAGGACAACAAGGGATGGGACTCCCAAGGCACTCATCACTGTGTGTGTGTGGGGGGGGAGGCATTGTCTGTGTAACATCAGCCTTTACATATGGAACTGGATAAGGGGTCAATAGATTGTCCACTGTCCCTTCCTATGCATGCCCAGGTTGGATAAGAGTCCCTCTATGAGGTCTGGTATAATTCCAGGTCAAGTTTCCAGAGTCTATAGAAATTGAAGTTGTAGAAGGTTAGATCTGGGCAAACTAAGACATGAAGAATGGGATTGGGGACAGCCAGTGAGATGCTGATCAGACGTAGGCTGATTTCGCACTACAGCTGCCTCGCTGTTGCACTGCCATTTGCCCCGGTTCTATTGGTCAATTTTACACCCGAAGCCGCGCAACTGATTTTGACCCGCGGCTTCGCCCGATTTCCTCCGCAGTTTTGTTGATCCTCAAAACACAGGATCATGAAACTGCGGGGGGAATCGGGCAAAGCCGCGGGTCAAAATCAGCTGTGTGGTTTCGGGTGTGAAATTGACCAATAGAATCGGGGCAAATGGCAGTGCAACAGTGAGGCAGCTGTAGTGTGAAATCAGCCGTGCAGTTTGGCCATGTGCAAACTATAGCATTCTTTGCTTTTTCAACACAGGGTTAGCTACCAAAGTTAGCTACCAGGTCAAACTAGGAATCCTAAATAACTATTGTCTTATGTTAGTTTATTAACCATGCAATCAAAAGAATATTTCTCTGAGAGAAAACACCATTGAATGGACCAGAGTAGGATTCTGAGTAGATCTGCTGAGGATTGTTCTCTAAAACATTTTCTCCACTCAGCTCAACAGGTAACCTGCAACTGGATACAGAGAGTAAAATGCCCAATCTTACCTCCACATCTGAATTCTTGCTCCTGGAATTTTCAGATATCCGAGAACTACAGATCTTACATTTCTTTGTCTTCTTAGCAGTATATGTGACTGCAGTGACTGGTAATCTTCTCATAATCATTGCTGTAGTGCTCGATCATCATCTGCACACCCCCATGTACTTCTTCCTCATGAACTTGGCTGTTCTGGACCTTGGCTTAGTTTCTCTCATTGTACCTAAAGCTATGGCCAATTCCCTCCTGAACACTACATCCATTTCTTATTCAGGATGTGTGGCTCAAGTATTTTTCTACTTCTTACTTGCAGTGTCAAATTTTGCCATCCTAACAGTAATGGCACATGATCGGTATGTTGCTATCTGCAGTCCATTGCAATATGAGATAATCATGCATAAAGGAGCCTGCGTTCAGATGGCTGTAAGTGCATGGATCACTGGTACCCTTTATGCCATATTACACACCAGTGGCACTTTTGCCATCACCTTTTGCTCCAATAGGATCAATCAGTTCTTTTGTGAAGTCCCAGAGATACTGAAACTCTCATGTTCAGATTTATATCGAATAGAAGTTGGATTTCTTATATTGAATTGTACCATAGCTGGAGGATGTTTTATCTTCATCATCATTACCTACATGAAAATATTTGCAACACTACTCCGAATGCCTTCTGTGCATAGTAGGAAAAAAGCCCTCTCCACTTGCATTCCCCACCTCACTGTGGTGTGTCTGCTTGTTCTCACTGGAATGTTTGCTTACTTAAGGCCTCCTGCTAATACATCCTCTGATCTTGATATCCTTTTTGCAATAATCTATGCTATATTACCTCCATTGCTGAATCCATTCATCTATAGCATGAGAAACAAAGGCATCAAGACTGCATTGTTAAAGCTCATGGATTTTGGGCATTTTCCCCAAACCAGCTCCAGTTAAATTGTTCTAGGAAAACTGTGTTGAATGTTCTTTTCTAGCTGATTTTTCTTTACTGTTTTTGTAATTTGGGGTATACACAATATAAAGTACATTTTTTTTATTCTGTAAAGCACAAGCAGAAGGTGGTGGACACTTGGAGGACTTTTTTGCTTTCCTTTTCTTCCAGTACTCAAAATGTGATGCTTGGAGTTAGAGTTCCCACTTGGAACAAAAATTATTTGAAACAGATAACTGATCCCTTAAGGTCTTCTAGCTCCAATGGAAGGCATCTTGCATCACAAGTCCTAGCCAATAATTTTCTTTGTGTCAGAGATCCTTATACCACCATTCAAAATTGTAAGTTTTTATTTCCCTGTATTTTGCATTCCTCTAGACTAGCATAAAACAGGGTGGATGACACATATTGTAAATATCAGAAGTTCTTGTGTTATTTCATAGCAAACAAATGTAGGGAGTTAAGATGTATTCATTTCCAACATGAAAAGCTGAATTTTTTTGAATGTTTGCAACTGTTATACCTTGCCATGAGTGGTTTTTTGTATTTTTTCTGTGTTTGTTCTTTCTCCTTATTGTATTTATATCTGTAAGTTTATATTAAAAAATTGGTTGTCAGGCAAGGTGGGATAGAAATCAAAATAAATAAATAAAATATTTTTTTTAAAAAAAATGAATAAATACCTAATTTCTTTCAGTTGGGAAAGATGACATGTCCCATGCTTTGATCCACCAGGGATGACAGCACATTATGCATACTTACTGGTTCTCTTTTAATGCCCCATTTTGATATTAGTCATAGTATCATAATCTATGGCCAACTCTCTCTTAAACAGCAAGTGGATTTTTTATATTGGACCATTTGCTCAGGATTTTGTTTTCCTCTTTTTTTGAGGGTCAAATTTTATGCCCTCCCCCAACAGCAATGGCACATGATTGTCATGTTGCTATCTGCATTCCTTTACAATATGTGACAATTATTCACAGAGAAGCGTGCATTCAGGTGGCAGTAAATGCATGGATTAGTGGGATACTTTATGCCACATTACAACTGTGTTGACATTTCTTCAATCAACTTCTCCAATAAGGTCCATCTATTCTTGTTATTAAAGCTCTCTTGCTCTGAGATATATCTAGTTACCCATGTGTTTAACTAATATGTATCAGAGCAGGAGAACTTCAATAAATGTGGAACTTCAGAGAAGAAAGGATTTGGCAACATTTGAGCAGAAGGTCATGAATACGTTGGGAAAATAGTCAAAATGCTTAAATTACTCAGAGTTTCAATGGATCTTGCTTCACTGGAGAGGAGACATTCTTTGTGTTTAAAAACCTTTATTTCTAAGGGTAAAGGGTATACAGAAGACCTACAAAGAAACAAACATCTAAGAGCTACATTCTTTAACATATTACTTCTATACAAGCATGGCTAGACAAGACTCCTAATCAATGGAGTATCTGCTTCTTCTTGACCCCTAGAAAGGAAGTCTCCTGAAACCAGTAGCCAGTCATTGTTTGTAAACACACTCAGATTCGTGGGCTTTTTCCACATTGGCTGTCTGCCAGGTTTCCCTTCCAGGTCAGTCTAAACAACAGCATACAAGGTAAATAATTTAACCCTATAATGACTAGATTGCGAGACCTTGCAAACACATACATTTCCAACAGACATCAGTGCCTAAAGTATGTAGTGTAGCAATGGAGAAACCTTTTATTCACACATTACTGTCATCTGAATGCAGGTTCCTTTGTGCATAACTGTCTCATGTTATAAGGGATTACAAATAGCTAGGCACCAATCATATACCACCAGGACTTTTTTTGTAGAAAAAGCCCAGCAGGAACTCATTAGCATAATAGGCCACACCCAACAGCAGAAACCCATTAACATATTAGGCCAC
>NW_015164827.1:17928-23906 GCF_001447785.1 Gekko japonicus
CCAACTCAGGGCTTTTTTTGTAGAAAAAGCCCAGCAGGAACTCATTAACACAATAGGCCACACCCAACAGCAGAAACTCATTAGCATATTAGGCCACACCTCCATGCCTTCCCTTCACTTGCCCAGGTGCCCCATTTAAATGCCTCCCCGATCCTTCAAGGGCCCCCCCGGCCCACCCACCTCAGAGTCGCTGGGGGGGGTCACTCTCTAGGCCTTCCCTCTGTAGCCACGCACACAGAGGTTTTGGCTGTAGTGGGTGTGGCCAACTCTGAAGCCAGCTGAAACTCCATTCCTGTGCGTTCCTGCCCTGTATACCACCATGGTTAGGAAAACAGTAAAAGAAAAGTTAGCCTGCTGTTTGAATTGAGGAATTGTCCTTCTGTTCATAGGAGAAGTGACCCTAGCCATTCTTCCCATGCCCTGCCAAAACCTGGAACTGGCCCTTTCTAATACCTAATTCTCAATCCAAAGTTTTGTTCCTCACATGGAGTCTATTATGATAGCACAGCTCTTGAAAGTAGTCAGACAGGGTCAAGGTCCACTAGCGCAAGCCAGGTATACCGTCCCTCTGATCTTCTTGGAGTGTTTTGGAGACAATATACAATACTCCTTTGATCATACTGTGGGAGGTGGTGAGGGCTTGTACAAGTGTGGTGCTCATTGCCAAGTGTGGTATATGGCCAGCCTCCTTGGCTGCTTCCAGTGCACCCCATAGATGCTAGGGTAAAGTTCTAGGGATTGTGGTGCATACACTGGGTCATGCCCAGGGGCAGTGCAGTAGCATGTGTGGCGATCAAGGTGTTTAGTGCTTTATCTGGATGCCAGGGCTAATGGATCATATACCACCCATGGTTTCAATGGTTTCCTTCTCATAGGTTCAGATGGTAGTGCAGTTTGTGCGGAGCAGTTGCAGGCATTTTGGGCCCTAGCCTGGGGGCTTGCTCATGATGAGTGAGGGTCCCGCAAGACACTTAACCTCTTAGGGTATTTATTTGGATACAATCTTCATGGAGCATCTTAATTCTGCCTGCTGGATGCTTATTTGTGTACCCCAGGGAGAGACTTCCATGCATGCCAGGGTGTTGCCTCCACCCCACCCCACCATATTTTATTAACCAAGGGCATGAAGGAGGTCCTTGGGTCTGGCTAGCCTTCCTTTCTTAGTATAATGGGGCCACCATTGTGTCAGCAACCACTGGATAGGGATAACAGCATACATATGTGCAGTGGTGGGTACACACTTTCCTGGAATGAATGCTGAAAGCCAAAGCTAATATCCCGTGTGCAATGCACTATTTGGGCTATTTCCTTTCAGAGAACCACCAGGTAGTACATCCTGAGTAGAGTATGAGGCAGTAATCCAGGCCCTGTCTAGGGAGCTGTGAACCACACTGGCTCATGACAATGACCAGGGGTCCTGCAACACAATGACCTTGGTGAGACAATCAATTGGTTTCTTCAAGGTGGCAGTGTTAGTTGGTATGGAGCTACAGTTAATACATTGGGCATTGGGGCTGCATTCAGGCCACTGGGAAATGGTGTTCCAGGGCATTCTGGGCTTCCATCAGGCCACACTTGTGGAGTGATTGTTAACAATGCCTTATTTAATTCCATGGGGACAGCACACAATGATTGTGTACTGCGTTTGTAATTTTTGAGGCCTCATCTGGATGGGGCAGGGACCTCAGCTTGGAAGGGTGCTACAAGTCATATGGGTCGGCTTGAGGAGTATGTGCTAGGACACTTGGCTGCCATTGCCTGAAGTACTGCTGCCCATTGGATGTGTTAGTGATTTTGTTTTTTGTTTTTGCTCGATCTTACAACAGCATCTGACTTGATAGATTATGACCTTATGACCCACTGCCTTACCAACATGGGGATTCGTGGGACAGCCTTGAAATTGTTTGTCTCATTTTTCCATGGTTGGGGACAGAGGATGACACTTAGGGAGAAGGTCTCAACATGATACCCTTTGGTGTGCAGAGTCCCCCAGGGGGCAGTCCTCTCCCTAATGTTCTTAAACATCTCTATGCACTTTTTCACCAAGCTGATATGGAGCTTTGGGCTGGAATGTCACCAATATGCTGATGACACTAAGCTGTATCTGCTGATGGATGGCCATCCAAATGCTGCCCCAGATAATCTGGCCAGGGGTCTAGAGGCTGTGGTTGTTTATTTGTTTGTTTGTTTGTTTGTTTGTTTGGTTGGTTGGTTGGTTGGTTGGTTGGTTGGTTGGTTGATTGAAGCAAAGCTGGCTGAAACTAAATCCATCAAAGACAGTGATTCTCCTGGACCATTCATTGGCTTTCAATATAGGGTTGTGAAGCCATGCATGGCAACCTGTGGAATGTTCAGGGGCAGGGACATGAAGGTACATGATATTGTGTACAGAGCTATGTCATTTCTGGGGAAGACCCAGAAGTTATGTAGGGTAGTGCTAGGAATCACCTGAAACTCTATGGTTAAACCACAGAGTTTCTGGTGATCCCTTCCCTAGAGCCACCCCCTGTCACTTTTTGTTCTGGAAGTGACATAGCTGCACAGCCTACATCAGTATTTTTTTTTAAATTGCCACTTAAAGCAGCAACGGGCAATGGAATGTGGATGCAAGGGATCCCCACCCTTACTGGGGGACTGGAAAGCCTACATAATCATAGGTTTTCCATGAAAGAGATGTAGTGGCTCACACAATGCTGGCCTTTTTTAAAAAAAAATGTCCCATGGCTGCTTGGAGCAGTTGAAGGCAAGGACAGCTGCCAGTGGGAGGCCTCCTACCATAGTGGGAGACTTCCTACCATAGTGGGAGACCTGTTAGCCCCGTTTTAATGCCTCTTGACCAACTTTCAGAATTGGGATGCTGAGGTAGTGTTTTACAGTGGTTCCAATCATACCTAGAAGGTAGGTTTCAGGAGATGGCTATGAGAGATAGCTGCTTAAACTCTTGACCACTGATCCATGTGATCTGGCAAGGCTCCATATTGTCCCCCGAAGCTTTTCAACATCTATATGAAACCCAAGAGTGAGGTCATTCAGAAATTTGGGCTGAGCTATCACCAGTATACTAATGACACTCATGCCTATCTCGCTCTTCCAGTGGATCCCAGGAAAGCTGCAGTAACCCTGAGCCAGGACTGGAGGTAGTTTTGTGGTCTATGTTGATTAGTAAAGTGAAGCATAATCCCCACAAGACAGAAGGGCTATTGGTTGACATAGGCTTGACATAGGATTTAAGGTGTCACCTTCCTGGAGCTGCGGTGGCTCAAGTGGTTAAGACGCTGAACTGCAGGCTGTGGAAGGTCGGTAGTTCAGCAGTTCGAGACCCGGGTGCCACATGACGGAATGAGCTCCCATCTCTAGTTCCAGCTCCTGCCAACCTAGCAGTTCGAAAGCAAGAAATTGCAAGTACATAAATAGGTACCACTTCAGTGGGAAGGTAACAGCGTTCCGTGTGCCTTGGTGTTTAGTCATGCTGGCAACATGACCACGGAAACGTCTTCGGACAGCACTGGCTCTTCGGCTTTGAAATGGAGATGAGCACCGCAACCCTAGAGTCGGATTCGACTGGCTTTCGAGCAAGGGAACCTTTACCTTTCCTGGATGGGTTGCACACTCCTTGAAGGAGCAGGTCTATAGCTTGGGGGTGTTCCTGGACAAGCAGGGAGCAGCTATGTCCAGGAGCACCTTTTACTATCTTTGCTTGGTTGCCAGCTGCAGCCTATTCTGGACAGAAAAGATTTGGCCGGCTGCTGTGGTGCATTCCCTGGTTAGTTCTAGATTAGATTATTACACTGCACTCTATGTGGGACTGCCCTTGAGAAGTGCTTGGAAACTTTAATTGGTACAGAATACTACAAGCAGTTTGTTGACTGGAGTGGGCCAGAGGGACCATATCTCTCCACTTAGACCATCTACGCTGGCTCTCAGTGTGTTTCCAAGTCCAACTGTGCTTGTTTTGACCTTTAAAGCTCAATATGGTTTGGGACCAGCCTACTCTCATATGAACCTACCTGATTGTTAAGGTAATCTTCTGAGGCCTACTTTAGTGTTTCCACCTTCTGTAATTAGACAGGTGTCAGCCCAAGACAGTGTCTGTGAAGAAACTGATCTCTTTAAGCAGTTTCTTGTCTAATTCAAACAATGGCTCTGGCTGAGGCCGAGAAATGATGGAAGTTTTCTTCTCTGAAACCTAGGTCAAGCTACTTGTAGCTTCAAAGACTCAGATAACAGAGATAGTTGGTAACCCATGTGCTGGTCATAACAATAGGCCTGGTAGTTTCAAGAACACAAGAGTCTAGGATGGTACATTCCATTTCATTAGCACCTGTGCTTATGGGTGGAAGAAGGTGTTTGTTTAACTGAATTCAATGCAGTTGAAGGGTGTTTGGTTTAACTGACAAACCCCTCTGACTGGCCAGATCACATGGTTACTGACAGATCTGATTGGTCATAAGACATGATGTGCTATACATTTGATTGATTAACTAGAATCAGGCCAACACAGGTTGGTCATTGATCATATAGGAAAGATCTTTCATTCTAATTTTGCCCTGTGTCTGACTCTGGGCTACTTGTTTTGTGGACCATATTGACCGGAAACCTTGTCTTGGACTTTGGACCCCTATTGGACTCAGTCTTCCAGGTAACATCTGGATATAGAAAGAATGCTTGTAAATGTGCTCAGTTTTTACTTATAGCTTTATTATGTTTATCCTCACTGTTCACTCCTCTTTTATTAACTATTCCTGCACAATTTTATACTAAAACACTTTACTTACATTTTGTGGTTTTTTGAATTCAACAGGCTTCATTCTGAATCTAGTAGTACTTTGGCCTTCATTGGCTACAGTTACCAGATTAATTGTTTTGTGAAACTTCCTTTGAAAGCATCCTACCTTGCAGGGGTGACTTTCTTGATCTTAGTCCCAGGAGGGCTGAAGGCTTTGTTCCTTCATCTCCAGCTGTCTGGGTAGACAAGGAGCTGGTGGATAAACTACTCTGGGATGTGAGGACTTACACTTCAGCATTCTGGTTTTGTCTTCATTGATTTTCACACCTTCAAGGGATCCTGGCTCAGGGGTCCCTTGGCAGTAATAGGTGTGTATTTTTTCTCTCATGTCTTTGATTTTATTTAATGTATTTATTTATTTAAATTTCTAGCCCACCCTTCCCTGCAAGGCAAGGCTCAGGGCAGGTTACAAGAGTACACAGTCACAATAAAAGAATCAGCATTATCAATAAATTATTAAAATCCTATTATAAAATCATTTGTGGTGTGTAATACATGCTGTATTAATGATCAAGTTATGTTTGTTACAAAACCAGAAGAATAATATAGCAAATGGAAAAGGATTTCAGCCTCAGATCACAATTAAGTGAGCTGAACCCTTGGCAGTAAATTGCCAAGCACAGAATATAAATGGATCTCTTCCTCATTTGTACAGCCTTTTGGTTGGTTTGGTTTAGACAGAAATTAGTAATGTACATTGTAGCAAGTCCTGCAGCCACATGTAAGGAGTTACACTGGTGAAAGGATGTATGTATTTTAGCAGCTGGAGAAGATATTGCAGCTGACATCAAGGTTCTTATATATTTTCTCATTGTATCATGCATTTAGTATTGCTGGTGTCTTTTGCTCTGTAATCACAGCTTCCATAGCTCTCTTCTAGCCAGAGTTTTGTGTTTATAATTCTTGTGACTCATCAATCTGACTACATGAGCATATGGAATGAAGACCCAATATCTGCAAATTCAGCTACCATCTCAGCAGAAATTGACACAGGAGATCCGGGAATAAAAAGAACTACTTGGAATACTGCCTGCTCCAAGGGTATTCAATCATTGATAATATTGGACAATCAATAAGTGTACATGTCTGTGTGTACAGAATTATTGCAGGACAATGTTCAAGTTACTCCTTCCCATCATATATATCCTTTTACTTTACTATTTGAAAGTGATGCCGTGAGCACAAATTCTGG
>NW_015164827.1:25221-28202 GCF_001447785.1 Gekko japonicus
TCATTGTCTCCTACATGCAGATTTTTGCAGCAGTGCTCAGAATCCCTTCCATTCATGGTCAGAAAAAGGCCCTCTCCACTTGCCTTCCCCACCTCACTGTGGTGTCTTTGCTTATACTTAGTGGCATCTTTGCCTATGTGAGGCCTCGCAGTCACATTTCATCTGACCAGAATATTCTTTTTGCCATAATTTATGCTGTTCTCCCTCCCTTGCTCAATCCATTCATCTATAGCATGAGAAACAAAGAAATCAAGACTGCATTGCTGAAGCTCTCTGATTCAGGACATTTTTCAAGAATAATTGCCCGCAAAGCTTTTCTATAGAAGTGGGGTTGAATAATCTTGTGCAGAAAAGCTCTTTTTTTAAACCTCAGATAAAGTATAATAGAAAGATTTTGTTGACTTTTTTGAAGCACTTCAGAAGGAGCTGACAGAGGTGAGGGCCAGTTCCATGTTTTGATGGACCTTGGGCGAAGAGTGATCTCCTCCTATGTCCATCACCATGACCTCTGTTTCCTCCTATGTCCATCACCATGATCATTGCCACCTGGAACCTGCCTGTGCATCCTTTGCCTACCTGCTCCAGACCACTCCCAAAGCCACCTGCATGCTCTTTCCTTAATGGCACTATGAGGTGTGTGCAACTGGAGTGTTACTATCTGTAAACTCTTTCCTGGCAATAGTGAGCATCCCAGGTAACTGAGAGCATCAGAGACAAAGCGCTTACAAGCAAGCGGGCAAAGGAAGGGCACTCAAGCAGGTGGCAGAGAAGGTATGTGGACAAGGTCTGGTGGCAGTGAGCCCTGCTAGAAGCCCAGGGCCCTGGCAAATGCCCCACCTCTGATGCCAACACAGATAGAAGTAGAAATTTTGGGTTTCCACATCTCCCTTGTAAGGGTTGAAAATGTGGGGGCTTTCATATAGAACTGAATGCATCCCAAACAGGTAACTGCAATGAGGACTTCCAGAAAACCTCTCCTACCTATGGTGACATTGGGGCTTCTTTTTTTCTTTGAAGGCTTCTTCTGCTGACAAAAAGGAGTCACAGGTCTAAGTGAATAATTCCCTTTATGACCCAGATCATTATCTCACCCTTCTAGCACATATTAAAATGTTAGTCCATATTTCCTTGGTTTGCTATTTCGCAGACTTCTAAGACAGCACAAAACAAGACACAGTACATGTATTGCAAAAAATCACAGATCCATGTGTAATTCTTTGGGGGTCTTAAAATAGGAAGTTAAGTGTGTGTTAATCTGAACCTATTGTATTTCATGCTGATCAAATCCTAGCTTGTATTCATGAAGTGATGTATGTTAATCAGATACGAATCTGTATTTCTTCAATCCATTTTTATTATGATTCATGACCAGCACTACTCTTCCTGTTAAGTCGTGCGCTTAACAAAGAAGTCGGAGAGTGATTCAGCAAGAATGCGGTTTATTCTTCAGCTCTATTACTTCTCCGAACACGGTAATAAAACTGCTATAATTTTTTAAAATTAACACATGAAGCATAGACCATGGAGAACATGCATCTAATCCCTTTTATAATCATTCTATAGGCTGCATAAAGGAATCTGGTGCAAGGAAATATAAGCTGAATAAAAACCTCTTAGTAATTTCTAATGCAGGGCATATGGGAAACATCCCAAGCAAAGGTTGTAAGATCTTCACACGAACTTCCTGATAAACAAAGCACTGAAGCAGAATATGCCCAATTGTCTGTAATCTATGATCCATTTTCCATTGGCATGCAGTGGTGATGGTTACAGCCTCGGATCTGGGAAGCCTGGGTTCTAAATTCCTACTCTTCCATAAAGCACACTGGATGACTTTGGGCCAGTCACTCTCTCTCATTTTATCCTACCTCACAGGGCTGTTGAGGGAATAAAGTGATGAGAGGGAAAACAATGTATGCAACCTGAGCTTCCTGGAGCAAAAGCAGAACAGAAATGTACTAAAGACAACTTAACAATGCTTTACTACTACTGGTAAAATAAAGACTTTTTCAATAAATGTCATCAACATTTTAAAAATTATACATGCACAGTGCTCTGTCACACCCCAGCTACAGAAACCATATAAATTTACAGGAGGATGATGAAGGGGCATGCCACCATTTGGAGTGTCAGATCCATGTTCTCTCTCAGAGTGATTTCTGACTTTCACTGTCAAAACTAGTGTTGAGTTTAAATAGCTCATCCTTGTGGCTCCATGATGAAATTCATGAAAGTTTACATCAGATGTCTACTCTCTTAGGTTGAAAGCCTAGTTTTGTTGTTTCAAATTAACCAAAAATATATGGATTAGTAAAGTAATCATGGTGAATCTACACAAAAGAAATAGTCTGCCTCGCACCAAAGTATGTTTTCAAGTTCTGGGTTTCTTAGTATTGTGAAACACGGTGACCTCTCACAAAACAAGCTGACCAAAAATCGCAAGAGACTTACTTTACCACAAGATATATGCAGAATTTGGCTTGGAGTACAAATGTACCCCATGCAATATGCAACATGCTTTTTAAAAGGTGGTCGGAGGGTTAAACTCTAAAAAACACTCTGAGGTTGTAGTTGCTTCCCCAGTTTCCTTTCTTGCTGCATGAGAAGCAGACACTGATGGGCGTGCTGGTGTACCACCTGATCAGTGACATCAGCATTCACTGGAACTCTACCTATGCCATGCTTGAGCCCTTAATGCCCTGATCTCTGAGACTGGGGTCCTTCTAGAGGAGAGCAGGCTCACCCAGGTGGACTGGTTGGCCGCTTCTCAGACTGTGGTTGGTCTTGGAACCTTCTAGAGTTACACAGAGATGCTCTCATCTTACATGGCAAGTCTTGCTCTGGTCATCCCCATGATCCACATTGCTTGTGAGGACCTGGCCTTGTTTCTGGAGCCAGCTGCAAGATGTGCAGACTTTGTTCCTGCAGTACATGTGCTGGTGAGAAGGTTGCAAGAAGAAGAAGAGAAGAAGAGAAGAAGA
>NW_015164828.1:0-19890 GCF_001447785.1 Gekko japonicus
TGTGCATTAGAAAAGCTGGGTTGCAGCCCTGTAGCCCTTTGGAAACCAGCAAGGCTTTGGGGGGTATCAGTGTTTGAGAGTCAGAGTATTTAACTAAGGGAGCTTTGATTCTGGAAAATGCATACCCTGGAAATCTTGCCAGTCTGTAAAGTGCCACTGGGTTTGAATCTTACTCTTGTACTGAGTATGAGATTAATAAGGGAAGATGCTGATGGAGTTGGTCCCCTGATCAGCATATGAGGAGCAACTGCCTCCTTGGTAGCGTGCGTTTTGGAGGCCTTGGCTTGGACTGGTGGGTCAGTTCCCCAAACCTGTCTTCTGGTACTAGATCTGAGGCTTAAAATGTGTAACGTCACAGTAAACTGGTTGGGGAAGAGCATAGGCAGTGTGCATTCTGGGATGACGGTGCATGGTTTCCGGGATATCTGGAGCCCCAGTCCTCCTCCAGGCCAGTTTGGCTGGAGATCCTGGAGGTTTTCTGCCCTCTTCTGGCATGAAACAAGGGTCACTGGGGGTGTGGAGGGGGGTATTTGTGAATTTCTCGCATTGTGCAGGAGGCTGGACTAGATAACCTGGGAGGTCCCTTCCAACTCTATGATCCTTCCTTCCTTCCTCCCTTCCTCCCTTCCTCCCTTCCTCCCTTCCTCCCTTCCTTCCTTCCTTCCTTCCTTGATCTGTGTGTGTCCCCCCCCCCATAGCTAGCAATCCAAAACAGTCTAGTGGCACCTTTAAGACCAAGGTTTATTCAGGTACAAGCTCTCCCTCCTCTGTGAGGGCAGATCTGCGCTGTCAGGGGTGTGGCCTAATATGCTAATGGGTTTCTGGTGTTGGGTGTGGCCTGTTATGCTAATGAGTTCCTGCTGGGCTTTTTCTACAAAAAGAGCCCTGTCTGAGACTATAGTGTCCGGCAGGCCATGCGTGGCGAAGAGCCGGCGTAGGGATCGGATTACTGCCTTGGCGGAGGTGGTGGACACAGGGCTGACCTCCAGCCATTTGGAGTAGGAGTCAACCATGATTAGGAATATTAGTCCCTGGAACGGTCCAGCAAAATCGAGATGTAGCCGGGACCAAGGTTTGCGGGTTGACTCCCAGGACTGTGAGGGTGCGCTTGGCGGGTTGGGCCAAACTTCTTGGCATGTCTGGCACCTCCGGACCCATGACTAAATCTCGGCATCAATCCCCGGCCACCACACGTAGCTCCGAGCCAGTGCCTTCATCCTTACGATGCCGAGGTGTGCCTCGTGGAGGGCCGCGAGGACCCTCTGTCTAAGGGCACCAGGGACCACTACCCGTCTCCCCACAAAAGGCACCCTTTGAGTGCCAACAGCTTGTCTTTATGAGTAGTGAAAGCCACGAACTCAGCCCCCGGGGAAGATGCTGGCCAACCCCTCAACACCCAGCCCAAGACCCGGGAGATAAGGGGGTCGTGGGTTGACTTGGCCATGACATCAGCAGCTTGCAGAGGGGGCTGTGGAAGATCCTCGATGAGCGGGGTCGGCGTCTGCGACGGGCAATGGCAACCTGCTCAGTGCGTCGCCGTGGCCCATCGCTTTGCCCGGGCAGTGCTCCAGGCGGTACTGGTACCCTGCCAGGAAAAGCGACTACCCGAGCACCCGGGGAGACAAGACTTGCGGCATTTGCTTGTCGGCAGCCAGGAGCCCCAAAAGGGGCTTATGGTTGGTAACAATCGTGAAGGGGCGCCCATAAACGAAGTTGTGGAATTTTTTTACCCCTGCCACAATCACCAACCCCTCTCTGTCAATTTGTGCATAGTTGCGCTCCGCAGCCGTCAACGTCCGCGAGTAATAGGCCAAGGGGACCTCGCGGCCGTCAGGGAGAATGTGGCCCAGAACCGCGCCGACACCGTAAGGGGAGGTGTCGCACACTAGGACAACTGGGAGGGATTCGTCAAAGTGGGCCAGCACATCATTCGCAATCAGAAGCGCTTTCACCCCCCTGAACGCTGCCCCCACCCTCGGGCCCCAGGTCCACAGGGCCGACTTATCAAGGAGCCAGTGTAGGGGTTCCGCTACTGCAGCCTTGTGAGGCAAAAAGGCATGGTAAAAGTTTATTAGTCCCAAGAACGCCTGAAGTTCAGCTTTACAAGTGGGGGCGGGAGCCTCCACGATGGCCTTTACTTTGTCCTTCGCTGGGTGAAGGCCGGTAGCATCGACCCGAAACCCCAGGAAGTCCACCTCCAGAACCCCGAGGAGGCACTTATCTCGTTTCACCTTGAGTCCAGCCGAGTCAAAACGCTGCAGGATAGCGCGGAGACGGGAGGTGAATTCGTCGGGGGACACGGCGGCAATCAAGACGTCGTTGAAGAATGGCGTCACTCCAGGGATCACATTTAACAATGAATCCATTAGTTGTTGGAAAATCCCCGGGGCAACACTCACCCCGAATTGTAACCTCTTGACTTTAAATGGTCCCCTGTGGGTGACTATGGTCTGCGCGGTCGCCGTGGCCTCATCTACCGGCAGCTGCCGGTAGGCTTGTGCCAGATCCAGTTTCCCAAAAATCTTGGGCCCCGCAAGGGAGGCCAGCACATGGCTAACAAGCGCAACTGGGTATGAGTGGTTGTGAAGAGCCTTATTGATCGTGCACTTATAGTCCGCGCAGATGCAGACCTCGCCGTTGGGCTACAGGGGGGTCATAATGGGCGTTTCCCATATGGCATGGGGGACGGGTTCTAAGATCCCTTGCGCTACCAAATGGTCCAGCTCCGCATCGATCTTTGGCCATATGGCAAGTGGAGCTGTTGTGAGGGTACCATCGATCAACGAGTCACTTCTCAGTCAAGAGGATGACTTTATTGAAAAGATGTTTCACTAACGAGGTTTCTGTTTAGAATGGCATACAAGGAATCAAGCAGGTTACATGAACAAAGTTCAAACGGACTCTATACCAATGGGACACTTTCCCGCCCGGGAAGAATAGCGCCAAAGTGTTGGGAAACATAACGGTCTATGTATTCCAAAACAATTTTGTTCCCATGCTCTGAATGATAGCAGTAGACTAAAGCGATCTTCCTTATCTCCCACCTGCCCTTGAAGTGTTTTGCGTTTTGCTAACAAGATGGTCGTTTATGAGCATGCACAAGGGTTGCTAGGTAACAACTATCAACATATGAGTTAATACAGAAAGAAATGCAAGGTTAAGAGGCCCTGACCGGTGAAGCATATATACAACGGATCAATCATGACAGCTTGCTGACAGCTGTGCGGAACTGCATGCGGATTGGGGCCACCATGGGGTCTAACTGTAAGGAAGCCCCATCGAAAACAGCCGGGAACTCCCTGCAAATCACTGAAAAGTCTCTCAGCCCGCATTTAAGCACCCCCCGACCCTGTGATGCCCAGCAGCGCGAACCAGGCCCTGCCCAGCAGACTGACCAGATTTCCCTCGACCACTATCAAGTCCAACAGTCCCTCGAACCCCTGGAACTGTACCCGGAATGACCCCACCCCCCGGATAGGAACTGGGTTCCTTTGGAAGTCTACCAAGCTCAAGTGGGGTGGGAGCAAGCGGGGTCCCCCATTTGGGCAAAGTCTGCGAAGCGTGTCCACGGAAATGATGGATGCTCTCAGATTTTTTGGCAAAATCAACTCAACCGCCACCTCATTTATAACCCGTTTGATCTCAAACGGACCAATGTATTTCCAACCCAGTTTGCGGCTTGGTCTCAGCATTTTGATATTTTTTGTTGACACATACACCTTCTCACCAGGCTTCAGAGCCCAACCCTCCACCCTACCTCTGTCCACCTGTTTCTTGTATGTGGCCTTGGCCTCGTTTAATGTCTTACATAGAGACGGCCAGGCCTCCTGTAAAGTCTTACACCAAGCCTGTGCATCCCCCCCAGCCTCTATTTTCTCCCCTTGCAACATTGGGAGAGGTGGACTATCATAGCCATACACCGCTTTAAAGGGGGACATTCCAATTGACACATGGAAAGCATTGTTGTAACAGTATTCAGCCAATGGCAACAATTCACACCAGTTTGTTTGTTGATAATTGGTGAAGCACCGAAGGTATTGTTCCAATGTTTGGTTGACCCTTTCCGTTTGTCCATCAGTCTCTGGGTGATAGGCACTACTGAGCCCCCTCTCCACCTCCAGTAGTTTCATGACCTCAGTCCAGAACTTGGAAACGAATTGGGACCCCCTGTCGGATACCACTTTCTTAGGCAATATATGTAATTTTATCACATGTGACAGGAAAGCTTTCACCAAGGCCTTCGCTGTGGGTAGGGAAGAGAATGGAACAAAATGTGCCTGTTTGGAGAATAAGTCCACAATCACCCAAATCACCGTTTCCCCCCTGCTCAATGGCAGATCAGTTATAAAATCCATAGAAATCACTTCCCAAGGTCTGTTGGGAGTAGGCAACGGACATAGTAATCCAGGGGGTTTCCCCCCTCTAGGTTTGGTCATGGCACACAGTTGACAAGATTGTACAAACCTAGAGGTGTCCCTGCGCATGCAGGGCCACCAAAACTGTCGTTGTAACAACTGTAGAGTCTTGAGGAATTCAGAATGTCCCGCCCATTTAGAACCATGCGCCGCACCCATTACCTCCCCCCTCAACGAACTAGGAACAAACAGTTTATTTTCTTTGTACCAGCAACCATTCTCTCTTTGTTCACACCCTTCTTTCCCTTTCAAGATTTGTGACTCCTGGTCTGAGAGGGCCGATAGGAACCTCCCCTCCCATTCCATTGCTGGTGAAGGGGCCGGGGTTTTTTCCTGCGGCGCAGGAATGTTTGCAGCTTGGCTCCGAGTTGTCACCGCCCCTCCCAGCTGGGCTGGAGTGAAAATTGAGTCAATAACGATGTCTCTCTGGCTGGCATGTTGGGGAAGGCGTGACAGCCCGTCAGCCAGAGAATTCGCCACCCCAGGGAAATGATGACGTGTGAAGTTGAATTTGGAGAAGAAGTCAGCCCAATGCAATTGCTTCGCATTCAGGCTACGGGGTTTTTTTAGCATTTCCAAGTTCTTGTGATCTGTCCAGACCTCAAATGGGACCCTGGCCCCCTCCAGCCAATGCCTCCACGTAACCAACGCGAGGCGGATCCCCACCGCCTCTTTCTCCCACACTGACCAGCGACGTTCAGCCTCAGTGAATTTCTTGGAGACATATGCGAGGGGGTGCAATTTACCATCTGCCCCCTCCTGCAGGATGGCCCCCCCATAGCAACATCTGAAGCATCAGTTTGAACTATGAATTTTTTCGTCTCATCCGGATGTGCCAGCACAGGTTCAGAAGTGAACAGCGATTTTAAGGTTTGGAAAGCCCGCTGGCATTCCGGTGACCAAGCCAATCTGGCTCCAGGTTTCGTGGCCTCAGGTCCCCTCCCTTTCGTTTTCAGTAAGTCAGTTAATGGGAGGGCGACCTGGGCAAAGTCCTTGATGAAAGTCCTGTAGAATTGGGCAAAGCCGAGGAATGCTTGCAATTGCCTGCGAGTTTGGGGCACCTCCCAGCCCAGGACATCTTTCACTTTTTTCGGGTCCATTTCCAACCCTCCCGCCGAAATGCGGTAGCCCAAAAAGTCAATGTGAGTTTTATGGAATTCACACTTGGACAGTTTAGCAAAGAGTTTGTGCTTGTGTAACGTTTGCAGTACGTCCCTCATCAATTTCACATGTGAAGGGAGGTCGGGGGAGTACAAAAGCAGGTCACCCAAGTACACCAGGACCCCCTTGAACAAATGCTTATGCAGTACTTCATTTATTAAGTTCATGAATACCCCTGGCCCGCCCTGAAGACCGAAGGGCATGAGCAGATACTCAAACTGCCCCAACGGCGTGTTGAAAGCAGTCCGCTTCATCCCCCTTCTTGATGCGAACTCGGAAGTAAGCACCTTGCAAATCCAGTTTGGAGAAGATTTTCCCCTTTGATGCCTCTGCCAATAAGTCCTTAATCAGTGGCATGGGGTATGCATTGGTAGCTGACACCGCGTTAAGGCCATGGTAGTCTGTGCATAGGCGTAGCCCCCCATCTTTTTTCTTGCAGAATAACACAGGGGCCGCGAAGGGGGAAGAGGCGGGCCGGATAAACCCTCTTTCCAGATTTTTGTCAATGAATTTCTGCAGTTCCACTCTCTCTGCTGGCCCCATCGCGTAAATTATCCCTTTAGGAAGTTTGGCCCCTGGTATTAATTCAATCCGACAGTCTGAATTTCTATGCGGGGGCAATTCATCCGCTTCCTCCTCCCCAAATGCTTTCTGCAAGTCTCTATATTCTGGAGGAATGGATAATACCTCTTCCTCTGTGAGAAGGGCTGTGGGGAAGTCCTCCAGTGGTTTGCTCTCCCACTCGCCCTTCCAGACGTGGGTGAGGCATTTCTGGGAAACAAAATTCACTTTCCCCTCTTCCCATATGATGTGGGGGTCGTGTTGCCACAGCCATGGTGCTCCTAACACCAGGGAGAACCTAGCATTTGGGGTAACAATAAACGGTCTGTCTTCCCAATGACCTCCCACCCCCATTCTCAAAGGCATTGTCTTGTGCAGACAGGGTTGCTTCATGGGGGACCCATCCATTTGTGTGAATGTTATAGGGTCTTTTAAATGGGTTAATCCCGCTTCCAGTCCAGTTACTACAGCTGGATGGATTAAGTCTCTTCCACACCCCGAGTCAATTAGGGCTTTCACCTGCATGTGCGTCCCCAGCAAGGGATTTATTAAGGAAACAGTCACAAATAACAAGGAGGGGGGAGTGCTCACCACTCGAGGCGCGTTGCTCTTGGGGTCCTGTCGGGTTGCGCCCTCTACAACAGGACCTGGTCATTTCCCGAGGGCTCCTCTGGTTCATCACTCGAATCTCCCTCATCTTCTTCAGATGAAGCTTGCAAGGCTTTCATGAATTTGGGTTTGCCCATTGGTTTCCTCTTCGGGGTCGTCTTGGGTGTGCTCTGGCTGCTGCCTTCACTTGCCGGCTTCTTCCCACATTTGGCTGCAAAGTGGCCCTTTTCTCCGCATTTTAGACACAGACCTTGTTTCATCGTTGCTCTCTCTGCGCGTCCGGTTGCTTGTAGGTTTTCTGTTTCGGGTGAGGCGTGGCACTTCTCCCGCTCGACGCCGCTACATCCAGCCTGAGGGTGTTCTCTGCTTCTTGAATTCATGCCGTCAGGGACACCGGGTCTACTGATCTCAAGACCGTCTCTCTGATCTCCTGGTTTAATCCCAACCGGAAGAATTCAGCCAAAATGTGGTCTGGCCAGTCTGCCAGTTTGGCTGCATGGAGTTTGAATTCTGCTGCGTAGTCTTGCACCGTTTTCTTCCCTTGCTTCAGGGTCCGTAGGTAAGCCCTGGCTCTAGGAGCCGCATTCAAATCTTCAAACTGCCGCCGTAGTGCCCACATAAACGCCTGAATGTCTCTCAGTTCAGGGCCTCGGGAGGCGTGCAAGCTCACATACCACGTTGCTGCTGCTCCTCTGAGGCGGGCTGCTACCACATCGATTCGGCTGCTGTCATCAGAGAACAGATGTCCCGATCGATCCAGAAACTTTTGCACTCTGACTACGAAGGCAGGTCATCGGGGGTTCCCATCAAAAGTCGCTTCGATAAGATCTTTAGCTCTGGGCACCCCAGCCTGAGCTGCTGGCGGGCCCCCGGGTTGTTGAGGAAGGGGGGGAATTTGCTGCTGCTGCACTGGAACATGGGCTGGGGCCACCTGTTGCTGCTGTCCTGCTTGGACCTGCAGCTGGCCAGCCTGGGCTTGCCCCGCTCTGCGGTGTGCTTCATATTCCACCTGTTCGTAAACGTCTCGCACCAGGTGAGGCAGATTCTCGATCACCTCTCTCAGCGTGTGCTGTAAATCTCTCACCATACGATTCGTCTCATGCAGTTGTTCCCAAACTCCTTCCTCCGGGGCGATGCGATCTCTCCGGGTTTTTGATCTCGCTGTAACCCAGCTGCTTGTCTCAGCAAATTGATGGGCTGCTGCATTCCAGTCGTGGGAGCTTTCTCGCCTCCTTGCCCCTGTCAGCTCCTGTGACTGCCGAAGGCCCTCCGTGCCGAAATCGCTCCAGCTCGGGGGGGGGTGGTGTTCCTGGCCAGTCCGTGGAGACATGTACAGCGTCGCTGTCACCTTCTTGAGTCTGGTGGCCCCTGCAGGAGTACCCAGCGTAGATTTCTCAAGCCCGGCACCCTCCTCTGCGTCGAGGACCTTCAATTCGGCCCCATTCGGAACCTGTTCTTTGGATAGAGATTTCCCATCGTCTTCACTCATATCGGTGATGATAGATGTGGAACGATTTGGAATGGAAAGATTCTAAACAGTCTGTGAGGGTACCATCGATCAACGAGTCACTTCTCAGTCAAGAGGATGACTTTATTGAAAAGATGTTTCACTAACGAGGTTTCTGTTTAGAATGGCATACAAGGAATCAAGCAGGTTACATGAACAAAGTTCAAACAGACTCTATACCAATGGGACACTTTCCCGCCCGGGAAGAATAGCGCCAAAGTGTTGGGAAACATAACGGTCTATGTATTCCAAAACAATTTTGTTCCCATGCTCTGAATGATAGCAGTAGACTAAAGCGATCTTCCTTATCACCCACATGCCCTTGAAGTGTTTTGCGTTTCGCTAACAAGCTGGTCGTTTATGAGCATGCGCAAGGGTTGCTAGGTAACAACTATCAACATATGAGTTAATACAGAAAGAAATGCAAGGTTAAGAGGCCCTGACCGGTGAAGCATATATACAACGGATCAATCATGACAGCTTGCTGACAGCTGTGCGGAACTGCATGCGGATTGGGGCCACCATGGGGTCTAACTGTAAGGAAGCCCCATCGAAAACAGCCGGGAACTCCCTGCAAATCACTGAAAAGTCTCTCAGCCCGCATTTAAGCACCCCCCGACCCTGTGATGCCCAGCAGCGCGAACCAGGCCCTGCCCAGCAGACTGACCAGATTTCCCTCGACCACTATCAAGTCCAACAGTCCCTCGAACCCCTGGAACTGTACCCGGAATGACCCCACCCCCCGGATAGGAACTGGGTTCCTTTGGAAGTCTACCAAGCTCAAGTGGGGTGGGAGCAAGCGGGGTCCCCCATTTGGGCAAAGTCTGCGAAGCGTGTCCACGGAAATGATGGATGCCGCTGACCCCGAGTCCACTTCCATCGTGCAGGGGGACCCTTCGATCCGTACCGTTAGTTGGATCTTCAGGGTAGACTCTACTTTCGGGAGGCGTAGTACCTGTAGCGATGGTCGGTCTGTGAGGAGGTAGAGGTCGACATCTCTGCAGCCGTCTCGTGGGATTTGGCGGCCGGGCGGCGTGGCTGCACGGGAGGCTGCTGGTACCGGCTTCTCTTTGACCTGCAGACACAAGCGAGATGGCCCTGTTTCCCACAGGTGTGGCACGTTGCATCGCGGGAACAGCAAGACTTGCGCTCGTGTGCCTCGCCACAGCTGGTGCATGAAGGGCGCCCTGTGGGTTTCCCGGTGGATCCTGATGCCTCAGGACCTGGTGGCTTCTGGCGCGATGGCTGGCGGACGAGCCAAACGTCCTCCTCTTCCGAGTTCTCGGGGCCCGAGTCGGGGAGTACGAGGCGAGCTGCTGCTGGCTGACAATTTCAGTGAGAGGCCTCGTGGGCGATGGCGGGTTGGAGGGCAACGTCAAGTGTGATGTCGGCGGTCCCGATCAACCTTCTGCGCAGCTTCTGGTCGCTGAGGCCCCACGCGAATTGCGTTAGAAGGTTCTCCTCCACCTTTGTGAAGGTACAGCCCATATCCAGCTGTCGCAGGGCTGCCAGGAAAGCCGCGGCCGACTCGCTTGGTTTCTGGACGTGGGCCTGGAACTCGATTCGCTTGCCGAGTGTGGTTGGCCGGGGTGTGAGGTAGTTCATTAGGGCGTCGATGATCTCCTCGTACGAGCACTCAAGGATTGATCGAGGTGCAAGAAGGCTCTTAGCAAGGCGGACGGTATTCACCCCATATGTGCTTAGGAGAAGGGCTCGTCATTTGCCCGGATCGGATACTTCATTGTAGGCTAGATGGCAAGTCAATTGGTTGGTCCATGAGTCCCAGAGCTCGGGATGGGCTGGATCGTAGATCTCCAAGTTTCCCCAAGCAGAGGCCATGGCAAAGTGTTAGCGAGGAGCGGGGTTCCTTGAGGTGGTGCGCGTTGTGGTGCTGCTTGAGAGCGATGCTGGGCGCGTTGGCTGGAATGATGCTCGGTGCTGTGCTGGGATGCGAGCCAGGTTTGGCTCAGCGGGATCCCACCTTCGTCGCACTGAAAAGTAGTGGGTTCGTCGCATGAAGAGACGACGACATACTGTAGCACACGTTTATTGTACTTAACACAAAGACTAACCTTAACGGCTGGCAGGGCAAACTATATACATATCCACCCAGCAAACCCCCATTCCCATTGGAGGGTTTGAATGTCCCGCCAAAGTGGCTATTGGTTGGGGCTGGGGGATCCAGGATCCAAAGTTTCCATTGTTCTAGGATCCAAGGTATTACCTGTGCCGCGGACCCCTGGTGGCAGTCCGCGTACATAACAGTTGTTTTGCAAAATGTTTATGATTCCATTACAAATAAAAAAAACTATTGAGAAGAGGGGGAAATATTTTTAGAGCATGATAGAGGAGCTCCTAATTTACAGTTCATAGCATCTTAATATGCAGTATGGGGTTGTGCTGCAGACTTACTGGGATTAAGTGGTGCTGGATGCGAAATATAGTCATGGAACTTGCTGGACGACCTTAGGCCTGTTACTCTTTCTCAGCCTAAGCTACCTCACAAGAATAAAATGGAGGAGGGAAGAACAATGTACACTGCCCTTAAATCCTTGGAGGAAAGGTGGAATAAAAATGTGCTAAATAAATAAAGATGCACCAAAGACTACAAGGAGACAGAAGGAAAAGAATGGCCATTCTCCCTTTGAGAAAATAACCAGCAGTTAATCAAACGACATGGACATTTATATGAAATCAAGCTATGTTGACTTCACCAGTAACATACTGCCAGTGTGATGTGATAACCCAGTCCTTGTAAGGTAGATATTCAGGAGAAAAAAACCCATGGTCATTCTTATACTATTGAAGATTTTTAGAGGATGCACTAGGTCATGGGTAGGCGACCCCTAGCATGTGTTCCAAACAGCAGCATGCCAGATCATTTTGCTCAGCAAGTCAGCTCCTTTGCTCCACCTCAAAAGAAGGAGTACAGCAGAGTTAAGACAGAGGACAACTCTGGGGCATTTTAAAACCAGAAGCAGTAATATCAGGACTTCCTTTGGACCCACTTCCAATGAGTGCCAGAAGTACCAGGTTAACAGCTGGTGCTGTTACTGCTCAATCAGCAGATGTGGGAGGCTACCAGTCACATGTGTGATATTACCATACAGGCAGCAGAGACAGGTGGTTTAAGTTTGTCAAGCCCTGGATGGATCACTATGCATAGCTGAAGGCTGGTCCTACAAATCACAGGTAGTCCACAACATCCTTAAGTCAGAGCAGATTTTATTTCCCCTCTCCACAACTCTCAGCAAATTAAAAGCACAGAATACAATTAAGCAAATCCATTTTCACCAAAGATTTACAAAGCATCCTGTGGCTTTGAAAACTCATTTGAAGCAAAGGTTTCCCATGTATTCCCTACCCCACATATGTAAGAAATGTTTCCTCACTGAACTAATGCAAGCTACTTCCAGGCACGTGGAAGAAGTGGCGCTGCAGCAGCCTAATCACTGGCTCACAACTCTAAGGCCAGCAGCTTCTTTTTGCTCAGCAAGTCAGCAAAGGAGAGTTAAGTACAGCAGAGTTAAGACAGAGCACAACTCTGACCCTGTTTCCCCCTCAATCCTCCAAGTGCTCAGGAGCAAACTAATTTCTGAAGCAGCTAAATAGCTTGCTCACCACTTTAAGGCCAGTTGCTCACAAAGTAGTCGTTTTGCTCACAGCTTCATAGGACTCTGCAGCTTAGAGGGACTAAAAGCTGCTGGCTTCCCTGCTACCCCCAGACTCCGTTTGTGATCCCAGGAGGGATTTGCCCCATTCCTCCCTTGTTTCCTCCTTGCAGAGGAGCTGACCTGATCCTGTTTCTCCCCCTCTCCCCTCAATCCTCCAAGTGCTCAGGAGCAAACTAATTTCTGAAGCAGCTAAATAGCTTGCTCACCACTTTAAGGCCAGTTGCTCACAAAGTAGTCGTTTTGCTCACAGCTTCATAGGACTCTGCAGCTTAGAGGGACTAAAAGCTGCCGGCTTCCCTGCTACCCTCAGACTCTGTTTGTGATGGCAGGAGGGATCCACCCCCTCCATCCCTCCCTCCCTCCTTGCGGAGGAGCTGGCCTGATCCCGTTCCCCCCCCCCAAGTGTTCTGAAGCAAACTAATTTTTGCAGCAGCTAAATCGCTAGCTCACCTTTTAAAGGCCAGTTGCTCACAAAGTAGACATTTTACTCACAGCTTCACAGGACTCTGCAGCTTAGAGGGTCTAAAAGCTGCCAGCTTCCCTGCTGCCCCCAGATTCCATTTGTGATCCCAGGAGGGATCCAGCCCCTGGGGCTGCAGTGACACTTGAAGGGAGACATGTGGGCCCATGAAGGCAAGGTGTATGTGTGGGGAAGCAAGCAGGCAGGGGAAGGCAGGAGGGAGACCCCAGGCATAGGTGGGGGGGGGGAAGGGTTGCCTTTGAGCAAGCGGGCAAGGAGCTTGGCGTGCACGCCTCCCACCTCTCCTCCTCCTCTTGGTGCAGCAGCAGCAGGGAGTCAGAGAGGCCAATCCCTGTGGCGGGAGGGGGGGCGCCGGCCTCGCAGGGCTTTCTCATGCTCTGCGCTCCGGCAGCAGCAGGAAGGAAGGTGCCGGCCTTGCAGAACTTTCTGCGGGCCTTAACTTTGTGTGCATATTTTCATTGCGGTCTGGTTTTTCTGATTTTGTTTATGCAACTTTTAATGACTGGTCTCTGATTATTGGTATGTTGTACTTTTTATTTTGGTATTTTTTGTTGTATTGATAGACTGTTGGCCTCTTTGAAAGTCCCACAGCAACCTTCTGAGGTAGGTTAGGCAGAGACATTGTCTCAAGGCCAAGGTCACCCAGCAAGCTTCCATGGCAGAGATGGAATTTGAATCCAGTTGTTGTAGCTCTACTACATCTACTATACCATGTCAGGTATTAATCCACATTCATTAGGGTTGCCAGCTCCTGGTTAGGAAATACCTGGTGAATTTTGGGGTGGAACTTGAGGAGGGTAGGGTAGGGTTTGAGGAAGGGGGGGATTGCAATGTGGTTCTCTCTAAGCTGAGTTAGTGTGAGCTAGCTCACAGTTTTTCAGCCTCCGGCTCACACATTTTTGTCTTTGCTCAGGAAGGAAGGGCTCCAGAGCAAACTAATTTGTGCAGAAGCCAGAAGCTCACAAAGTAGAATTTTTGCTCACAAGCCTCCACAGCTTAGAGGGGACATATGACCCCATAGAGTTCACCTTCCAAAGCAGCCATTTTCTCCAGGCGAATTTATCTCTGTTTCCTGGAGATCAGTTGTAATCCCATGAGATCTCCAGCTACCTGGAGGTTGGCAACCCTACTTCATTCAACTAGTGACTGCATATAAATGCCATGTCACATGCCGACAGCAGCCACAGGGCGTAACCTAGAGTGGCTTCCATGTGGTGGCACTTTATTGTCATCAGCCCCAGTCACACAGGAGGATTTGCCCCGCGAAACGGACGGTTTGAGGGCACATCAAACGGGCACGATCATATGGCAACATCGGTCGGCCCGAAGAAGCGGATTTAAAAAGTACCAGCAAAAGGGTATTAGCAACTGGAAAACATGGGTTGCAGGTGAGCGTTGGATCGGAGAAGCAGAGTTAATCCGGCGCATCCGGCACGTGCATGCGTCCGTAGCACGTCTGATTGCACCATGCCGGTTCTTCCTGGCCTTTGATGCGCTTCAACATCGCCATGTGATCGCCGTATGCGCAGCACCTCGGGGAACCGTATGATTGCATTACCGTGCATCTTTTTCATACGGTGCTAAAATGCCTCCCTTCCACTGCGGATTTTCCTGCTCGTGTGACCGGGGCCACCAGTTCTGACAGAATCTCGTATCATCCAGATCCTGGCTCTGCTCAGGCATAGCACAAAGCCACAGTTTATTTTAAGTATGTTTAGCTTGTGAAACCTGGATTCGTCTCTTGGACTATCATTCAAATTCTGGTTTGCTTTTACAAGTGTTGGCTTCATTGCCTTTGTTCTTTCCCCTGCCTCTCCTGCAGAGATGGGGTGTGCATTATGATGAGGGTGGCACCAGGAAGCCAGCTAAGATGTCCACATTCATACAGCACACAAAAACATAGTTAAGATCAACTGTGGTTAAGTTTCAGATCCCAACCGACCCCATCTCTCCTTTGCTCTGGGTAAACATGCCATAATACATATATAGTCTTCAAGGTGTTATTTAGGCTACAGCTCAGTAATATGTCTACCCTTTGGAACCTAACGAACCATAGTTAATGAAACGGCTTGCGTTTGGATGAGCACATTAATCAGTTTAATTAAACCATGGTTCCATGTGACACCTGAACCAAGCCCATGACAATGAGCTCAATGCAGCGAGCTGCATGTCAATGCACTGAGTGTAGAGGGATCCCTGTAGCCTATGGATAGCCCAGCTTCCCCCTTCCATTCCAGTGAATGAGAGGCCTGTGAATGATTCCCATGTGTTTACTCAATCTCAGCTCAGTTAAGGAACATGAGCTCTAACAGGGGTTATTTCGTAGAAAAAGAGCTAGGGGGACTCATTAGCATAACTCATTAGCATATGCCACACCCCCTGACATCACCGGAAGTGTGTCCTCCCCACAGCCGGCGGCGACCTCCAGCGGGCACCAGCAGGGAGCTCCAGGCCCCGCCCTCCTGCACCTCACCCGGGGGGATGGCGTCCCCCCGCGTCCCCCCCCCAAATGACCCCTGATCTAAGTTCCTATTCCTTGACTAAGCCTCAGGGGGATCCCCATAACTGCGTGGAAGATGTTATTCTTCTTGATTTTAAAAGTACTCCATTCTTGTCTTAGATTTATAAAGACCAGCATGGATTACTTTGTTTTGAGACAAAAGCACTCTCCAAGAGCTCTCCTGTTCAGAAGACTTACTGGATGTGGCTGGGGATTCTCAGATAAGGCATGCTATATAGAAAATATGAGCCATAATATTTTTAAGTTCCAAGGTGCAACCCTGACTGAAATGAATTCCCATTCTGTGATGATAGAATGAGGAATGGTGATGGTGAAGATGACTTATTCCTCAGGCTGGAAGGTCTTGGGAGAAGTCCTCTAGCTCCTAACTGTCTCTTATGGATATGACTGTGGAGACTGAAAATAGATTTTTTTTTCCAAAGGGGGGTCCTCAAAGTGTGGTGATTTTGTCAACTCTGTTTAAGTGTTCTTTTGGATTTGTCTGCATGTAGAAAGGAAGTTAAACTCCTGCAGCTCTGTAGCCTTGATAAGGCAGGAAGGAGTAATGGGTACAGATCCCAGATTGTTCAGTGGCTATTATTTCGGAGGAGCGACTTTCTCTCACCGCCCCTTGAGGAAGAGGAAAGGCTACACTTATGCATTTCCTCGGTCTTTCTTCATGCTGGAAAAGAAGGGGGCGGTGGCGGTGGCATGGCGAGGGCGCCTGAGCAAGCCCTTCTCCGCCTCTAGAGCTCCCATTGTGGCCCGAGAGGGTTTGCTGTAGCCGGTCTGATTGGCTCGACAGAGACAGTGCCGCGGCTCCAGGCTCTCTCCGCCGGCGGTGGCGGGGCGGGCGCAGGGAGGCGGGAAGTGAGGCGAGCGCAGCGAGGAGGAGGAGGAGGAGGAGGGGGCGGCGGTTCCGGAGCCAGCGCGCCTGCCCGGCCAGTGGCGGCTGCGACGACGACGACGGACACGCTCGGGTGGGCAGGAGGAGGAGGAGGAGAAAGGGGGTCTCCGGGCCGGGACGGCCGGGCCCCATGGGCGGGTGTGTGGGTTCTCACCACGACTCCTCGGGCAGCCTCAACGAGAACTCGGATGGCACCGGAGGTGAGAGGAGGAGGGAGGCGGCGGGAAGGGACTGGGGCGGGGAAAGGGGGCGAGGCACCGCGGCTCCTTTACGGCGAGGAGGGAAGGCGGGAGGGGCCCACCATCCTTCTCTTTCGCCATCATTCCTCTTCCTCACAGACTAGTCCTTCCCTACCCCCTCCCTAGAGAGGGCGCCTCCCACCCTCCCGCCTTCCTGGAGGTCCCTCTTTCAACTTTCCATAAGTAAAATGGTTGCCAGGCGTCCGCCTTGTGACACGGGGGGGAGGGTGTTAGTGCAGGTTGGGGCACCGGGCGGCACGCAGGAGGTGGAGGATACTCCTTTCTCCCCACTGCCCTCCAGTCGCCCAGGTAGGAGAAGTGCTTTCAGTTCATCAGTGTCTCCATCAGTCAGGTACGACCCACTCCTAGCTTTGGGAAAAGAAATGAGAATTCTTTTTTCTGTCCCTTTGGCTTTGCTTAACTCGAGGTACAGCAGATCTGAAAGTCTTGGAAAACAAGTTTTCTTGTAAATATGGCTTTTCTTCCAACTACTTTACCCTCTGGCATTGCACTACACACTTAGCATAGGAACACACTTGTGTTAGGGAATGAAACTCCCTAACACTCCCTACTGGAAATATTCATCTTCCTTCAGCAGTGTAAATTCAGTAGTAGTAGTGTAATTGATGTTTTACTTGTTCTTCAACTTTTTGTATGGTAATCAAGGCAGTGATAAAGGGTTGTGTTCTTCTAGGTGAGATGTTTGTCGTCTTCCGTCTGTGAAAACCCCTTGCTTGCTATTTAAGGCTATTTATTTATTTATCATTCAACTTATACCCTGCCCTCCCCACTACGCAGGCTCAGGGCGGCTGAGGTTAATTTTCCTAGTTCTTTTCCAATGCACTTGTGATGCATTTTTCTCCTTTGTCCTGATTTAAATTATTAGAAATATATAGTAAGACTTTTATTTTTCTAATTGAGCAAATAATGTGGCAAAATCATATTTGCATTCTTCATCAGTTATGTAGTGACTGAAATAACCGTTTTTAAAGTATTTTTCTTTGCAGTAGATTGTAGATATACCTTGCCTTGTTTTCAGCATCTTGAGAATGGGTTCTATTGTTAGGTTCATTTTTATATGCCAGGGTGTTATGGTTCATAAAACTACTTTATAGAATAATTGACATTCAGGGATGGTATCTTTATGGGATACATTTCTGAATTATCAGAGTTGCATGGATTTCATTACCCACATCCACCTGAACTTGTAAAATTTGAAAAGACCAACTTAGGCTGCGGTCACACAGAGCGTTAGCCATGCTACAGAGATGGAAGATAGATGGATTTTCCGGGCGCGATCACACCACAACATCTGGGAAGCGTAGAGCTCCTGTGGCGAACCCGAGGCTTCCCGCCGAAGATGCGGCTTAAAAAACTAGTATCTCCGAGGTACTAATTTCCGGAAACCGCGGGGCAAGGGAGGGCATCTGATCGCGTTTCCGGTTCACACATTTTTTGTCTCCGCTCAGGAAGGGATGTGGCTCCAGAGCAAACTGATTGATGCAGCGGCCAAATGGCTCGCTCACCACTTTAATGCCAGGAGCTCACCGGATTTTTGCTCGCAAGACTCTGCAGCTTAGAGGGCGCATTGGTGGCCACCCTAGGACGGCCACGCCTTGGCACGACAATGCTCCCTCCCTCCCGTGGTGCATGGCTTACTTCTAAGGAGACCTGGGGAGGGGCTTTCCGGCTGCTGCACTGCTTCTCCTGGCTGTTGCTTATCCGGAGCCTTCCCTGTTCGCCCTCCCCCTCTCCCCGGACACGCATGCGCGCGCGCAGAGCCCCCTCCTCTTTTCCGTACCCCCCACACTCCTGGCTCAGCCTGCTCGAAAGGAACTCTCTGCACCGGGCGGCAGAGGGAGAGGTGCACGGGGGCATGGCGGGAGGGCGGCCCGGCTGAAGCTCCTCCTGGAGGGGACCGGATGGAGGACACAGTTTGCATTCCTCTGCAGCCCTGGAAGGGGTTAAACCCATGTGATTGGCACCTTCCCCATAACCACGGGACCTCGACGGGACGTCTGATCGCGCAGCCGCGCGTTATTTTGCTCCGGTGCAAACAGCCACGCTTCCCCCCTGCATTTTCCAGCCCGTGTGACTGGAGCCTTAATTAGGTTATCAAAACCAAGGTCAAGGGAGTATAATGTAAAATTAACTGGGCTTAAATAAAATTCAGTGAAGGCTGTCGTACACTTGAAGCCATTAATTGGGAGTAGATGGTTTATCATGCTTATGTAATGTTATCCATTGTTGAGAAACTGCTGCACACTAGCTTAGTATTATGAGGCAGGCAAGGTCATAGGAGAAACACCCTAAACTATAAATTTCCTTACTTTTATTTTATCTTTGTGATCTAGCAACTTTAGTGCAGGATAAAAATCAGCCAAGAGTTAAAATTCTTAAGCAGAGAGTATAGTTTATTTTGTTGCTGTTCAATCGAACAGTTGAGTCTGACTCTTCGTGACCCCATGGACCACATCATGCCAGGCCCTCCTGTCTTCTGTTGTCCTCCGGAGTTTGCTTAATTTCATGTTCGTTGCATCGATAACACTGTCTAACCATCTCATCCTTTGCCGTTCCCTTCTTCTTTTACCTTCAATCTTTCCCAACATCAGGGTCTTCTCAAGTGAGTGCTCCCTTCTCATTTGGTGGCCAAAGTATTTGAGCTTCAGTATCTGGCTTTCCAGGGACAGTCAGAGTTGATTTCTTTTAGGGTTGACTGATTTGATCTCCTTTCAGTCCAAGGGACTCTCAAGAGTCTTCTCCAGCACCATAATTCAAAAGCATCTATTCTTCGGTGCTCGGCCTTCCTTATAGTCCAACTTTCGCAGCCATACATTACTACTGGGAATACCATTACTTTGACCATACGGACTTTTGTTGGCAGAGTGGTCTCTACTTTTTATTATGCTGTCTAGGTTTGCCATCACTTTCCTCCCAAGGAGCAGGTGTCTTTTAATTTCATAGCTGCAGTCACCATCTACAGTGATCTTGGATCACAGGAACATGAAGTCTGTCACTGCTTCCATGACTTCCCCTTCTATTTGCCAAAGAGTGATGGAGCCGGATGCCATGATCTTAGATTTTTGATGTTGAGTTTCAAGCCAACTTTTGCTCTCTCCTCTTTCATTCTGAGCAAGAGGCTCTTGAGGTCCTCTTCACTTGCTGCCATTAGAGTGGTATTGTCTGCATATCTGAGGTTGTTGATGTTTTTCCCAGCAATCTTAATTCCGGTTTGTAATTCATCCAGGCTGGCATTTCATATGATGCAGCCCTGGAAGGGGTTAAACCCATGTGAATATAAATTAAATAATACCATCCCTGAATGTCAATTATTCTGCATATAAATTAAATAAGCAGGGTAACAATATACATCCTTGTCGTACTCCTTTTCTGATGCTAAACCAATCAGTTGTTCCATATCCAGTTCTAACTGTCGCTTCTTGACCCTTATACAGGTTTCTCAGGAGACATGTGAGGTGGTCTGGTACTTCCATCTCTTTAAGGACTTCCCATAGTTTGTTGTAATCCACACAATCAAAGGCTTTAGCATAGTCAATGAAGCAGAAGTAGATGTTTTTCTGGTACTCCCTTGCTTTCTCCATAATCCAGCAAATGTTGGCAGTTTGATCTCTAGTTCCTCTACCTCTTCAAAGCCCAGCTTGTATTTCTGGCAGTTCTCTATCCATGTACTGCTGAAGCCTAGCTTGTAGGATCTTGAGCATGACCTTGCTAGTGTGTAAACTGAGTGCAATTGTGCGATAGTTGTTTTTTTTTTGAGCCCCCGGAGGGGATTTTTTATTATTTTTTATTTTTTAAATCAAACTACAAAACTACTA
>NW_015164828.1:20487-27774 GCF_001447785.1 Gekko japonicus
GAGAATCTCACCACAATTTCCCCAGGCAGATTATTTTTCTTTATGTAGCCTGAATATTATCTATAGACCACATCCATGTCGTTGAGCAGCGATTCCACCTTCATTTCTGTCACTGGGGCTAGTGATTCACTCATCACTTCTTTAAGATTCTCCCCCCTGTTCTCTGGCATGCCCTGGAAGCAAAGAATCATGTTGGCCTTTTCCATTTGCACTTGCAACAGTTGATCTTCCATGGAGATTTGTTTCCTTTCCAGTTTTTGCACTTTTTTCTTCACCTTCTGGGTAGTTGCAGCCACTTCCTTCACCTTCTCAGTATCTTGCTTCATTATTTGTATCATATCGTTTATTTGGGTTTGTTGTGCAGTAATACTTTGAGTCACTATAGACATCTGTTCCTTGAAGTTATTCAGCTGTTCCAGCAGAGGGTGCATATATTCCGCTATAGACTGGTAGCTTCCGGTTTCAGGCTCTCAGTCCCTTTCGCAATTTTTTAAAAAGTCTCTGAATGTGCGCTTGACTGCTTAGATTTGCTTTGGTAAGTACTTCTAGGCAGTTTCCTTCGCGTTTTCTTCCACTCCCCCCCTCGATCGCTAAAAAGTTCATGCGCATGGGAGGCGTCCCTCCCCCGCTCGCCTTTTTCCCGTTCGGTGGGGTGGGGTGGGGAGCTATCTTTTTCCCTTTAATAAACACTTCAACACTGACTCACATTCATAATTGGTCATTCGAACTCGCTTTCAGCTTTAATTTCTGCCGCTCAATCTCCTACGCTTGCCCCGGTCAGCGTCACTAAGTCCATTCGGTCTCACAGCACGGAGAACTGTTGGAACGAAGAGGCGCCTCAATTCTCCGGCATTTCGCCCTCGAAGAGGCAACCTCTTATAAGTTCCATGGCCAGGGTCCCTTTGCCGGGCCCCTGGGGGGGGGGTAAGCAAGCCTGCGCACCCCCTCCTTTGGCTGGAGCGCAGCTTCACCCCTGGGAGGTCCGGGAGGTGAGTCTGCTAGCGTGCCGCCATCAACCGGAAGTCCAATTGTGCGATAGTTTGAACATTCCTTGGCATTGCCCTTCTTTGGGACTGGAATGTAAACTGATCTTTTCCAATCCTGTGGCCACTGTTGCGCCTTCCAAATTTGCTGGCAAATTGAGTGCAGCACTTTAACAGCATCATCTTCTAAGACTTTGAATAGCTCAGCTGGGATACCATCACCTCCACTACCTTTGTTGTTAGTAGTGCTTTCTAAGGCCCATTTGACTTCGCACTACAGGATTTCTGGCTCGAGGTTAGTGAACACACCATCGTGGTTGTCAAGGACATTGAGGTCCTTCTTGTATAGTTCTTCTGTGTATTCTTGCCATCTTTTCCTAATTTCTTCTGCTTCTGTTAGGTCCCTACCATTTTTGTCCTTTATCATGGCCAGCTTTGCATGGAACGTTCCCTTGATTTCTGCAATTTTCTTTTTTCTTGATTTCTCCAATTTTCTTGTTTCTTGTCCATTCAGGAAAGCCTCCTTATCTCTCCTTGCTGTTTTCTGGAAATCTGCATTCAGTTGAGTAAATCTTTCCTTTTCACCTTTGCCTTTCGCTTTCCTTCTTTCCTCTGCTATTTGTAAAGCCTCATCAGACAGTTACTTTGCTTTCTTGCATTTCTGTTTCTTTGGGATGCTGGTGATTGCTGCCTCCTGTACAATGTCACGAACCTCCATCCATAGTTCTTCAGGCACTCTGTCTATCAAATATAGTCCCTTAAACCTGTTCTTCACCTCCACTGTATATTCATAAGAGATGTGATCTAGGTCAAGCCTGAATGGCCTAGTGGTTTCCCCAGCTTTCTTCAGCTTAAGTCTGAATTTTGCAATGAGCAGCTCATGATCTGAGCCACAGTCCGCTCCAGGTCTTGTTTTTACTGACTGTATAGAGCTTCTCCATCTTTGACACCAAATGATTCTCCATCTTTGACACCAAATGATATAGTCAATCTGATTTTGGTGTTGCCCATCTGGTGATGTCCATGTGTAGAGTCGCCTCTTAGGTTGTTGAAAGAGAGTGTTCGCTATGACCAGCGTGTTCTCTTGACAAAACTCTGTTAGCCTTTGCCTGGCTTCATTTTGTTCTCCAAGGCCAAACTTGTCCATTATTCCAGTTACCTTTTGACTTCCTACTTTAGCATTCCAGTCCCCTATGATGATGAGGACATCTTTTTTTGGTTTTAGTTCTAGGAGGTGTTATAGGTGTTCATAGAACCGGTCCACTTCAGCCTCTTCTGTGTCAGTGGTTGGGGCATAGACTTGGATTACTGTGATGTTGAATGGTTTGCCTTGGATTCGAACCGAGATCATTCTGTCATTTTTGAGATTGTATCCCATTACTGCCTTTCGCATTCTCTTGTTGGCTATAAAGGCCATGACATTCTTTCTACGAGATTCTTGGCCACAGTAGTAGATATAATGGTCTTCTGAGTTAAATTCGCCCATTCCTATCCACTTTAGTTCACTGATTCCCAAGATGTCGTTGTTCAGTCTTGCCGTCTCATTTTTGACCACGTCAAGCTTACCTTGATTCATAGATCTTATATTCCAGGTTCCTATGCAGTACTGTTCTTTGCAGCATTGGACTTTCTTTTCACCATCAGACACATCCACAACTGAGTGTCTTTTTGGCTTTGGCCCAGTGGCTTCACTCTTTCTGGGGTTACTTGTACTTGCCCTCTGCTCTTTCCCAGTAGCATATTGGACCCCTTCCGACCTGAGGAGCTCATCTTCCGGCGTCATGCCTTTTAGCCTTTTGTTACTGTCCATACTGGAGTAGGTTGCCATTTCCTTCTCCAGTGAATCACACTTGGTCTGAGTTCTCTGCTGTGGCCTGTCCATCCTGGGTGGCACTCCACGGCATAGCCCACAGCCTCATCAAACCACGCAAACCCCCTTGTCACGTCAAGGCAGTGAGAGACATAGTTTTATAGTGTATTGTTATACTCACTGTTGTATCATTATACTCAGTCAAAGTTTAAAAACTGAGCAATTTCAGTGGAATAGTATCATTTTCTTATCCCAGATTTATCTATCACTGTCTTGTACATATACATATCTATGTACACATTGTATATCATTGCACATTTTGGGGCAAATAGCTTACTCTAACCAACCTATTTTGGAATATTTAATTCATTTTTTTATTCATAAAACCTAAGCAGTCACTATGAGCTAGTCTGCTCAAAATAATTTTAACATACCAGTCAAGATGTCGAAGTACAGCTTTCTCTTATTTCTCAAATCTGGAGCTTTTAAATATGTGACTGTGCTAAAGGGCAATCTAATTAAAAATCGTACATGGGAACCAGCAGAAGCTTGAAGTTTCAACTGGACTGCCCAGAACACTAGAGCACAAGTGCTACTGAGGCTAGGCTTGACAACCCACCAGGTCACTACTGTCTTTAATTTCACATACTGTGCTAGTTTGCAGAATATCAAGTTACAGGCTCCTCTAAATTGCTACAACCAGATCTTAAGCATTAGGAAAACATTTTAGAAGCAGCTCTCAAACCAGAAGCAGAGATCACTCATGCAATTGTATGCAGCCCAGAGGTAATGAGAAGTTATTAGTGTTCATTAAATCACCACTGATCAATGCAGTTCCTGAAATAATCCCTTTCTCTTTTAGTACTTCCATCAAAGACACACTATACTGTAGACTTTGAAAGTCGTCAAAATCAGCTGGATGTCACGTGTATGATAAGTATGTGGGAGTGCGTATGGCATAAAAATGTCAGGATATGCTGGTACTTTGGTGTCATTTTCTCATCTCTTAGTGTTTTTCCATTATACTACTGGATTTCTTACAGGAAGGAGGAGGTGATTTGTCCAGTAGAAGGGAAAGAAGAATACAGGCTGATATTCATATAGTGAATGGCTGTTTGTTGGCACGGGTGTTAAAAGTTGTCTCATTTTGTCTCACCTGATCTGCAAGGGAGGAACTTCTTCCAGCTTCAGTCACTCGGAGTGCTTGCTGTTCAGTTCTGTTCAGCATCAGTTTTGTTTGCAAGGAGGCTAAATGCTGTGCCTGATATTCACACAGGCATAAATTTGGCTCCTATCCCAATGAAACTACATCTGTGACTATTAAGATTACATTTGTATGAACTGTGGCCCAAAGTTTTGTCAGTCTGTCCACTTAGTGGGCAGTTTGAGTGCTAAAGTGCCAGCCACTGGGATTCTTAGGCCCCGGTCACACGAGAGGTTTTGGGCCGGGAGAGGGTCGGATTGGGGCCGCAGCTGAAAACCCCACAGCAAAAATGAACCACCTACCGAGGTGGTTCATCCAGGAACTCCGCATCAAGGCTGGCCGTGGGATCACCTGCTCACACATGCGCAGTTCGGCAGCCTCCCCCTCCCGACCGTGTCTTCCTCCCCAGCATCTGATCGTGCCAGGGAGCAACGGCGCCGCGGCTCAGGGGATCCGTGGGATCCTGCCGCGGTGTCTCTATTTTGGTGCGGCTCTAATTAGCCACACTTTGGCCGGTGTTTTCCCTGCTGTGTGGCAGGGACCTTAGCTTTTTATCTTAGTAAGCTTTACCACATGTCATGCATTCCTATCTTGCTGTGCTTTAGGTTCTTTTACTTTTGCCTGATGTGTCACTGTTTTGTTTATTCCAGCATTACTTAAATATATTATCTGCTGAAGTGGACGGTGTCTTAAATTTTGTGATCAGTTTTACTTTTCCCTTTTAGATTTTTGTTGACAAATGAATTGCTGTTGATTTGGATTTACTTCCTTTTAAGATTTACGTATGTTTACTTTTCTTTCCTCAGAATTCATGAGTACATTATTTGTTTAGACTAGAGAGCTGACATCTAAATTTTTGACTGCAGATTAAACTTTTGGGCTGTAGTTGCTTTGCTGCTGTTCTTTCTGATACATGCCTAGCCCCTGTTCATAGTACAAAACTCTTCACCAGTTCAATTATGTGTGTAGTCATCATCAGGTCTCCTGAAGTACACCTAGATCAATGATGAGTATTCTGGAAAAATTAGAATTGGATTGTTTTTAGTAAGTTATCTAATGCCCTAAATAGTGTGATTAAAGTTACCATCTTTATTTTGACGTAGTTTGTAAACAAAATTTAAAAAGCATCTCTTTAATTTTATACCCCAATACCAATGAAGTGAAATATTTGATTATGGGGTAAAGTAACAAACCAAGTGTGGTTTAAATGAGTTATTCACATAATAAATTTGTTTGGAAATTAACACACCAAACAAATATTGCATGGTATGCCAATCTATATGGTTGTCCAGTCATCTACTTTACATGTAAAATCTTCATTGCTTGATACTAAGTTAAGACCATAACAACAACAAAAAGCAAGGTGAAATATAGCCATTGGCCTGTAATTTAATTGTCTGTTCAGAACAAAATCAGTGTATGTTAGGTAACTGATTTGTTCAGCAATACCAGTCGTATTGGACACCCATTATGAGTTGGAAGGGCACAGAAGAGTTGCGTAAAGAAATGTGTTTCTTTTACTGTTTAATTAGCCTGTGTACAGACTTGCTGATCCTGAAATGATTCCCTTTTTATAGTGAACTGATAAGGCCATTGCAGTGAAAGTGAATGAGAACCAGTGTTATGTAATGGTAAGTGGATGAGAACCAGTATTGTGTAATGGTTAGAGACCCGGGTTCAGATCCCTACTCTGTCATGGAAACGTGCTTGGTGACCTTGTGCCAATTATACACTCTTAGCCTAACCTACCTTGTAGGTTTGTTGTAAAGATAAAACAGATGAGAATGATGTGAGCTGCTTTCTTCCCCACAGGGAAAAAGGCAAGGTATAAATGAAGTAAATAAATATCACGTTCTTGGATATGCACTGTGGGGTTAGAAATGTGTTAAATGTTTTTGGAGTCGCTCCAAAATGTCATAAATTTGCCTTTAAGCAAGCAGACTCCAAGGAAATCAGAGCTTTACTTTATAGCTGAATTTCTGAATTTGAATTGAACTTGTTTGTAAAAAACACAGTTTCACTTGAAGTGACGAAGATTTAACAGTAAAACTTCTTGTTGGTGTTTTATCTAAGGGGTTGTGGGGACTGTACCCTTGAGTTTCAGTGAAATTATGTAGCAAGGCTTTTAATGAGTATTTGTGTGTACACTCTAGGCCAAGTGGCGAAGAGTTGACAATCCTGGCCTCACTTTTCTTGATTTTAGTTGTTTGAATATGTTCTATAATGATAGCTGAAGTAGCAAAGTACGCTGGAGCTGTAAAATGCCTAAACACTATTTCTAATGCATTTCTATTTGGTATTAAATTTGTTCATCTTTTAGGACAGTTTATACAAATGTGTCTCAGAATAGCAATTGTGCATTATTTATTGTAAAAGAAGCTTTCCACAGTAACATTACACACTAGCGTTACTTTTAACTTTTGGGGTAATGCCGATTGCCCAATAGGATGGCTTATGTTGTTTCTACTGAGCAGTTCTCTGTGTACATTAGCATGTTGCTTCATCAATGCAGGCCATTCATTTATTCTATTAAATGATTTAAAAGTTCTTATTTCCCTGTAGTCTGCAAGCTCCACCCCAGCTATGCTTCCAGTAACTCCAGCAATTACTGTGTGTACTCACTTTTTGCTTGGAACAAAAGAAATAAACAGACTTTTAAAGTCTAGTGGGGGATTTCCAGTTCTGAAAGCGGTGAAATTTTCCACTCCGTTGTTAAGCACATACAATGAAGACAAGGAGTTTTAAAGGTTTATAGTTATAATAAAAGATCTTTCACAACTTGTTGTTCTCTTCATGAACTGAATGTTTAACAGCAATGACCCACTTTCTGTTACAGAAACTGTGCTCCCCTTATGTTAACAAAGAATAGCAGTACATGGGATACAAATTACTGTAGCATTGAGGCTCTTACTGGAGAACCACTACAGAGGTAGCCTAAATGAGTCGATTGCTTAAGGTTTGTGCAGCTGTTCTAGCAAAGAGGTTAAAAGTGATCTCCAAGGCAAAAGTAAACATTTCAGTAGTTTTTGTGTGTATATTGAAGAGAGGTTGTGGTGCTTAAAAAGTAGAACTATGCCCACTGAAAGTGTGTGGATGAGTAGTTTGGAAAAAGTTCCTTGAGAAATAATGTTTTAAAAGTCTGCAAATAATATAGGTCAGTTTCTTTCCAAAGTAATTTGTCTGGTTGACTACAGCTTATTAGTAGTGAAGATTACTTCAGTTGGAACACCAGGTTGTAATAAAGAAAATGAAAATAAAATCAAACAAGTGGAGGCCCGCAAGAAACTTGC
>NW_015164829.1:0-6456 GCF_001447785.1 Gekko japonicus
ATCCAATCTCCTCCTCCTCCTCCTTACTGTATCTGTCCATCCATCCCCCTTTTGAAGCCAGTTTGGTGTCATGGTTAAGTGTGTGGACTCTAATCTGGGAGAACCGGGTTTGATTCCCCACTTCTCCACTTGCACCTGCTGGATGACCTTGGGCAAGCCATAGTTCTGATCTGTTCTTGAAAAAAGAGCAGTTTGTGTCAGAGTTCTCTCAGCCCCGCCTACCTCACAGGGTGTCTGTTGTGGCGAGGGGAGGGGAAGGAGATTGTGAGCCGCTCTGAGACGCTGAGTGAAGGGCGGGGTATAAATCCAATCTCCTCTTCCTCCTCCTCTTCGTCTTCTGGGATGCTGTAAGAGGCAGAGCCATACATACGGAGGGAGCCCAAGGTAAGGGGGGAAAGGGGCATTTAAAAAAAAAAAATACCCCGAGGGAAGAGATGTAAGAGAGAACAGAAGCCAGACTGTGGTGCCCGCTGCCACTAAAACCCTGCTATTTCAGTCTGCCCAGCCAATCAGCTCTTCAGTGGCCAATCAGAAGCCCTGTTGGGGCAAGTGCCTGGCCCCGCCCCGCCCACTTTCTGACAACACTTTGGTAGGCACCAGGAAAGGTGTGGGCGGTGCTATCGTGCCCACGGGCGCTACGTTGGGGACCCCCGCTCTAGGGTCTCTTGACTGCAAATGACACCTAAAGACTCAACGATTCATTAGGCAGAGAATTTGAGCGTGTCCAGAAGAGGGCAACCAGGATGGTGAGAGGGTTGGAATCCAAGTCTTATGAGGAAAGGCTGAAAGAGTCGGGTCTGTTTAGCCTGGGAAAGAGGAGGCTTAGAGGGGACACGATTGCAGTCTTCAAGTATCTGAAGGGCTGTCATGGAGAAGATGGAGCGGATCTATTCTCTCTTGCTCCGGATTGCAAGACTAGGTCTAACGGGTAGAAATTACAAGGGAGTCAATACTGGCTGAATATCAGGAGAAACTTCCGAACTGTAAGGGTGGTTGAGCAGTGGGACAGTCTGCCTCGGGAGGTGGTGGAGGCTCCTTCGCTGGATGTTTTCAAGCGCAGGCTGGGCGACCATCTTTCGGGTATGTTGTAGGCAGGGCTATTTTGGGGCAGGAACGCACAGGAACGGAGTCCCGGCTGGCTCCCAAGTTGGCCACGCCCAGCAGGAACTCATTAGCATAACAGGCCACACCCAACAGCAGAAACTCATTAGGATTGGCTACAGTAGGGGTGTGTGGCCTAACATGCAAAGGAGTTCCTGCAACAAAAAAAGGCCCTGGGTTTTGACAACAGACAAGGTCAACAGAATAAGAAGGGAAAGGTGGGTGTGGCTGGATGAGCACACTTCTGGTAACATGGGGGTGCAGCCTAATGTGCTAATGAGCTGTGCTGTCAGGGGTGTGGCCCAATATGCTAATGAGTTCCCACTGTTGGGTGTGGCCTATTATGCTAATGAGTTCCTGCTGGGCTTTTTCTACAAAAAGGGCTCTCTTTTGGCTGTGCCACTCCAGAGTGCCGGGGGTTGGACTAGATGACCTGCAAGAGCCCTTCCAACTCTTAACATTTTGTGATTCTATGATGCTGTGAGTCAGAGAGAGGCCACTTCATCTGATGCATGAACAGACGTACAAACGGGTCTGGGGACGACATCCTTAACAAGGGGAACGAAAGGGGTCAGGCCTTTCATATCTCTTTGCCCCTCCCAACGGCAAACAAGGTCCAGTTGCAGGGAGAAAAATCACCTGGCTATGCAAAATGAAGGAAAGGATGCAAAGTATGCTTAGCTTATACAGGTGTCTGCATCTTCCGTTTCTAGCAGCGGCTTTGCTATGGGAGGGGGGGAAGAGCTGGTTTCTCCATCTTTGATCCCTCTGACAATTTCCCGCGGCCTCAGATGGCAGGAAGGGGGGCGGCGGAAGGGAGCGGTTCTGAGCAGAAACAAGCGGCTGAATTTTTGGCTGCCGGGTTCCAGTTTAACGAGACTCATTCCAAAGGCTCACACGGGGTCCGGACAAGGTTCGGGGGGAGGGGGGTCCCTCCTGGCCTGTTCAATCCGGCCCAGCTGCGTAAAACGGGGCATGTGATTTTCCAGGGCGGTCGGTTCCCATTAGCGTTCCTGGACAATGATTTCTGCTGTCATCTGGATGCCACAGTCCGGAACTCTTCGTGGCCATTAGAGTCACGCAGAGCTGAACGTGGAAACCGAAGGCAGAAATGCTGTGGAAACGGAAGGGCGGGTCGCTCCGGATTGTGCAATGCAGTGCAGGGGAAAAACTTTGAAACCTGCTTTGGGGAGGGGCTGTGGCTCAGTGGAAGAGCCTCTGCTTGGCATGCAGAAGGTCCCTGGTTCAATCTCCAGCATCCTCAGGTAAAAAGACCCGGGAGCTGGTAATGCGAAACACCTTTATCTGAGACCCTAGACAGCTGCTGCCAGTCTGAGTAGATAATACTGACTTTGATAGACCAGAGGTCTGATTCAATGTAAGGCTCAGCCAAATGAGGGGCTATGGCTCAGCGGCAGAGTATCTGCTCGGCTTGCAGAAGGTCTCAGGTTCAATTCCTGGCATCTCCGGTTCAAAGGACCACTAGCTAATAGGTTAAAGACCTGTACCTGACTCCCCACAACAGACACCCTGTGAGGTAGGTGGGGCTGAGAGAGCTCTGACAGAAATGGCTCTTTTCCAAGGACAGCTCTGACCAGAACTTGTGACTGACCCAAGGTCCTCCAGCAGGTGCAAGCGGAGGAGTGGGGAATCAAACCCGGTTCTCCCAGAGTCCGCCCACATGACCACGACACCAAACTGAGATCCAGTAAAGAAACTCCTGCGAGTGCTGCCCCCTTTGCAGTTAGATTAGAGGTCCCTGATGTAATGCTAAGGGCACCGTGCTGTCTACAAACACCTTTCCTGGTAGTGGTACCCACCCTGTGTTTTTAGAAAGGGGGTGTAGAAAGAAGAAGGGGCTGGATTTAAACCCCACCCTTTACTTGGAGTCTCAGAGCGGCTTACAATCTTCTTCCCATTCCTCTCCCTGCAACAGACACCCTGTGATGTAGGCGGGGCTGAGAGAGCTCTCTCAAGGACTGCTCTTGAGAGAACAACTCTGAGAGAACTTGTGACTGACCCAAAGTGGACCCAGCTGGCTGCATGTGAAGAAGGGGGGAATCTAACTCTGTTTTCCCAGCTTAGAGTCCTAACCACTATGCCAGACAGGTGAGTCTCCTGCCCAGCAGGGCTTCTGATTGAGCATCGGCAATCTGATTGGCCGCGCATATTAAAATAACGTTTTGGCCGCAGCTGCCACCACCGTATCGGTTTTATTCCCTCCCATTGCTCTTTCCCAGTATGATTTTTGTTAAAAATGTCTCCACTTCTTCCCTCTTCTCGGGCTTTCTGCGTATCTCCACCTCCCGTCGTGACCCTTTTGCGGTTGCCCGGGCCTCCCACGGTGGCCATTTTGTGGTTGCGCCCACCACTCTGTGTCGGAATACCAAAGGTGCTCACAGGCTCCGAACGTTTGGGGACCCCTGAATGAGTCTGCATTTGACAACAGACCATTTCCCATCGCTTGTCTCTGTTCATGGGGCTCATTCCTGTTGGAGAAGCTTCACTTAGGCAGGCTGTTAAGATGCTTCTTTCGAAGGCAGGCTTTTAACTTCCGAGTGCAGTGGGATTGCTTTTAGCTCCTCTGCCGCTGAGATAATGCTGTTGATTTAGTTTTTGTTATTATTTTTTTTGAATGCGTTATTTTTAGTTTTAAATATTCCTCCTAGCTGCGCTGGAGACTCTTCCCGAGCCGCAAGAGTGGATTATAAATCCTCAGATAATTGAATGGATAATAAATTATTGTTTCCTCCCTAAAAGGATTACAGAGATGATTTGTAAAAGAGAGATTAAAGACCTAATTTAGTACATTTTGATTAGTAGGTGCCCCCGGGTTCCTACTGCAAAGTTAGAAGCAGGGGGGGAAAAACCCGTATCTCTCTACAGCAGGCATCCAGTGTTTGGGCTGTTCTGCATTCTCATTTCCCTCGCTTGTAAATTCCTGGGTTTTGGGGGGGGGAGGGGAGTGTCTATTCCACACCTGTTTTGCTCCCCCTAGTGGTGGATTCAATATTACACCGGTTTATGCCCTGTATATCTCCCTGCAGATTTAAACGGTGAGTTTTTACGCTGGACATGCCCTGGCGTAATATTGGATTGACCACTAGAGGGAGCAAAGAACGTGCAGAACAGCCAAAAAAAAGCCCTGAAGAAACAGGAACTTACAAGCAAGGAAAATAAGATGCAGAATTACATAATTTGTACCCCACCTCTCTGCCCTGACAAGGACCACCAGTGGTTTTGTGAGACTTGTAATGAAATCACCCGCAGTTTATTTATTTATTTATTTTTCATATTTGTATCCTGCCCTCCCCAGTGGTCTCAGGGCAGCTAACAAGGGCAGGATAATTAGCCGTGTCATAATTTAAAACATATAAAACATAATAAAACATACAACACTTAAAAAAATGGTGCTCAGTCAATTACTAATCTCATACATCCAGGATAGAATCAACACAGTTCCAGGCCCATAGTATACGTTTCCAATGGCGACGGCTTGTCAGATCTTCAATAGTTTCCCAGTTCTTCCTCGGACCTTGTCGATGCATCCTTTAAGATACCTTGACGGTGGTGGTATAATGGGGGGGCGGCTCCTACTCAAAGGCCTGGCGGAAGAGCTCCGTCTTGCAGGCCCTGCAGAACTGCTCAAGGTGGTGCTCGAGGTGCTCAAAGTTGAGTGCTGTACCCCAGTTCATACCTCTTCCCACCTCACCTGATATTTTCTGACCTCAGGTAACGATATATCGGGAGTTGCATGCAGGTCCAGAGAGAAATTGGAAAGGTGGGCACTCCACCACTCCTGCCTTCTCCTTCCAGGCCTTGCTAGGATGACTCCAGTCCAGGGGTCCCCAACCTTTTTGAGACTGAGGGCACCGTTGGGATTCGGACGTGGTGTGTGGGGGGGCAGCTACAAAATGGTCAAACTCGGAACAAAAGGGGGGGACAGGACTTAACCCTGAATCCTGAGAACCAGAAACGAAAGAGGGCCAACAATAAAAACTTAATGTTTATAACAGAAAAAGATTTATTTATTTATCTATTTATTTCATTCCATTTCTATCCCGCCCCCCGCGCGCAGGCTCAGGGCGGCTTACAAGGCACAAAGTGCTATAAAACAGATACATTAAAACCACAGAAGTTGCATACCATTGAAGCCTGCCTTGTAGGATCTTGAGCATGATGCTAGCGTGTGATATGAGTGCAACCGTGCGATAGTTTGAACATTCCTTGGCATTGCCCTTCTTTGGGACTGGAATGCAAACCGACCTTTTTCCAATTCTGTGGCCACCATTGCGTTTTCCAAATCTGCTGGCACACGGAGTGCAGCACCTTAACAGCACGATCTTTTAAGACGCTGAATAGCCTCAGCTCTCGTGAAAGACTTTGTCCTAAAGACGGGCCTGCAGCAAAGACCCGGGTATCTTGGCGGCCTCTCCAGCACAGATCTCTTTTGCATATTTATGTGAATCCAAAAGAGACCGGGGCCAGCAGATAACTTTAAAGGAGATGTCACATCCCAGGCGCTGACAGGTTTTAGCAGGATTGCCAAAAGGATTATCTTTTCCCCGTGCGTGGCTATCCGGGGCGACTCCGCTTTGCCAGCACGTTTGTGGATTTCTGAGGAGCGAAAGGAGAGGAATAATTTATCTGACAAGTAGCACTCTTTGCTCCTGCGTGGCTAGAAAAGAAGGAACCCTTGAGGATTGACAAGAGGGCTCACTGTGAGAGCATGGAACGGCTTGGGATAAAATGCCAAATAGAGAAGAAGAAGAAGAGATTGGATTTTATACCCCGCCCTTCACTAACCAAGGGAGTCTCCGAGCGGCTGACAAACTCCTTTCCCTTCCCCTCTCCACAACTGACACCCTGTGAGGTCGGCGGGGCTGAGAGTGCTCTTGACAGAAATGGCTCTTTTTCAAGAACAGTAGTGCCAGAGTTATGGCTTGCCCAAGGTCATCCATCTAGGTGCAAGTGGAGGAGTGGGAAACCGAACCCGGTTCTCCCAGATTAGAGTCCGCGCACTTCACCACGACACCAAACTGACTCTCAGTTAGGGGGAAAGACGGGGCTACCAACACTCGCGGCATCTATATTTTCTTGTGATTTATCTGAAGTTAGGTAGTTCCCATCACTTGAGAAGCTTTCTCCATGCCAAGATGAGCAGGAAGGAAGGTCTGTACAGCCACTGTCTCCCCCCCTCCCCCCAGTCGTTTTTCTCTCCGTTTGGTGTAGTGGTTAAGAGTGGTGGACTCTAATCTGGGAGAACCGGGTTTGATTCCCCACTCCTCCTCCACGTGCAGCTGCGGGTGTGACCTTGGGTCAGTCACAAGTTCTTTCAGAGCTGTTCTCTCGCGA
>NW_015164829.1:6549-7806 GCF_001447785.1 Gekko japonicus
GTGGGGTATAAATCCACTCCCCTCCTCATCATCATCTTCTTCGCTATCTGACCTGTTGTGACCCTGTGAATTAATGTCCTCCAAAACATCCATCGCACCATTAACAGCCTTGCTCAGAACTCACAAACTGGGCACTGCGGCTTCCTTGATTGAGTCAGAACTTCCTGACCGTTGGAGTGGTTCCTCAGTGGAAAAGGCTTCCTCGGGAGGTGATGGGCTCTCCTTCCTTGGAGGTTTTCAAGCAGAGGCCGGATGGCCATCTGACAGCAATGCGGAGTCTGTGAACTTCGGCGGATCAGGAGAGGGAGGGCAGGAAGGGTTGCCTCAGTGCTTAGTTCTCGCGGCCCTTTCTCACACGCCCAGGGAAATTCCAATCGCCACTTTGGGGCCAGGAAGCCATTTTTCTCCAGGCCAGTTTTGCTGGAGATCCTGGAGGTTTCTTTTTGTCATCTTCTGGGTGTGGAACAGCAGTCACTGGGGTGGGTGGGGAGGTATTTGTGAATTTCCTGCCTTGTGCAGGGGGTTGGACTAGATGACCCTGGAGGTCCCTTCCAACTCTTTGATTCAATGATCAAAGGTTCTTCCGCTGAACCACAGCCCCTCCCCTAAAATTCATCACTCGGTACTTTTCTTCTGTTTTGAAATCAAAATGTAACCATTTCATGTCAAACTTCCAGTTTGGTGTAGTGGTTCAGTGTGCAGACTCTAATCTGGGGGAACCGGGTTTGATTCCCCACTCCTCCACTTGCACCTGGCTGGATGACCTTGGGCAAGCCACAGTTCTGCCAGAGCTGTTCTTGAAAAAGAGCCGTTTCTGTCAGAGCTCTCGCAGCCCCGCCTACCTCACAGGGTGTCTGTGGTGGGGAGGGAGTTTGTAAGCGGCTCTGAGACTCCTTCGGGTAGTGAAGGGTGGGGTATAGATCCAATCTCTTCTCTTCTCTTAATGTTTACATCCAGTTTCAAGTCTTCAGCACACTGCAGCAACTCTCAGACTTCAAATCTCCTCCAAGCCTTTCGTAAGAGCATTGCCCCTGAAATCCCTTTCGGAGTCAAAATCCTAACACAGCTCTGCTTCTTCCGGAGATGAAAACTGCATCCCTGTCCAAAATTGTAAGTCCCACTGAAATCAGCAGAACCTACCTCTGAGTAAACCTGGCAAGGCCCAGGCCACAGCACTCTTGCCCGGATTGTGTTCCTGGCCGAACGGCAAACGGTGCCAAGTTCTCCGCATGCTCATTATAGATGCCCTGTGCCCGT